>NC_059372.1:32830430-33155430 GCF_019703515.2 Myxocyprinus asiaticus
GCCCGGGAGGAGAATCTTTTGTTTCCTTTTCTTTTGATTTCGCCACATGCCCAGAGGGCTGCGGTACCCACATTGTCAAGAAAAGAGTGGTTTCCTCATTCCCTGGGTCACACACCCAGTGTTCACGGCCGTCGTTATCACGACCGCCGGACACTGCACCTATATGGCAGGCATGGTGCCCCGGAGGCTGGCCCCATGCCCCAATGTGCCCAGCTGTGGCACAAACACACCCACACCAGGGCGGTTTTGATGGACTACGGGGATAATATCCCTCCTCCCCCATCCCTGACCGGTCCTATGGTGGGTATCCGGAGCCAGGAAAGTGCTTCAATGTCCCAAGACTCAGCACGGCCATAAGTTCGTGGCTTGAGCCTCCTCAACGTGGCGCCTCAGGCTCTGCCCTGCCACGAGGCCCCACCCACCGGTACGTCTGACACGATTGTCCCCTTGGTCCCCCCCTTTGGAGGCGTGGCGTGCGCTCTCCAACCCGTCGTGATGGCTGACCAGGACAGTCCGACTCGGCTATGCGATTCAGTTCGCCAGGCGTCCGCCAGGTTCAACGCCGTTTGTTTCACCTCAGTGAAGAGCGAGAACACCACTGCCCTGTGTGCAGAGATCGCGACCCTTCTGCGGAAGGACTCGATAGAGCCTGTCCCTCCAGCCGACATGAAGAAGGGGTTCTACAGCCCCTACTTCATCATACTGAAGAAAGGTGGTGGGTTGCGGCCAATCTTGGACCTGCGAGTACTGAACCGGGCCACAGACTCCCGTTCAAGATGCTGACACAGAAACGCATTTTAGCAAGCGTTCGTAATCAAGATTGGTTTGCGGCAGTATACCTGAAGGACGCATACTTCCACGTCTCGGTTTTACCTCGACACAGGCCCTTCCTGCGGTTTGCTTTCGAGAGCCGGGCATACCAGTACAAGGTCCTCCCCTTCGGTCTGTCCCTGTCGCCTCGCATCTTCACAAAAGTCACAAAGGCAGCCCTTGCCCCACTAAGAGAAGTGGGCATCCGCATCCGCATCTCGATGACTGGATAATCCTAGCTCACTCTTGGGATTTGTTGTGTGTGCACAGGGACCTGGTGCTCAGCCGGCTGGGGTTTCGGGTCAACTGGGAAAAGAGCAAGCTCTCCCCGGTTCAGAACATCTCTTTTCTCAGGTTGGAGTTGGACTCAGTCTTGAAGATGGCATGCCTCACAAGCAAGTGCACGCAGTCGGTGCTGAACTGCTTGAAATCTTTTTTGGGGAGAAAAAAGAAGAGAAGAGGCCACGGCTGGGGTAGCCTGTCCCCATTTTTTGGGCAGTCGACTTGTCCCCGAGGTGCAGGGGACCGTACAACGCTCGTAGGAGCGTTGGGGGAGGTTACATGATGGCCAGGTGCGCTGGCTATGAGGCACACAGTGGTCTGCCTGTCTCGCACCGCCAGTCCACGTAACACAGTTCAGCTAGTTGTGGCGTTTCGTATAGGGACCCCTAGTGTCACTACATTGACACAACGTCAAGTGAGTGACAGATAGGGAAAGTCCTGGTTACTTTCGTAACCTCCGTTCCCTGATGGAGGGAACGAGACATTGTGTCCCTCCTGCCACAACACTGAACTACCCGCTGAAATGACCGGGACCTTGTCTTGGCTCCTCAGCACAAAACCTGAATGAGTGGTTGCGAGCCAGCTCCTTTTATACCCGTATGTCCGGGGGAGTGGCATGCAAATTCCACTCGCCAATTCCCATTGGCATTTTCTCAAAGATCAGAGGTGCTTGGGATTCCCAAGGGTGACCCCTAGTGTCACTACATCGACACAACGTCTCGTTCCCTCCATCAGGGAACGGAGGTCACGAAAGAAAACAGGACGTTACCATATACCGTGTAAAAAAAATTTTTAAATGAAAGGATTTACACTGAAATTATTTGACATTTTCTTTAAACAGGAATAGAAGAGTGTGTACAAATGCGGCATAAACTGTAATGCATTTCAGCACCAAATTAAGTAAACAACGACCAATCGAACAATAACATAGACATTTATAGCTATTACACTATGAAAAAAACTGATTGACTGAGATCAGACATAGTTGGCAAACACTGATGCAATTAATCTGCTTTTACTAACATAGCACCACAATTTCCCTGAGTGTTCGACCTTCCCTATGAGCACATATAGTGGAATGCATGACTTGATTGGACTGACCAAATTTAGACGTGTAAAGATTTCTGCCAAAGCATTTTAGACAAACATTCTTTTTTTTAACATACATCAATAATTCATTTTAATTATCAACAGAACAAATGTGTCTTTGGAAGTTCAAATAATCCAATCAAAATCTACAAAAAATTTGAATGGCCATGACGCCTCTGATTGCACATACCAAATCATGATCAGATTTTTAATAATAATAATAATAAAAAATATTAAGTAGTCAAAAGGGACCCTAAAAATGTCCTCATACGGGTAATGGGAGAATTTAAGAAGAGTTCAAGATTTTAAGAAGTAAAAAAATTGAGGTCTACCAATATATTGGTTTTACCAATTAATCGGTGCTGATAGTTGTTTTTTTGGAACTACTGGTTATCTGCAAAAAACTATTATGATAGTCTCCGTCATTTAAAAAAAAGAGTCGCACAATAAGTAAATGTATTCTGGGCTTATTTATAGTTAAATGTCCTGTTTATGTACAAAATCTAATTGGGATTTTGGATGCCTGTATATCTGTGCCCGTCATAGTTAGGAAAGACAATTTTTTTCTTACATTTTATAAATAGATTTTAATAGAACTATCCGCAGATTAGTCAGTTATCTGTCTCTTCCACCACCTTAGTTATCAGTATCTGCAAAACCCACTATCGGTCGACCTCTAGTCAGAAGAGTCCCTAATTGAAGAATCACTGAAATATCTTTAAAAAAAATGTCTTAAGGTGAAATGCAGTGTGAACAAAGGCACAAATAATTGCAACTGAAAGAGGAACAGCAGGCTTTCTTACCTAACACCACCAGCTCTGCACCAAAATAAATGATTCCATGTTTGTTCTCAGCAACACACTGATACATGCCAGCATCTGAGAGGTTTACATAGCTGATCGTCAAAGCTCCATTCTCTATCTGTATCCTGTCCTGTGACACAAAGGAAAAGCAATGAAAATACTTCTGTCAAAGCATTTTAAAATAGCTATGCATGCAGCTTAAACAACAAAGATAGAAATTTAGTCATTGTATAATCATCAAAATGTATACACAGTACATATAACAGAGCATGGTGAATTCTCCTGCCGGGGTTGTGAGTTTAAGACCTTTGCATTGCCAGTCCAGTTACAACTATGCATTCACTCTCTTATTACCTGCCCTGATTTATTTTTACCTCAGCTGCAAGTAGTTCTCCATTCTTCAGCCAGCTGTATGAAGGTTTGGGTTTCCCATTGGCCTTACACTCCCAAAATAATCTCTCTTCAATTGACAAAGCACTGTCTCGCATCGTCTGCATCCACTGAGGTTTTGCTGAGGAGACAAAAGTATAACATTTCCATTATCATTCATAATAATCATGAATATTTCAATGTACTTTAATTCCTGAGAATTATTGATGCTTCAGTAAATTTATTTAACCCTATCTTTATTGGAGTCCAACATTAAACTCTTAAGTTTTTTATACACTGAATGGCCAAAAGTATATGGAAGCCAGAACACTACACCCATATGGGCTTGTTGAACATTTAATTTCAGAATCAATAGCGTTAATCACTCCATTTAACAGCTTTCACTCTTCTAGGATAGCTTTCTACTGGATTTTCAAACATGGCTGTATGGATTTGCTCCCAATCAGACACAAGAGCATTATTGAGGTCAGGCACGGCTCACCGTCAGCGTTCCAATTCAACCCAAAGGTGTTCAGAGTGGCTCTGGTCTGAGCTGTGTGCAGGCCAGTCAAGATCTTCCACACCAGACTCTTTATCCATGTCTTTATGTACCTTGCTATGTATTCAGGGGCATTGCCACAAAGTTTCAAATACACAATTTGCAAGAATGGGCATTTAGTCTATAATAATTGCATTTGATAAAATAATTTAATATTTTACATATACCGGTTGTTGTACCGGTTAGCTATGATTGGTGGATTCTTCTCTGCATGATCATGGATAACGTAGTTATTCGCCAGAAATTCCGCAAATACACAAAAATGTTTTTTTAATGAAGTTGAAATAACACAGACTGGTGGCTTCAACAGAAGCATTCACAATTGATTAAAAACCTCAGAGCTTTTTTTTTATTTTTTAAGTTATCGTTAAAATTCCTATTCATTGTTAAAAATCCCATTCATTTTTATTTTTACTTCCAGAACCAGACTGTTGCACTCTATTACTGTTCTAAACAATCGGATTTATGATTTTCATCTGGCCAATGATAAAACAGATAAGAAATCCTTTAGACTTACATTGAAGGAGGGACCTGAGACATATATACAGTAGGGACGAAAATATCAGCAAATTTCAATCACAGTGGTAATTCAAAGTGCTTTACATGGACATAAATTAAAGATCCATAAAAGTCCCTTCCAAAATAACTTAAAAACAAGAAAAATAAAGACAAGTATAAAAATGAAGACATAATAATTTAACACTGAGTTCTGGGCGCCCCTTCAGGTGGGTAAACAGGTGCAACAGGGGTCCAAAGGTCGATCACCTCATGATATTGTAACGGCCAATCCCGTGACCTTTAATAGCCACCTTCCTGATGACCTAACGTCTATAACCCCATGATTTTAAAGCTACCACTCTTATAGTCTTTAATAACCCCCCACCTTTATTGTTCAGATGTTTATACCAGATATTTAAATGAAATAAAATGTTATGGTGCAATCAGTAAGAACATGAAAGGTTATGGCACTAAATCTGTGAGCCCCTTATCTGAGTGGAAGCACTGAACAGGTGCCCCAGGGGTCCATAGTCTTTAATAACCCCCCACCATTATCGTTTAGATGTTTCCACCAGATATTTAAATGAATAAAAACGAATGAAAAATGATTACAGAAGTAAAATGATACAGTGCAAACAGTATGTGCAACATAGTGCTCAGTCAGTAAATGCACAGCTGAACAGATGTGTTTTCTGTCTGGATTTGAATGTGGCTATTATTGTAACACATCTGACCTCTTCTGGTGGCATAATAGCTAAACACTGTTTCTCCTTGTTTTGAGTGAACCCTTGGTATTTCTAACTGACTTGATCCTCATGATCTGAGAGGTCTGTCAGGTTTATATTCAACAAGCATATCTGCAATGTATCTAGGTCCTAGGCCATTGAGTGATTTATAAACTAGCAATAGTCACATTAAAGTAAAAGACATTATATAACTATATGAGTGCTTCATCATGATTCAGACAAGACTAGTATCACACAACCTGTAGCATGAATGAAAACTTGTTGCATTTTCCATTTGCAGGAAGATGAAGAGACACAAGAGCGTACTGACCTTCTTGCTTCCAATTAATCAAACAGCATGTATTGTACATATGTCACAGCTAAACCCTACATTAAGCTTATGATTGGAGATTAGAGGCAATTTTAGATCAAACTAGAGTTTAAATCAAGGGTAGTGTCAGTTCAGGCAGGTCACGTAGTCAGCTTACAATCAGCTGATGCTCAACTGATCATGAATCTACCAATAAAATTCAGACGCTCATAAGAGAGGTTCTATTTAAGTCCTCCATTTATTAATTGCTTTAGCTGTCTTTCCATTGCATGGATGCAAGACGCACTTAACACCCTCCTCCATCCGCAGTTCCACTTCTTGCATGGCAGCTTCACCTTTTGGTTTTTCTCTACATCTGTCTTGTTGTTCTGTGCTCTATGACTACAGTTAATTGCCAGCTTAAATTGTATACAATCAATAAAGTATTCATTCAGTATTCAAGTTAGTATTCATTTGACGGAAGTGGTCCTGACTGAACTAGATTTGTAAAAAATAGTTCTACTTGCCCATGGAAAACCATTATTACAATGCTGGTGTGTTGTGGGTGGTTGCCAGCATGGGGGTGGGTCTTTTGAACCTAGCAACCACCCAGAACACCCTAGCAACCACATAGCAATGCACTAACCAACCACCCAGAAAACCCGAGCAATTGCATAGCATTTATGTTAAATCACTTTGAATTACATTGTGTGTGAAATATGCTATTTAAATAAACATACCTAGCATTAGCCACTCAGAATACTTTAGCAAACAGAAAGCAACATGCTTGCAGCCACACACAACACACCAGCACCGTAGTTATGGTTTTGCATGGGCAAGCAGAATTTTTTTCTACAAATCTCAGTCAGTCATGAAAACTCTCTGAAAGTTTTAGTATGATAAAGTGGGTATTGCATATTGATAGGATACTTGTCTAAATATGCTACGCTGCTGCTGCAGAGCAAAAACAGTGACTTGCTACTGCTAGAACATACACATACATACTGAGTACAATACACACTATGTGATTAATTGGAAGCAAGAAGGCCAATATGGTCTTATGTCTCTTTGTCTTCCTGCTAATGAAAAAGGCAACAGGTTTACTGTACATTCAGGCTTTAGGTTGTGTGATGCTAGTCTTGTCAGAATCATGATGGAGCCCCCATATGGTTCTATAATGTAACTTCCTCCTCACATTCTGCATATTTGATTTGAACCAATCACACTATGTTCAAGCAGACAAGTCTATAGATAGGTCATCAATCAGCGAAAATATCACCAGTCCTGCTAACCATGCTTGCAAGTTTAATAGCAACTCAGCACATAATTGATTGATAAGTGTTGCGTACTGATGAGCCCTTGCCCTGGTTTCTCAAAAATTAATTAAACCCAAGGTTTGTTGTTAGAACATCTATAAAATGCATGAGCTGACCAACCTTGCAATTGTTATAAATTTTTTCTGTTCTCTCCCTATCAACACCCTCTGACTTTTTTTCAAAGAGTTTGTGAACTCTTGCACTCTGATAGCATTGCGAAGACCTTGGTTTCATCATTGTAGAGGTCAGGTCACTTTAGTGGAAGGTCAGTGTTGCACCTGCCCTGCTAACCTTCTAAATAAGTCATATTTAAACCCAGAGAAAGCTTTAGAGAATCACCTTTATATATATATTTTTTTAAAAAATCCATCTATCTGAATTAGAACTTAGAAGTGGTGTGTAAACAGACGTATGTGGAAAGTGCAACTTTCAAATCCCATCTAATCAAATAGCACAATGCTGATGACCCAGAGGGGCATTCTATAGCTCAGAAGTTGCTCTTTGACAGCTCAGGAGACTCGAAGGGATAGTTCACCCAAAAATTAAAATTCTCTAATCAAAACTCACCCTCATGCCATCTCAGATGTGTATGACTTTATTTCTTCTGCTGAAAACAAACAAAGATTTTTAGAAGAATATCTCAGCTCTGTAGATCCTCACAATGTAAGTCAATGGGAACCAAAATTTTGAAGGTCCAAAAGCACATAAAGGCATCATAAAAGTAATCGATAAGACTCCAGTGGTTTAATATAATTTACGTCTTCAGAAGCGATATGATAGGTGTGGGTGAGAAACAGGTCAATATAAGTAATTTTTTTACTATAAATCGTCATGGTTACTTGTGTAGCCCGAGACACCTCTGGTCTTTGATAAAAGGCCAAAGAAAATTGGCGAGTGGTATTTGCATGCCACTCCCCCGGACATACAGGTATAAAAGGAGCTAATGTGCAACCACTCATTCAGGTTTTATGCTGAGGAGCTGATATAAGGTCCGGCCATTTCAGCGGGTAGTTCAGCGGTGTGGCAGGAGGGACACAACGCCTTGTTCCCTCCATCAGGGAACGGAGGTTACACAAGTTACACAAGAGATATGCCATAGTTATGGCGTCAATGAGCCAGTGGGCGATCCTCTGTTTGGAGACAGCGCTTCCTTTCCGCTGTGCACCAATGCAGACAAAGAGCTGCTCAGAGATTCTAAAGCTCTGCGTGTGATCCAAATAGATGCGTAAAGCACACACCGGACACAGCAACGACAGGGCTGGGTCTGCCTCCTCCTGGGGCAGTGCTTGCAGGTTCACCACCTGGTCCCTAAAAGGGGTGGTGGGAACCTTGGGCACATAGCCCCGTCGGGGTCTCAGGATCACGTGAGAGTAACCCAGACTGAACTCCAGGCACGTTCCGCTGACAGAGAATGCTTGCAGGTCACCTACCCTCTTGATGGAAGTGAGCGCAGTCAGGAGGGCAGTCTTCAAGGAGAGTGCCTTAAGCTCGGCTGACTGCAAAGGCTCAAAGGGGGCTCTCTGTAGACCCTGAAGAACTACAGAGAGGTCCCATGAGGGAACGAGGCACGGTCTGGAGGGCACGGTTACCTGGCGCCTCTTAGAAACCTGATGATCAGGTCGTGCTTCCCTAAGGACTTACTGTCGACTGCGTCGTGGTGTGCTGCTATGGTGGCAACGTACACATTCAAGGTGGAAGGGGAGAGCCTCCCTTCCAAACTCTCCTGCAGGAAGGAAAGCACTGATCCGACTGCGCATCTCTGAGGGTCTTCGCGTCGGGAAGAACACCACTTAGCGAACAGACACCACTTAAAGGCATACTGGCGCCTTGTAGAGGGGGCCCTAGCCTGAGTGATCGTGTCTACCACCGCGGGTGGTAGACCACTTAGGTCTTCCGCGTCCCATCCAGGGGCCAGACATGGAGATTCCAGAAGTCTGGGCGTGGGTGCCAGAGGGTGCCCCGTCCCTGAGAAAGAAGGTCCTTCCTCAGGGGAATTCGCCAGGGGGGAGCTGTCACGAGGAGCGTGAGGTCCGAGAACCACATCTGGGTGGGCCAGTAGGGTGCTACCAGGATGACCTGCTCCTCGTCCTCCCTGACCTTGCACAGGGTCTGTGCAAGTAGGCTCACTGGGGGAAACGCATATTTGCGTAGGCCAGGGGGCCAGCTGTGTGCCAGTGCGTCTATGCAGAGGGGAGCCTCGGTGAGGGCGTACCAGAGCAGGCAGTGGGAGGATTCTTGGGAGGCGAACAGGTCCGCCTGTGCCCGTCCGAATCGACTTTAAATCAGCTTGACCACCTGAGGGTGGAGTCTCCACTCTCCCCTGAGGGTAACCTGCCGTGACAGCGCGTCCGCTGTAGTGTTGAGGTTGCCCGGGATGTGAGTGGCTCGCAGCGATTTGAAGTGCTACTGACTCCAGAGGAGGAGACGGCGGGCGAGTTGTGACATACAATGAGAGCACAGACTGCCTTGGTGGTTGACATATGCTACCGTTGCGTCCTGTCTGTCTGAACTAACACATGCTTGCCCTGGATCAACGGCCGGAACCTCCGTAGGGCGAGCAGAATTGTCAACAACTCGAGGCAGATGATGTGCCAATGCAGTCACGGGCCCGTCCAGAGGCCAGCGGCTGCGTGCCCATTGCAAACAGCGCCCCAGCCCATTTTGGAGGCATCTGTCGTGACCATGACGCGCCTGGAGACCAGTTCTAAAGGAACACCTGCTCGTAGAAACGAGAGGTCGGTCCAAGGGCTGAAAAGACGGTGACAGACCGGCGTGATGGCTATGCGATGTGTCCCGTGGCACCATGCCCATCTTGGGACTTGAGTCTGGAACCAGTGCTGAAGCGGCCTCATATGCATCAACCCCAGCGGGGTGGCCACCACCGAGGAAGCCATATGCCCCAGGAGCCTCTGAAAGAGTTTCAGTGGAACCGCTGTTTTCTGTTTGAACGCCTTCAAACAGGCCAGCACCGACTGTACACGCTCATTCGTGAGGCGCGCTGTCAAAGAGACTGAGTCCAACTCCAAACCGAGGAAAGAGATGCTCTGAACCGGGAGGAGCTTGCTCTTTTCCCATTGACCCGAAGCCCTAATCGTCTGAGGTGCGAGAGCACAAAGTCCCTGTGTGCACACAACATGTCCCGAGAGTGAGCTAGGATTAGCCAATCGTTGAGCGAATGCCCACTTCCCTTAACGGGGCAAGGGCTGCCTCTGCAACCTTCGTGAAGACGCGAGGGGACAAGGACAGGCCGAAGGGGAGGACTTTGTACTGATACGCCTGACCCTCAAACGCGAACTGCAGGAAGGGTCTGTGTCGAGGAAGGATCAAGACGTGGAAGTACGCATCCTTCAGGTCTAGCAAACCAATCTTGATGCCGGATGCTCGCCAGAATGCATTTTTGCATCAGCATCTTGAACGGGAGTCTGTGTAAAGCCCGGTTCAGTACTCACAGGTCCAATATTGGCCGCAACCCACCGCCTTTTTTCAGTACGATAAAGTAGGGGCTGTAAAACCCTTTCTTCATCTCAGCTGGAAGGACAGGTTCTATCGCGTCCTTCCGTAGGAGGGTAGCGATCTCTGCACGCAGGGTGGCAGAGTTTTCGCCCTTGACCAAGGTGAAGTGAATACTGCTGAACCTGGGTGGGCGCCTGGAGAACTGAATCACGTAGCCGAGTCGGACGGTCCAGATCAGCCATCGCGACGGATTGGAAAGCGCGAGCCATGCGTCCAAGTTCCGCGCGAGAGGGACCAAGGGGACAACGTCGTCGGACGTACCGGCAGGTGGGGCCTCGCGGCGGTGCGGAGTGCGAGGTGCCACAGCACATCGTGGCCATGCTGAGTCTAGGGACATCGAAGCACTTACCTGGCTCCTTGTGGCCACCCCTGGAACAGCCTGGAATGGAAGAGGAAGAGGCCTGTCCTCTTAACCCATGGAGACTGCCACATCGGGGGCGGCTGTGTGCCACCACTGGAGCGCCAATCCTGCAAGAAAAAGCCCGTGGACGGTAGTCGTGGTGATGGCCTTACACAACGGGTATGTGACCCAGGGAGGAAGGAAGCCGCTCTTTTGCTGAACTGTTGGGTACCGCAGCCACTTGGGCATGTGGCAAAATCAAACAAAAAGGCAACAAAGGATTTTCCACTCGGCCCTCCACCGGGGGATGGAGTGGTTTTCTTACCGGCTCCACGTGTGTGGGTTCCCTCATCCCTGGGTCGCCCGTCTCAGGGGCGCTTTGAGGATCTCCGTGGGTTCTTCGGCACCGGCTGTGAGACGGGTGGCGTCGGCTTCCTGCGGTGGGCTCCACGCCGGGGCCGGGCTGGAGGGGCGGGCTGCGGCACAGCCGGTGCAGTCACTGCAGGGGAACGCCCTTGGCGACGAGCAGACAGGGTGCGGGATGTTGAGCCGCGCCGGGGCAGGATGTGCCAGATTGCCTCCGTCTGCTGCTTCACCATCGAGAACTGCTGGGCAAAGTCCTCGACAGTGTCGTTGAATAGGCCTGCCTGGGAAATGGGGGCAGCAAGGAACCGCATCTTGTCGGCCTCGCCCATCTCGACCAGGTTGAGACAAAGGTGATGCTCCTGGACCACTAGTGTGGCCATCGTCTGCCCGAGAGACCGCGCCATGACCTTCGTCGCTCGGAGAGCAAGGTCGGTCGCTGAGCACAGAAACTTGCCACAAATCTGGGGCGGAACTACCCTCGTGCAGTTCTTTCAGCGCCTTGGCTTGGTGGACCTGCAGGAGAGCCATGGCGTGCAGGGCAGAGGCAGCTTGTCCAGCAGCACTGTAGGCCTTAGCCGTCAGGGACGACATGAACCTACAGGGCTTGGACGGGAGCTTAGGGCATCCGCGCCAGGTGGCGGCACTCTGTGGGCATAGGTGCACCACGTGCGCCTTATGCACCATGGGAATCGGCGTATAGCCCCTGGCTGCCCCGCCATCAAGGGTAGTGAGAGCGGGGGAATTGCGGAATTGGGGCCGGGCAGTAAAAGGTGCCTCCCACGACTTCATCAGCTCTGCGTGCAAAGCCGCGACCACAACATTGCCATGGTCATGTTCTCGCAGTGAGTACATGAACCATCCACAAACGCTGCCTCCGTGTGGGTCGCGCCCGGACATGAAAGACAGCGATCATGACCATCCGAAGTTGAGAGATAACGACCGCAACCAGGAATAACACACAATCGGAAAGGCATCTTTAAAAAGACGTGTCTTTAAAAAGACGTTCCGTGTGTGCGCTCTTTTAGAGAAATATATACTCTTTTAGAGGGAAAAAGCTCTTTCAGAAAATACACTCTCTAGTTTTTCTGGCGTTCTCTGCAGTGCACCAGTGCAGAGGAGGGAGAAACCAATGAAATGTGCCGTCAGATCCAGCAGAGTTGAATGAACAGTAGTATTCAGCTCAATGAGCATGACCGTTCGGCTCCGAAGAGAAAATCTGAATGAGTGGTTGCATACCAGCTCCTTTTATACCCGTATGTCCGGGGGAGTGGCATGCAAATACCACTCGCCAATTTTCATTGGCCTTTTATCAAAGACCAGAGGTGTCTCGGGCTCCCAAGAGTGACCCCTAGTGCCACTACATCGACACAACGTCGAGTGAGTGACAGATAGGGAACTCTCATTTCACTTTCACATTTTTTTCATTTTGTTTTTGGAAGTTTGCATTCTTCCTGCATATCACCACCTATTGTGCAGGGAGGAGAATTTATAGTAAAAAAAGGACTTACATATTGATCTGTTTCTCACCCACACCTATCATATCGCTTCTGAAGACAGAGTTGTATGGATTACTTTTATGCTGCCTTTATTTGCTTTTTGGACCTTCAAAGATTTGGTCACCGTTCACTTGCATTGAGAGGACAAACAGAGCTGAAATATTCTTCTAAAAATCTTAATTTGTGTACAGCAGAAGAAAGAAAGTCACACATCTGGGAGAGAACGATGAGAGAATTTTCCTTTTTTGGGTGAACTATTCTTTTAATAGAGATCTCTGTTATGTATATTTTAAGTTTAAATTTTGTCTCAGAAGTTTTTCTTCAAACTCCTTTTTTGGATGAGCTATTCCTAAGCAAAAGTCTCCAATTACTCTCCATTTAATCTCATTGCTGTATAGGGGAAACAACTGACAACTGACACAACCTCTTAAACTCTAAAGCATTTTTGTGTTGCCGCCAGCAATTTTTCACACTCAAATGTAAAAGCTCATTATTTACACATACTGTGGACTAACTGCCAAAAAAAGACTCAAATTATTCATAAATCATATTGTATATATTTACAAGCTTAAGATTAATAGAATTAAAAAAATTATAATATTAATTTTTGTTGTTGTCCTAAATTTGTAAGCATGTAATTTAGGTTCTGTGCACCCCATCTCTCTCCAAATAGTCTTAATTTATTCCACTAGATGGCAGAAAGTACTACAAAAAATAAATTTTCCTCTATCGCCTTCCGTCACAAAATGCAGATCTGAAATGTAGGTGCGGCTTTAATGCATTTTAGCCTTTGCAGATGTGTTTGTCCATAGACATTCAGTCTAATTTTAAGTTATTGCACCATCCCCATTTTTTTTTTTACAGAATATCTCGCCTTCTGAGTGGACTAGAAGCTCAATCTAGGTGTCATTGAAAGACAAGATCCTCCCCTTTGCTATGATGTATAACATTTTATCAATTAGAATCGATAATGTCCTGGTTACTTGCGTAACCTCCATTCCCTGATGGAGGGAACGAGATGTTGTGTCGATGTAGTGACACTATGGGTCACTCTTGGGACCCCGAAACACCTCTGGTCTTTGATAAAAGGCCAATGAAAATTAGCAAGTGGTATTTGCATGGCACTCCCCCGGACATACGGGTATAAAAGGAGCTGGTATGCAACCACTCATTCAGGTTTTATGCTGAGGAGCTGAGACAAGGTCCGGCCATTTCAGCGGGTAGTTCAGCGTTGTGGCAGGAGGGACACAACGTCTCGTTCCCTCCATCAGGGAATGGAGGTTACGCAAGTAACCAGGATGTTCCCTATCTGTAACTCACTCGACATTGTGTCAATGTAGTGACACTAGGGGTCCCTATACAAAATGCCGCAACTGGCTGAACTGTGTTACGTGAACTGGCGGTGTGTGACTGGCAGACCACTGTGTGCCTCATAGCCAGCACACCAGGCTGACACGTAATCTCCCCCAACATAGTTATGAGTGTCGAATGGCCCTTTGGGGACAAGTCGACTACCCAAAAGATAGAGACAGGCTAACCCAGCTGTGGCCTCTTTTCCACTTCTTTTTTTCCACTCCCTAAAAAAGAAGGGGGATTATCTGACTGGGCCGCCAGGTCTAGTTGGGGGGTGTCCCTCCCAAGGGGAGGACACCACGGAGACCACACCTCACCCAAAGAGAGGGGGGATATTTAAGTGGAAAAATACGTCACATGGTCTTGCCGACCATGTGGAGAGTCTCATGGTAGATCCTACCCAACGGGGGAGGAGTTGCTACAAACATGGAGACTGTGGCAGAGGGGGATCTGCCCAAGGAAGATGCAGTTTGCCAACAGGGAAATAAATTAGTGGAAGATATCTATCGCATGGGGTTACCTTACAGGGAACCGCCACAAGCGGAGCACCTACCCCAGAACAGGGCTCTTAGTTAGCATGTATACCAGGCCGGCAGTGACTCTCTCCGAAAACTCGACTGCCACAGGGCTCAGAGGAAGTCAACCAGGGAAAATAGTTTGTGAACACTACTGGGAATTAATGGCGCAAATCTTCAGCTCAGAGGAGGTGAAAGGTGCTATGTGCAAGCGATACACCCGGCCAGCGATCCCGGGCTTATCCACTTGTATTGCGTGCCACTACCTGGGACGAAACTGGTTCAACACGGAGGTTGTAGAACCTTGCAAAGGTGTTGGTTATTGCCCAGCCTGCTGCTCTGCAAATGTCTGTTAGAGAGGCACCCCTGGCCAGGGCCCAGGAGGCCACTACACCCCTGGTAGAATGGGCTCTTAGCCCTACCGGGGGCGGCACGTCCTGGGCGTGATATGCCATAGCTATGGCGTCAATGAGTCAGTGGGTGATCCTCTGCTTGGAGACAGCGCTTCCTTTCCGGTGTGCACCAAAGCAGACAAAGAGTTGCTCAGAGATCCTAAAGCTCTGCGTGCGATCCAAATAGATGTGTAAAGCATGCACCAGACACAGCAACGACAGGGCTGGGTCTGCCTCCTCCTGGGACAGTGCTCGCAGGTTCACCACCTGGTCCCTAAAAGGGGTGGTGGGAACCTTGGGCACATAGCCCGGTCGGGTCTCAGGATCATGTGAGAGTAGCCCAGAACGAACTCCAGGCACGTTTCGCTGACAGAGAACGCTTGCAGGTCTACTACCCTCTTGATGGAAGTGAGCGCAGTCGGGAGGGCAGTCTTCAAGGAGAGTGCCTTAAGCTCAGCTGACTGCAAAGGCTCAAAGGGGGCTCTCTGTAGACCCTGAAGAACTACAGAGAGGTCCCATGAGGGAACGAGGTGCGGTCTGTAGGGATTCAGCCTGCTGGCGCCTCTCAGGAACCTGATGATCAGGTTGTGCTTCCCTAAGGACTTACCGTCCACTGTGTCGTGGTGTTCTGCTATAGCAGCTACGCACATCTTCAAGGTGGAAGGGGACAGCCGCCCTTCCAACCTCTCCTGCAGGAAGGAAAGCACCGATCCGACTGCGCATCTCTGGGGGTCTTCCCGTCGGGGAGAAAACCACTTAGTGAACAGATGCCACTTAAAGGCATACAGGCGCATTATAGAGGGGGCCCTAGCCTGAGTGATCATGTCTACCACCGCGGGTGGTAGACCGCTTAGGTCTTCCGCGTCCCATCCAGGGGCCAGACATGGAGATTCCAGAGGTCTGGTCGCGGGTGCCAGATGGTGCCCCGTCCCTGAGAAAGAAGGTCCTTCCTCAGGGGAATTCGCCGGGGGGGGGGGGGCTGTCACGAGGAGCGTGAGGTCCGAGAGCCACGTAGGCTCACTGGGGGAAACGCGTATTTGCGTAGGCCAGGAGGCCAGCTGTGTGCCAGAGCATCTATGCCGAGGGGTGCCTCGGTCAGGGCATACAAGAGCGGGCAGTGGGAGGATTCATGAGAGACGAACAGGTCTACCTGTGTCTGTCCGAATCAACTACAAATCAGCTGGACCACCTGAGGGTGGAGTCTCCACTCTCCCCTGAGGGTAACCTGCCGTGACAGCACATCCGCTGGAGGTGACGGCGAGCGAGTTGTGACATACAACAAGAGCGCAGACCGCCTTGGCGGTTGACATATGCTACCGCTGCCGTGTTGTCTGTCCGAACTAACACGTGCTTGCCTTGGATCAATGGCCGGAACCTCTGCAGGGCGAGCAGAATTGCCAACAGCTCGAGGCAGTTGATGTGCCAACACAGTCGCGGACCTGTCCATAAGCCAAAGGTTGCGTGCCTGCTGCAAACAGCGCCCCAGCCTGTTTTGGAGGTGTCTGTCGTGACCACGATGCACCTGGAGACCTGCTCTAGGTGAACACCTGCCCGTAGAAACAAGAGGTCGGTCCAAGGGCTGAAAAGACGGTGACAGACAGGTGTGATGACCATGCGATGTGTCCCGCGGTGCCATGCCCATCTCGGGACTCGAGTCTGAAGCCAGTGCTGAAGCGGTCTCATATGCATCAACCCGAGCAGGGTGGCTGCCGCTGAGGATGCCATATGCCCCAGGAGCCTCTGAAAGAGTTTCAGTGGAACCGCTGTTTTCTGTTTGAACGCCTTCAAACAGGCCAGCACCGACTGTACACGCTCATTCGTGAGGCGCGCTGTCAAAGAGACTGAGTCCAACTCCAAACCGAGGAAAGAGATGCTCTGAACCGGGAGGAGCTTGCTCTTTTCCCATTGACCCGAAGCCCTAATCGTCTGAGGTGCGAGAGCACAAAGTCCCTGTGTGCACACAACATGTCCCGAGAGTGAGCTAGGATTAGCCAATCGTTGAGCGAATGCCCACTTCCCTTAACGGGGCAAGGGCTGCCTCTGCAACCTTCGTGAAGACGCGAGGGGACAAGGACAGGCTGAAAGGGAGGACCTTGTACTGATACGCCTGACCCTCGATTGCAAACCGCAGGAAGGTTCTGTGTCGAGGTAGAATCGAGACGTGAAAGTACGCATCCTTCAGGTCTACCGCTGTGAAACAATCTTGATGCCGGACGCTAGCCAGAATGCGTTTTTGCATCAGCATCTTGAACGGGAGTCTGTTTAAAGCCCGGTTCAGTACTCGCAGGTCCAAGATTGGCCGCGACCCACTGCTTTTTTTCGGTACGATGAAGTAGGGGCAGTAAAACCCCTTCTTCATCTCGGCCGGAGGGACAGGTTCTATCGCACCCTTCCGTAGGAAGGGGAAGCGATCTCTGCACGCAAGGTAGCAGCGTTTTCATCCTTCACCAAAGTGAAGTGGATACCGCTGAAGTGCTGGAGCGGGGCGTGGCTGCTTTGAGCGGTGCCGCAAGCCCAGGAACCAATCATCGAGCTGTGAGGGTTCAGGGGAGAGTGGAGGGTTCCACTCTAGCCCGACGCTCGCGGCCGCCCGGGAAAGCATGTCCGTCATCTCTGCATCAGCCTGTGACTGGGCAATCGACCCCGAAGGGGGGAGCCCAGCTGAGGCATCTGCGTCCGAATGGACAAGCCCGCTCTCCGATGCTGCACTCGAGAGCTCATCAGCTTTGCGGGCTCCGAACAAGAGGTCAAACTCACCGTGAGAAGAGCCGGCGGATTCATCCGGAAGCCCGATCGGGGCAGACGAGCATGCTGGGGAATGGGAGGTCCGCGGGGGGATACCCGGCAGAGGCGATCCCATTGGAGTCCCCAAATCGCCCCCAGTGCTAGCCGCACTGGCCTCAAACCTGTAGGTAGAAGAACCGATGCGGGGAGCCGCTGGGGTGTCTTGCTTTCTTACGAAGGCAACGTTGCCATGGTCATGTTCTCGCAGTGAGAACATGAACCATCCACGAACACTGCCTCCATGTGGGTCACGCCCAGACACGAAAGACAGAGATTGTGACCGTCTGAAGTTGAGAGGTAACCACCGCAACCAGGAATAACACACAATCGGGACGCGTCTTTAAAAAGACGTTCCGTGTGTGCCGCTCTTCTAAAGAAATATACTCATTCAGAAAAATATACTCTCTTTTTTCTGCCGAAGCGCCCAGGGGCGTTCTCTGCAGTGCACCAGTGCAGAGGAGGGAGAAACCGCTGAAATGCGCCGTCAGATCCAGAAGAGGTGAATGAACAGTCGTGAGAATTCAGCTCAATGAGCATGACCGTTCGGCTCCGAAGAGAAAATCTGAATGAGTGGTTGCATACCAGCTCCTTTTATACCCGTATGTCCGGGGGAGTGGCATGAAAATACCACTCGCCAATTTTCATTGGCCTTTTATCAAAGACCAGAGGTGTTTCGGGCTCCCAAGAGTGACCCCTAGTGTGACTACATCGACACAACATCGAGTGAGTGACAGATAGGGAACATATATTTCTGATGATTTGTTTAGCATGATTTTCCTAAGGCACTGCATATTTTGTTCTGGACATCTAAGATATAACATTGGATTATTCACACAAGCAAGCTTACAGACAAGTAAACAATGGCTGATTTTTTAGAGAATTTCCTAAGGTAAAAGCAAATATAAAGTTTTTAGCTATTTTGGGCCTTACAGCAGCAGTTATCGGTGCGTAAAAAAGACATTTGTATTTTATGTCTTACAAATATCCTATTACACTTTGTGATTCTTTTGAACAACAAAACAAAATAAACTATACACTCATGTTCCTGAGAATGAGAGCTTTCATTTGATATATGATTTGTCTATTTAAATGCTATTTTAAAGACTTTTATATTCATATTCATATTTCTACCACAAAACCACTAGTTGGTGCTTATTTGCGACGCAGATGTTTTAAGGACTTATTTTGTTATTTTAATTAACATAAATGCAGAAGTGATTATCTATTATTATCTATGAAATGTTCAGATTCTAAGCTTTCAAACGATACCACATATGCCTCACTTATGTATACGGGGACCTGAGTATTTTAAGCGTAACATTTTTTCCTGATACATCGCCCCCTTTTGGACCCAACAGTGGGTCTGCAGAGTTTAAGAGTTTATGCTGTAGTGTTTTTTGCATTGTATTCCGGTAATGGGTTCCTTACAAGTCATTTTCTTCTTTCTATACAGTATATCTATTTTCTTTGAATCAATAGCACACAACATGTTTCCAAAGGTTTCCATATTTACAGATATTGAGTAGCTATCATTTACCATGGGAAACATTTGCTATTTTAATCACACTATTCAGTCATTTTTCTACGAGCAGCGATTTACAGTGATAGTGATCCAAGGATATCGCCACTTCATTAGCTTGAGCTCTGTTCTTCTTGTTATTGAGTCAATAGAAAATGACAGACCGAAGGAGCTAATGACAACTATTCTTGTTGGATATCCTCAAAAATATGTGAGATTAATAAAAATGTATTGCAAACACCATTTCCTGTTGACTTTAAAAGCACTATGCATTCTGAAAAATATGTGTTGAGAGTTATGGGTTTCTAGTCTTTTGATCTCTCTAAATTGTATGCATTTGGCTTTATAAAACTTTAACTTATGCCTTTTGACACATTTCTGGATCAACAAAAGTGTCTCAAATTAGCATTTAACACTCCTGAATCTTGGCACGTTGCAGCAATGCAGTGCCAAATCCATTACGTGAGCTTGATTTATTTTGGCAGTTTTGGAAACTATACGAAAGTCCAGACAAGGCAGAAAGTAATCAGAAAATAATTGACTGATAAATTCTTGTGAAATGTCGGAACTGGCAGAATTCCTCAGGGTAAATGATGGCAAGAAAGGCTGTGACAACAATAATATATTATGAGAATATTTCAAACAATTAGCATGCATTCACTTCAGTAACAGAGAAAATGATATGGCAAAGATTACACAGCACATGCTATTAATATCTATGAAAATATATTGTATACAGTATATATATTTTTTATTTAAAAATCACTTATTTACTACAGGATTCCCATCTTCAATGATATTCCATGTCTTTGCAATGACCTTTCCAGTCATATGTGACTACTGGATACAGATTTATATTATTTTTTTAGACAGATTCAGTAATAAATCATTTAGACCAACTGTGAACTGTTTCGACAAATTCATCGAAAAGAAAAGACTCAAAGAAACCATTTTACACTATTTTAGCAAGTTTTACACAACAGAAGAGCAATATCTAGCTAATGAAATACTTAAGAGCAGAGGAAAACTAGAAAAAGTATACTGACTATAGAAATGCCCATGATTTTTAAGGTTTTATCAATTTAAATAACCTTTCCTGGCCCAGAAAACATAATTACAAATTCCCAGATATTTCCAGGTTTTCCATGAGAGTGGAAACCCTGTTACTAAGTTGAAAAATATATTAGTACCAAGCATAAAACAATTATACCATGTCTACCAAATATAACAGAACAATGTATGAAATAATTATACAATGTTCACTAAATATAATAGTACCACGGATAAAATAATCATACCAACGTGTACCAAAAACAATAGTAGCATGGATAAAATAATCATACCATGTGCTTCAAAAACAATACTGTGTATGAAATAATCATACCCTGTGCACAAAAACCCACAGTACCAAGGATAAAATAATCATACCATGGCTACCGAATATAACAGAACAATGTATGAAACAATCATACCATGTACACTAAATATAAAACATATTCATGCCATGTGCGTTAAATACAACAATACTTTGTGTAAAATAATCATTCTGTACCATGTGCACTAAATATAAAAGTACTATGCTTGAAATAATCATACCGTGGAAAGACAGTCGTCCTAACACCGTGTTCTTTCCCATCTTGTTCTCTGCCACACATTCATATCCTCCAGCATCCTCCTGCTGAAAACTGGGAATCTCCAAAACGACATTAGAGTTCTTCATTTTCACCTTGCTGGGAAACGGAACTCCATTCGCTCTCCTCCATGTTATCTCTGGAACTGGGCTGAAAGTAAGAATTTTATTTTTTTTTGCAATTAAGCAAAATATCAGATATTCTTGTATTTGACTAAGCAGTTGTTGCAAGATTACATTCCAATAACATATTTCAATTGGAAATAAAATCTGACAGTTATGGTATCATAAACTGTGCTTCTATAGCTCAAATCACAATAGGTAATGCGCATGCAATCAAAAAGGCGATTGGCACTTTTAACTGTAAGGTGGGACTACAACTGCCATACAGTGGCAAGAAAAAGTATGTGAACCCTTTGGAATTACCTGCATTTATGTATAAATTTGTCTTAACTGGTCTGATCTTCATCTAAGTTACAATAATGAACAAACACAATCTGGTTTAACCTATAACATACAAATTATTGTATTGTTCTTGTACATATTGATTATACATCAAACATTCACTGTGTAGGTTGGAAAAAGTATGTGAACACCTAGGCTAATGACGTCAACAAAGTTTATTGGAGTCAGGAGTTGGCAAACCAGGCATCCAATTAATGAAATGAGATTGAGGTGTGGGTTAGAGCTACTTTGACTTATAAAAAGCACTCAAACATTTTCAGTTTGCTATTCACAAGAAGCATCTGCTGACGTGGGCCATGCCTCACAAAAAAGAGATCTCAGATCAAGAATTGTTGCTTTGCATAAAGCTGGAAAGGCTTACGAAGTTAAATTGAAGAGCTCAGATATTCATCTGTCCACAGTTAGACAAACTGTCTATTAATGGATACTAATTAGCACTGTGGCTACTCTCCCTAGAAGTGACTGCCCAGCAAAGGTTACTCAAAGGGCACACCGCAGAATGCTCAATGAGGTAAAAAAGAACCCTAGAGTGACAGCTTAAGACTTGAAGGAATCATTGGAACTGGTTAACACATCTGCTCATGAGTCTACTATGTGGAAAATATTAAATAGGCATAGTGTCCATGGCAGGACACCACACTGGAAGCCGCTGCTTTCCAACAGAAACATTGCTGCTCTCCTGAAGTTTGCCAAAGACCACCTTGACACTCCACAGCGCTACTGGGAAAATGTTTTGTGGACTGATGAAACTAAGGTTGAATTGTTTGGGAAGAACACACAGCACTACATATGCCGTAAAATTGGCACCACATACCAATATGAAAACATCATCTCAACGGTGAAGTACGGTGGAGGGAGCATCATGATTTGGGTCTGCTTTGCTGCTTCATGGCCTGAACCGCTTGCCATCATCAAGAGAAAATTGAATTCCCAAGTATATCAAGATATACTACAGGACAATGTCAGGGTGGCTGTGTGCCAGCTGAAGCTCAGTAGAAGTTGGGTGATGCAGCAGGACAATGACCCTAAACACTGAAGTAAATCCACTACAGAATGGCTTCAAAAAAAGAAAATGCAACTTTTGGAGTGGCCCAGTCAGAGCCAATAGAGATGCTGTGGAATGACTTTAAGAGAGCTGTTCACACCAGACATCCTAAGAATATGGCTTAACTGAAGAAGTTCTGTAAGGAAGAATGGTCCAAAATTCCTTCTGAACATAGTGCAGGTCTACTCCGCTGCTTTCGGAAACAATTGGTTGAGGTTACTGCTGCCAAAGGAGGATTGACCAGTTATTAAATCCAAGGGTTCGCTTACATGTTCCACAGCACTTTTAAAGACAAGAAAGATTATAATTGTTTGTGTGTTGTTAGCTTAAGCACATTGTGTTTGTCTATACTTGTGACTTTGATGAAGATGAGATCAAATTTTATGACCAATTAATGCAGAGAACCAACGAATTCCAAAGGGTTTACATACTTTTTTTTGCCACTGTATTTCTCCCATTTAAATGTATATGTGTGACCCATCTCATCCCCTTTTAATGTCTCTGCCGATGTTGATCTGATTGCATTTCAACTTTCTAACCCAAAGAACTGTCTATGTGACCAGACCTTTATACCTGAGGACAAAAGTGCTAACTAACATACGTGAGATAAACACAGCAACGTTTTAAAAACACAGATGCAATGGATTTGCATCTGTGGCACAGTTATTCACAACCATCTGGCTTGTAACAGTTAAATAGAAAAAGATACACATCCTTCAAAAAGAAAGAGAGAAAAATAAGAAATAAAAAAGCAGTAAGGGATGTGAAAAAGTGAAAGATAAAAAGGAAAACAGAAATAAAGGAGAAAAGAGAGAAGGAAATAAAGAAAAAATAAAGCCTTCTAGGATGGAAATTTTATTTAATTTTATTATTGTGTAGATTACTGTCCTTTCTTCTCATATCTCAGCTCTAACAAACTAAATGAGTTAGATTTCCTCATAAGACACCATCTCATTTCTTTTTGCAAGGAAATTGAGAAAACGTATATAGCTCATCCAGTAATGGGATCAATTGAGACAGCAAAATTGCCTCAAGGCAAAAAATAGACTTATACGGTATTATCCAAACAGACTTTGACAAGCATCTTTAAAAGGTGGCGAGAAGAGGTGGAAAAGGGCCAAGTTGAAAAACATATTAAGCTCAGTGACGGAGTGCCATGAAAAGTCGGGATACCCGTAAAGAAAGAAAGCAGCATTGGTAACTGAAAAGGGTACACTATTCCACTTACTTTCCCAAAGCAAAACACTCCAGTGTCACAACTGATCCCTTTGCAGCCGGGACCATGTCAGGGAAATGAACCTCTATTTTTGGCTCATATTCGCCCATTACACCTAAGAGAAAGAAAAAAAATGCTTTAATTTTCGTTCCTATTTCATACACAGGTTGAGACATACAGTAGGTATAATAGTAGAACCGTTATACAATGGATAGGTGATTCTTCAGTCAGGGTAAAATGTACACATAAATACAAAATGAATTGAAAATAAGAAGTTCTAAGGAAAAAGTGAAAAATAAAATTTTCCAGATTGTAACACATTTTATGTTTTTCATAGATGGAAATTGGGAAACAAGCCCAAAATGTAACAATTCAACACTTTAAGAAATGAGGAAAAAGTTATTAAATATACACTGTAATAAAATATTACAGCTAATATAACCTATCCTTAAACTCTATGGACCTGCCATCCATAGGCGGGCACTATATCACGAAATAAGATTACGTTTAAAACGCAAAAGTCTCCGGATACATAAGTCAGGCATATGTGGTATCATTTGAAAGCTTAGAATCTGAACTTTCCAAAGAACACCATAGTTTTTGAATTTATGTCACAGAAATAGCAAAATAATGGTTGAAAACATCTGCGTTGCAAATTAGCGCCACATAGGGGTAATGTGGTAGAAATATGAATATGCATATAACAGTCTTTCACATAGCACTTAAATGGACAAGTCATATATCAAATGAAAGCTCTCATGCTCAGGAATATGACTATGCAGTTTATTTTGTTGCCCTAATAACACAGTTCAAAAATCTTCAAAAAAATAACAAAGTGAAATATGATTTCTGTAAGACATCATATACAAACGTCTCATTTATGCGCTGATCAATGCAGCTGTAAGCCCCAAGTAGCCAAAAACTTTATATCTGCTTTTACTTTAGGCAGTGTTCTAAAAAATGAGCCATTTTGTACTGTCTGTGAGCTTGCTTGGGTGAATAATCCAGTGTTATATCTTAGATGTCCAGGAAAAGCATGCTAAAAAAAATCATCAGAAATATATGCTATTAGTGATAAAATGTTTTATATCATCGCAAAAAGGAGAATCTCAGCTTTTTTGTGACACCAACATTGAGCGTATAGTCTACTCAGAGGCCAAGTTTTTCAATGGCACAATGGGGGATGGTGCATGAACTGAAAATTAGACTGAATGTCTATGGACGAGCACATCTGTGAGGGCAAAAATCTGTTAGAGCACCACCTACGTTTCAGATCTTCTAATTGTGATGAAAGTTAATAGAGAAAAAGGTTTTTCGGAGAACATGATGCCATCTAGTGGAATAAAATAAGATTTTTTAAAGGGAGATAGAATGATCAGAACCAGAATTACATGAATTACAAAATTAGGACATTTTTTTTTTTTTCTGTTCATCATAAGACTGTAAATATACAGTATACAATATCACTAATGAAGTCTTTTTAATATTAGTCAGTATTATTTATGAAGAAATGTATGAGTTTTTTTATTTTTTTATATGGGGTCTTTCTGCAAAATTTGACCAATTTTTTGCAATTAGTCCATAGTATGTGTGAATGTTGAGCTTTTAAATTTGAGTGTGAAAAATTGCAGACGGCAGCCCAAAATTGCACCAGAGTTTGAGTAGAATGATTGTTTATGTAAAAAAAAAAAAATTCATTACCCTAATTGAAGAATCACCCACATACGAAAGAATGTTAGTAGGTGAACAGCTACTGTACTTTTCCAGAAAGCAAGCATGAGAACAAAGACAACATATAATTAATATCACTCTGGAGTCTGACAACATAAGTTAGGGAGGTGTGGTGTTTGCTGCAGTTTTTTGAGTGTTGGTAAACATTTTATCAAGCCATTGTTTGTTTACTTTATAGCTAAGTATATTTAGGACTGAAATTTTTTTCTTGGTTAGTAAGCAGGAGTGTCTATGGTTTCAGACTTTGGTTCATAAAACATGCTGTTGCAACTTGAGGATGGGGAACTCATTTGCACTCTCATTATGTTAAAAAAGGTGTTTGCATGGTAAACATGCTGTCAAGTCAAGACCAGAGAAAGTACTGTCAGTGTTGTGGGTGTTGCTTTCAAATCTTAAAACAAAACAAACTACTGTGATAATTTTAATTCAAACACAAGAGCTAGGATCAACAGTTACATTAAGATTTAAGGTTAAAATTTTATTTTTATGTTAAATGGCCCTGCGATGTTACAAATTATTTTTTATAAATATGCACAATAATTGTAATTATAACTGTATGCATATTCATTATTAAACAATTAGGAAAATGCTGTTTAAGTTAAATGTAAGAATAGCATGTCATACCATAGGACATGTCAACTTCCCACATTTATTTTACATTCAATAAACAAAGTTCAATGAAAACACTAAAGAAACCCCTGAAACACCTATGACCACCTAATCAGTGACATATTGACAATTACCATCTGTCCGTAGTACCAGAGGGGTCGGGGAGCTGAGGACTTTGCCTTTAGTGATGCGGTTTACCACCACACACGTGTAGTTACCCACATCCGAGGGTTCCACTTTGGCAATGTAAAGGTTTCCCGTCTCCTGAGAGACAAAGCGTCGATTGTCTTGCTGAACAAAGTAAGGGTACTCATTGAAAACCCATGCAAATGAGAGATCTGGAGAGGAGACGTAGAACAAAACATATGTAATTTATTGCAAAATAAATGAACCAGGCTGGCCAAACAGGAACTTTTGGGAACTTAAGATTTCTTTTTACTTTTCTGTATCATCATATGACATTAGAAGCCCAAACTATGTTAAATGCATATGAATGAAACACAACAAAGAGCGTCCACACCAAACACTGCAACTTAAATATGTCAATTGTGTAGGCTCATAGAGAGTAGATCAGGCAAGAGCACGTTTTGTCAAAAGTCCTGGGAAAAAAATAATTTCCTTTGAAGCCATAAAGTGCAAAAAGACCTTGTGGTGTTAAGGCTTTTGGACCTTGTAGCCTCTAAAAAGTAAAATAACTTTGCAGAATTTTTTGCCTTTTGAATACATGCGCAAGTTTTTCCCATTTGACACATGTGAATGTGTATGGATCACACTAAAAGAACAAAAGTCATAACTCTGTATTTTACACATGTATATTGCATATCTGTAGGCAAATTAAGGCTAAATTGAACTGTAAACAAAAACATAACACTATGAAAGCCAGTGTTGTAGCCTTACCTCCTGAAAACGACGGTGTACCACAAAGTAAAACTACCCCCTGGCCTTCTCGCACAGACACAGCACTTCTTGTTTGAGTTTTTAAATTCAAGTCTGAAAGACATTAACAAACTTTTAGACGATATACAGAAATACTATACAGGATGTGTGCATGAAAATACTTTATAAATGCAAAACGATATGCATAGGAACTTTTTCAAAACAAAGGGTTGTGAAATAAATACTTTTGATTGCTTTGTCGTATCAATACAAAATTTTACTTTGTTACAGGTTACATGATTGGGAACAAAACAAAAGCAGTTTTCAGAAGTTTCTTAGGCTGAGGGTCTCATAATTTATTATAATCTACAGTAGATCATTAAAAAAATATATATATAATTAAAATAATACCAAACAATTGACCCTCTCTGGGTTTTTTATTTTTTTATTTTTTTATTTTCAAATCAAATCAAATCAAATCACTTTATTGTCACACAGCCGTATACACAAGTGCAATGGTGTGTGAAATTCTTGGGTGCAGTTCCGATCAACATAGCAGTCGTGACAGTGATGAGACATATACCAATTTACAATAACATCAAATTAACACAACACAATTTAAACATCTGTTATACACATAATTACACTCAACAATATACAAATAATAACATACACTGTACAGTATACAATACGCTGTTTTTTTTTTTTTTTTTTTTTACTATATAGATACACATTATTCAATAAAAATTAAAAAAAAAATATATATATATATATATATATAAAAAGTATATATATATATATATATATATATATATATATATATATATATATATATATATATATATATATAGAATGTACAGTATTGTACTGTATTGACATTCAGGCTGTCGGTTGATAGTCAGTTGTTAAGAGAGAACATAATATAATAATAATAATATAATTTATAATAGTCCGGTGTGAGATATAAGAGTAAGGGTAATAAAGTGCAGTGCTGATGTATTTTGATCGTGGGAGATCAAGAGTTCAGAAGTCTGATTGCTTGGGGGAAGAAGCTATCATGGAGTTAATGCTGAGCTGTAGTCTACAAACAGAATTCTCACATAAGTGTTCTTTTTTTCCAGGTGGGAGAGAGCAGTGTGTATTGTAGATGCAATGGCATCATCAGTGGAGCGGTTGTTGCGGTAAGCAAACTGTTGCGGGTCAAGATTGAGTGGCAATACAGAGCAGATGTAATCTCTGATTAGTCTCTCAAAACATTTGCTGATGATGGGGGTCAGAGCAACAGGACGCCAGTCATTTAAACAAGTTATTTTTGATTGTTTTGGTACAGGCACAATGGTGGATGTTTTAAAGCATGTGGGGACTACAGACAAAGAGAGGGAAAGGTTGAAAATGTCCGTAAAAACACCAGCCAGCTGGTTCGCGCACGCTCTGATGACATGGCCCGGAATGCCGTCTGGGCCCGCGGCTTTGCGGATATTCACCCGTCGGAAGGATCGGGTTACATCCGCTACAGAGACGGAGAGTGAACTAACCTCTGCAGCTTCGGCCGCGAGAGCTCTCTCCGCGAGGGCGGTGTTATTTCCCTCAAAACGAGCATAAAAAGTATTTAGCTCATCCGGTAGAGAGGCAGCGGTGTTCATGGTGGAGTTTTTATTCCCTTTAAAGTCCGTGATGATGTTAATTCCCTGCCACATGCTTCTAGAGTTGGTGGTGTTAAACTGTCCTTCAATCTTGTTCCTATACTGGCGTTTTGCTGTTTTTTCGGAGGGCATAACTGGCTTGTTTATGCTCCTCCGCGTTCCCGGAATTAAAAGCGGAGGTCCGCACATTAAGTGCCGTCGCGAACATCGCTATTGATCCACGGCTTCTGATTCGGATAGATTCGTACAGTTCTGGTCGGAATCACTTCCTCTATGCACGTTCTGATGAAACACATTACGCTATCAGCGTGAAGCTCGATGTCGTCATCAGAAGCGGACCAGAACATCTCCCAGTCCGTGTGATCAAAACAGTCTTGTAGCATAGAGTCTGATTGGTCCGACCAGCACCGGATCGTTCTGAGGGTGGGTGCTTCCTATTTCAATTTCTGCCTGTAAGCAGGCAGAAGCAGAATGGAAGAGTGGTCCGATTTGCCAAATGGTGGGCGGGGGAGGGATTTGTAGCCATCCCGGAACGGAGAGTAGCAATGATCCAAAACCCGGTCCCCTCGTGTGTTGAAACTAATGTGCTGGTGATATTTTGGTGCGACTGATTTTAAACTGGCTTTATTAAAGTCCCCGGTCACAGTGAACGCGGCCTCAGGGTGCGCGGTTTCCTGCTCACTTATACTCCCATACAGTCCCTTGAGTGCCCGGTCTGTGTCGGCTTGTGGGGGAATGTACACAGCAGTGATAATGACCGCTGTGAATTCCCTCGGTAGCCAGAATGGTCGACACAGAAGCATAAGAAATTCCAGATCAGGAGAACAGAAAGACTTGATGGAATGTACGTTCCTCTGATCACACCAGGATTTGTTGATCATAAAACATACACCACCTCCTCTAGTTTTACCTGAGAGGTCTTTCGCTCTGTCCGCTCGGTGCACGGAGAACCCCGCGGGTTCAATGGCTGAGTCTGGAATCTCCGCAGACATCCAAGTTTCTGTTCAGCAGATAATGCAGCAGTCCCTCGTCTCTCGTTGGAAAGAGATCCGCGCTTTCAGCTCGCAGAGCTTGTTATCCAGAGACTGAACATTTGCCAGTAGAATAGTGGGTAGCGGGGGTCGATTTGCGTGGCGTCTTACTCTGATGAGAACGCCGGCTCTGTTTCCCCTTTTCCTCCTGTGTTTCCGCGGCCGTGCTGCCCAGACAAAGGGCTCTGCTTGCGAGTTTGTAAACAGCGGGTCGGCATTGAGGAATGTGAAGTCCGGTTTTCGGTGTGAGATCGCTGAACCAATGTCCAAAAGTGTTTGTCTGTCGTAGACAATAAGGCAGACAACATCCAAACAAAAAACATAAGAATTGTGAACAAAACAAACAAAACATTGCTATGTTGTGTCGGAGCTCGCAACGCAGCAGCCATACTCGGCGCCATCTTGAGTCCAAAATTTTTTTATATGCCTTTAATTTTGGGCATGCTACTGAAACAGGAAATCTTTAAAAACACCTCCAGACCTTAAAGGGTTAAGGGGCTACTTCTATCTGACATAACCCATACATTTTATTTTATTGGTGTAACCTAATGAATTCAACTTGATTCAGTGATGTTAAATAATATATTCTGACTTGAATAAAACCATTTTTTTAGATGATACCACATACAGTAAAGCATATTTTAGGTTAACATTCTTTTTCAGTGTAGTGCATGGTGTGAGGCCACAATTATTTGTAAAGTTGCTTTGGAACATGTTTTGTGTAAACGTATTGTGAAAACCGCAATACAAATACTGTAAATGGAATTGAACTGAACTTATCCTGGCAAACGTAATAACTCATTTTCCAAAAAAAAGAGCTATGTATGCATAATTGCTTTAAGGTGTCAGTAACTCAGTTCTCTCATTCTTTAAGCTAGCTCAATATTGGCAGCATCCACTCCAGCACCTGTCATCCTGCATTGAGTGGCTGAAGGGCTAACATAGCATGCTAGTACACAGTCGATTACTCACATGCAAACTGAAGGCTAGATCTCCTGCTGAGAATTGCTCCCTGTAGGTTGAAGGCAGTGCACTGGTATATCCCTCCATCCTGGGCCCGGTCCAGACTCCTAATGACCAAATTCCCCCCAGATAGCCGACGACGGTAATCAGTCCTGAGATTAATCAATGTGCCGTTCAGAGACCACCTACAGACACGCGCACAAACACACAGACAATAGAATGAAAAGCTCAATGTGTTGTGATTACCACAAAATTTGATTAATTTCTCTTGTGATAACCTTTGAAATTGATTACTTTTTGGATGTACTAGTACAATATCACTTGTAATATCATTGTATCATTACAAAGAACTACAAATGATTCAGGCAGGGTCCAAATTAACCAGGGCTCGGGACAAAAATACTTTAAAAAGAGACTTTTCACCAGACTTTTTTCTGTCCTTAATAAAAAAAAAGTTAGGCACATTTCTGGCACTGGATTAAGATCAATATTAAAGATACATCGATGAGCCAAAACATTATCACCACTCACAGGTGAAGCGAATAATGTTGATCATCTCCTAACAAGGCCACTTGTCATGGTCTGTGTATATTAGATGGTAAGCGAACAATCAGTTCTTGTAGTCAACGTGTTGAATGCAGGAGAAATGGACAGGAGTAAAGACCTGAGCGACTTTGACAAGGGCCAAATTGTTATGGCCAGATGACTGGGTCAGAGCACTCTGAAGGTTTGTGGGGTGCTCCCGGTCAGCAGTGGTGAGTACCTACTGACAGTGATCTGAGAACGGACAAATCACAAACCGGCGACAGGGTGTTGGGCGCCCAAGGCTCATCGATGCGCAAGGGCAACAAAGGCTATCCCGTCTGGTCCGAACCGACAGAAGGTCTACTGTGGCACAAGTGACAGAACATGTTAATGATGGTTATGGGAGGAATGTGTCACAACACACAGTGCATCGTACCCTGCAACAAGATGGTGACCTCTGTCCACCATCGAAAGCGCCTATAAAGGGCACGCGAGCATCAGAACTGGACCTTGGAGCAGTGGAAGAAGGTCGCCTGGTCTGATGAGTCCCGTTTTCTTTTACATCACATGGACGCCCGCGTACATGTGCACCATTTACCTGTGGAAGTGATGGCACCACATGCACTGTGGGAAGACGACAAACCAGTGGATGGAGTGTGATGCTCTAGGCCAGGGGTGTCAAACTCGGTTCCTGGAGGGCCACATTCCAGCAGAGTTTAGCTCCAACCCTAATGAAACACACCTGAAGCAGCTAATCAAGGTCTTCAGGAGTGCTTGAAGATTACAAGGAGGCATTTTGGAACAGGGCTGGAACTAAACTCTGCAGGGCTGTGGCCCTCCAGGAACTGAGTTTGACACCCCTGCTCTAAGCAATGTTCTACTGGGAAACCCTGGGTCCAGACATTCATGTGGATGTCAGTTTGACACATGCCACCTACCTAAACATCGTAGCAGACCAGGTGCACCCCTTCATGGCATGATATACCCTGATGGCAGTGGCCTCTTTCAGCAGGATATTGTGCCCTGCCACACTGCACACATTGTTTGGGAATGTTTTGAGGAAAATAATGAAGAGTTCAGGGTGTTGCTCTGGCCCCAAATTCCCCAGTGGGATGTGCTGAACCAACATGTCCAATCCACGGTGGCTCCACCTCGCAACTTACAGGACTTAAAGGATCTGCTGCAAAATGTTTTGGTGCCAGATACCACAGGACACCTTCAGGGGTCTTGTAGAGTCCATGCCTCGGTGGGTCGGCACTTTTTTGGTGGCACACGTAGGACCAACTTCATATTAGGCAGGTGGTCATAATGTTTTGTCTCATCAGTGTATACAAAACTGGACAATGATCCTTGATTTAACTTAATATGAAAATAGAGATGTATTAAGAGTGTATTAATAAAATGAATAATCTGCACAGTCTGATGACTTATGCAGTCTAGGTCTAGAGGTAATATAAAGCAGCTAGTTAAAGACTGAAAAGATTTCCCACAGCTCTTTCTCCCTGTCCTTTTCATTGCATGATGATTAGCGCCAGAGAGGATCATCAATTCCACTTCCTCACACCTCATCTACGCCTATCATTAAGACCCCAGATCCAAGCCCATCTGAGGCCACAACCACTAGCATCTAATTCAGAGGCCAGCGCTCTAATAGAGACAGCTATTCAAAGGGTGCAGGATAATTTGATGATCCTGGGGTTTCATCAGTCATTTATCCTGACAGGGTGTCAGTTGGGATCAACTCCCATGGTTCAACTGTGTGTCTGGTTTTAAGATTTCCATATCATATGGGTGGAAAACAGATCATTCTGTGTTGAATTCAAATAGGTAGATCAACATGCGCGTTTAACACTGGACAGCGCAACGTGAGTGCTGAGCGAGTTAGTCAGCGCTACGTGGGTGAGAGAGAATGGCCGGTGGATGCGCTGCGCAGTTTAATCGAGTATTAATAGAGTATTTAATGATCCTGGGGTTTCATCAGTCATTTATCCTGACAGGGTGTCAGTTGGGTTCAACTCCCATGGTTAAACTGTGTGTCTGCACACCCCAGGAACAGATGCCAATAGTAGAGGGGCCTGACACTATATTTTACCATGCTGAAATACCACCTTAAACTGGCCTAAGCTGGTTAAGCTGGTCAGTTTTTATGGTTTTAAAGGAGTTTTGGATACTTTTCACTTGTCCAGGCTGGGAGACCTACTAGACCAGCTTACACCAGCTAAGAACAACATTTGAACCAGCTAAGACCATGGTATTACTAATTAATCGCAAATGCATTTAACAATATTAATATTACATATTTTTGGTCACATAGAAATGCAAATTTTACAGTAAAGCATTGATTTTGAGTTGGAACACAGATGTAAATTTACTGATATTAACAACAGTAATATCATGTACTTATATCTTATTTCTAATATAATTTATGTTGGGTTATGTTCAAACATTCTGACAGTAGGACTTCTTAACTGATTTATATTTCACTAGGCTCTTAATTATTGAATTAACGTATTCCTTCAATTAAAGTTCATTAGAACTGAACATGTTTACAGTCATAAAATCTGTCCATAAAAAAGCTCTTTTGTTAAATTATCCTTTGTAGTTACCCTTATGAAAATGTACCACAGTTCTTGCATAGTTCTTGCTTCTCATTACCATGGTTAGATGTAATTATGGTTTCTAAAAAACAAAAAAACAAAAAAACAAAAAAAAAACAACAACAACTACGGAATTTGTAATGAAAACAGTAACCTAAAACACATTTAGAAACTTTAAAAACAACCACCATAAAAGTGACTTAAATGTCCCAAATATATATTTAATATAATTATAATAATAGTAACATTTATTGTAAATATATACAACATATCTGCCAAAACACTATAGTTTCTACTGTTAGTGTTACACCCTGTCTACACCAGACAGAGTGGCGTGTCACGTCAAAACCAATAGAACCCATTATAATCAATGATGCTTTCTACACTGGAAGCATCAGTTGCAGCCCATTGCGTCGTGCCAACAGTAAACGGGTGTCTGTTCCATTTTGCACTACACGTGGTGATGCTTCTACTGCCAACAACACAAATAAATGGTTTAGAACATTCATGTCAAAGCGTCCAGTGTAGACAGCCTCAAGCCGTTGCGTCACGTTAATGGACATGCCCATTGTAGACAGGCTGTAACTAAAGTAACTGCAAAGAATAATTCTATAAGGGTGATGATGTGTGAATTGAAAAGCCTTGTAATTAGCATTTTTTGTGTCACAGGGTTTTCCTCTTTACTGCAGTTTAGAATGTCGGGGGTGTTTAATCTGGTTTCATCCAGCTTCAGCATTGAGGCTTTAAGATTTCCAATTCAGATAGGTAGATCAACATGCGCTTTTACCACTGGACAGTGCTGAGCGAGTTCGTCAGTGCTACGTGGGTGAGAGAGAATGGCCGGTGGATGCGCTGCACGGTTTAATAGAGTAGCACATTTCTTCACACTTATGGAGTATTTGGCTTTCGGTGTTTCCCATGCTCAGCAGAAAATGGCAGCTTATATATAAGAGTGGGGCAAGTGTCTGACCCTTGATCGTTTCGCCAATCGGCCTACTACTCGACCGGCCCACAGGGAAAAGTCACGGTGCTCCCGATGGCCAGCCCATCCCTGCCTTAAACATTTTAACCTACCAGCTAAATCAGCTAAATACTAGCTTTCCCAGGCTGAGAGACCAGCTTAAACCAAAAAAGACCAGCAAATCACCTTAGGCAGTGCTCTAAGTGGAACAAAATCGGTGCCAGTACTCCTTACCTGAGAGTTTCTCCGTCCATCTGGGGGTGCGGCACCCGTAAGTGTTTCTCCATCAGGGTGACAGTACTGCCATCACAGAACAGCAGCCAGTATGAAAGAGTTGCTGCTGGTACTGTGGCCTCATTTTGTCGTCTTTGCTGGTACTGTGTACCAGTGCGTACCGGCTCACTTCGAGCATTGAACTTAGGCTGGTTTAAGCCTGAGATTCAATCATTTGTTTGCGCCACCACTGTTCATGGAAGTCTCTGTGTGGTTGAGACGTTAACAGAGGTGTAAAAACAGAAGCATTGTGACAGATCAATCGTTCAATTCTCAGGGGATCATGTAACACCTAAAATCCCATAAGACTGATATCAACAACACAGTGTGGTGTGTTTATCGAGCTATGCGCTCTCGTGATCAGAGATGCTGAAGTCTACACATTGAAAAGCAATGTTCTCTCTAATTTTTGTTCTTGCAAGCAAACATTTCTATTGGGCCGACCCCTTGGCCACCAGAGCAGAAACATTTTTGTCATTATGAAAAATGCAAGACAACTTGTTTTGTTGATATAACATTTGTCGAGATCTCAAAAACAAGACAAGAATACTGCACAGCCTCTGTGGGATTGTGAAAGTGCCACTATAAAATCTTTATACTCTTCGCGGCAAATTAATCAATGGCGTAAATTTCTGCTCAAGATTTCTCACAGATTTACTGAAGAAAATTCAGTGGACAATTGGATGGACTCCAGTTGAAATGCTCATTCATTTTTAATGAAAGTGTTTTATTGCCACATTAAAATAAAAAAATACGATTTTGATAATAAAATCGTAACATTAGAAGAATAAAGCGGTAATGTTTTGAGGCTAAAGTTGTAATATTATTTTATAAGTGGTAAAATTAGTAGTTAAAGTCATAATATTGCGAGAATCATGTACAGATATTTCGAGAATATAGTAAGAATATCAATGTCAGACTTGAGGATAGGATTTAACAAAAATGAAATCCTTTGTCTTTTGGTGCATCAGCACCGGGTTATCATTAATATTCGGACACTGCAGTGGTTATGTAAACAACGTAACAAAACAGTTTAAACACGACAATCTGAAATTTTGTGCAATCTGAAATGGTAACCTGTGTTCCATTTTTCTTTTCATCATCACTTTTATTTTCCTTTCCTTACAACTTTATTCTCATATTACGACTATAATCTTGTAATGAACTATATTCCCAAAATGTTACTACTTTAATCTTGTACTGTCTCAAAACTTTATAACTTTATTCTCGTAAAAGGCCTATTATGAGTTTTTCTCAAAATATTACATCTTTAATCTCATACTATGCCTTTATACTCATAATTTTGATTTTATTCTCAAAATACTGTATAACTTTAATCTCATAATGCTACAACTTTATTCACATAATTTTGACTTTATTCTCAAAATATTACTAATTTAATCTAGTAATGTTACAATTTTACTCTCAAAACTTAATGACTTTATTCTCGTAAAAGGCCTATTATGAGACTATTCTCAAACATTACGACTTATCTCATACTACAACTTTATACTCATAATTTTTAACTTATTCTCAAAATATTACTATAACCACTTTATATTCATAATTTTGACTTTATTTTAAAATATTACTCCTTTAATCTCATAATGCTACGACTTTATTCTCAAAATATAACTATTTAATCTTATAATGTTACAACATTATCAAAACTTTAATTTATTATTTTAATTGCCGAGCATCGGTGCACAGCCATTTTCAGATCTCTCCAGAGATGTCCAATCGGGTTCAAGTCTGGGCTCTGGCTGGGCCACTCAAGGACATTCACAGAGTTGTCCCTGAGCCACTCCTTTGTTATCTTGGCTATGTGCTTAGGGTCATTGTCCTGCTGGAAGATGAACCTTCGCCCCCAGTCTGAGGTCCAGAGCGCTCTGGAGCAGGTTTTCATCAAGGATGTCTTTGTACATTGCTGCATTCATCTTTCCCTCGATCCTGACTTGTCTCCCAGTTCCTGCCGCTGAAAAACATCCCCACAGCATGATGCTGCCACCACCATGCTTCACTGTAGTGATGGTATTGGCCAGATGATGAGCGGTGCCTGGTTTCCTCCAGACATGACGCTTGCCATTCAGGCCAAAGAGTTCAATCTTTGTTTCTCATGGTCTGAGAGTCTTCAGGTGCCTTTTGGCAAACTCCAGGTGGGCTGTCATGTACCTTTTACTGAGGAGTGGCTTCCGTCTGGCCACTCTACCATACAGGCCTGATTGGTGGAGTGCTGCAGAGATGGTTGTTCTTCTGGAAGGTTCTCCTCTCTCCACAGAGAAACGCTGGAGCTCTGTCAGAGTGACCATCGGGTTCTTGGTCACCTCCCTAACTAAGGCCCTTCTCCCCCGATCACTCAGTTTGGCCAGGCGGCCAGCTCTAGGAAGAGTCCTGGTGGTTCCAAACTTCTTCCATTTATGGATGATGCTCACTGTGCTCATTGGGACCTTCAATGCTGCAGAAATTTTTCTGTACTCTTCCCCAGATCTGTGCCTCGATACAATCCTGTGTCAGAGGTCTACAGACAATTCCTTGGACTTTATGGCTTGGTTTGTGCTCTGACATGCACTGTTAACTGTGGGACCTTATATAGACAGGTGTGTGCCTTTCCAAATCATGTCCAATCAACTGAATTTACCACAGGTGGACTCCAATCAAGTTGCAGAAACATCTCAAGGATGATCAGTGGAAACAGGATGCACCTGAGCTCAATTTTGAGTGTCATGGTAAAGGCTGTGAATACTTATGTACATGTGATTTCTTTTCGTTTTTTATTTTTAATAAATTTGCAAAGATTTCAAACAAACTTCTTTCACGTTGTCATCATGGGGTATTGTTTGTAGAATTTTGAGGAAAATAATGAATTTAATCCATTCTGGAATAAGGCTGTAACATAAAATGTGTAAAAAGTGAAGCGCTGTGAATACTTTCCGGATGCACTGTAAATAACGATGTTCGCGTGGCACTTAATGTGCGGACCTCCGCTTTTAATTCCGGGAACGCAAAGGAGCAAAAACAAGCCAGTTATGCCCTCCGAAAAACCGCAAAACGCCAGTACAGGAGCAAGATTGAAGGACAGTTTAACACCACCAACTCTAGAAGCATGTGGCAGGGAATTAACATCATCACAGACTTTAAAGGGAATAAAAACTCCGCCATGAACACTGCTGCCTCTCTCCCGGATGAGCTAAATACATTTTATGCTCGTTTTGAGGGAAATAACACAGCCCTCGCGGAAAGAGCTCTCGCGGCTGAAGCTACAGAGGTTACTTCACTCTCCGTCTCTGTAGCGGATGTAACCCGATCCTTCCGACGGGTGAATATCCGCAAAGCCGCGGGCCCAGACGGCATTCCGGGCCGCGTCATCAGAGCGTGCGCGAACCAGCTGGCTGGTGTTTTTACGGACATTTTCAACCTTTCCCTCTCTTTGTCTGTAGTCCCCACATGCTTTAAAACATCCACCATTGTGCCTGTTTCAAAGCAATCAAAAATAACTTGCTTAAATGACTGGCGTCCTGTTGCTCTGACCCCCATCATCAGCAAATGCTTTGAGAGACTAATCAGAGATTACATCTGCTCTGTGCTGCCTCTCTCTCTTGACCCATTGCAGTTTGCTTACCGCAACAACCGCTCCACTGATGATGCCATTGCATCTACACTACACACTGCTCTCTCCCACCTGGAAAAAAAGAACACTTATGTGAGAATGCTGTTTGTAGACTACAGCTCAGCATTCAACACCATAGTGCCCTCCAAGCTTGATGAGAAACTCAGGGCTCTAGGCTTAAACAGCTCGCTGTGCAGCTGGATCCTGGACTTCCTGTCAAGCAGACGCCAGGTGGTTAGAATAGGCAGCAACATCTCCTCATCACTAACCCTCAACACTGGAGCCCCACAGGGCTGTGTTCTCAGCCCACTACTGTATTCCTTGTACACACATGACTGTGTGGCAACACATAGCTCCAATGCCATTAAGTTTGCTGATGACACGACAGTGGTAGGTCTGATCACTGACAATGATGAAACAGCCTACAGAGAGGAGGTGCACACTCTGACACACTGGTGTCAGGAGCACAACCTCTCCCTCAACGTCAGTAAGACAAAGGAGCTTGTGGTGGACTTCAGAAGAAAAGACAGAGAACACAGTCCCATCACCATCAATGCAGCACCAATGGAGAGAGTCAGCAGCTTCAAGTTCCTGGGTGTCCACATCACTGAGGAACTCACATGGTCCATCCACACTGAAGTCGTTGTGAAGAAGGCTCATTAGCGCCTCTTCTTCCTGAGACGGCTGAGGAAGTTTGGAATGAACCGCCACATCCTCACACAGTTCTACACCTGCACTGTAGAGAGCATCCTGACTGGCTGCATCTCCGCCTGGAACGGCAATAGCACCGCCCACAACCGCAAAGCACTGCAAAGGGTCATCGGAGGTGAGCTTCCCTCCCTCCAGGAAATATATACAAGGCGGTGTGTGAAAAAAGCTCGGAGGATCACCAGAGACTCCAGTCACCCGAGCCATGGGCTGTTCTCACTGCTACCATCAGGCAGGCGGTATCGCAGCACCAGGACCCGCACCAGCTGACTCCATGACAGCTTCTTCCCCCAAGCAATCAGACTTATGAACTCTTGATCTCCCACGATCAAAATACATCAGCACTGCACTTTATTACCCTTCTCTTATATCTCACACCGGACTGTCATAAATTATATTATTATAATATTATATTCTCTCTTAACAACTGACTATCAACCGACAGCCTGAATGTCAATACAGTACAATACTGTACATTCTATATATACTACCATATATACTTTTTTATATATTTTTATTTTTTATTTTTATTGAATAATGTGTATCTATATAGTGTGTATTGTATACTGTACAGTGTATGTTATTATTTGTATATTGTTGAGTGTAATTATGTGTATATCAGATGTTTAAATTGTGCTGTGTTAATTTGATGTTATTGTAAATTGGTACTGTCTCCACGGTCACGACTGCTATGTTGATCGGAACTGCACCCAAGAATTTCACACACCATTGCACTTGTGTATATGGCTGTGTGACAATAAAGTGATTTGATTTTTTATTTGATTTGATTATACTAAAAGTCAGGTATACAGGATCAATTTAAGCAAATACGCTGGTTTCTTGATCATAGTACAACATATGACATACAAAACATACAATAGTGCAACAGTAATCTGTCTGGTACAGTTTGGTAGTATGTAGCTGTATGTGTGTATCAGTATGCTATGTTAGCTGATAAGTAGTTTTAGTTTAGTCTCAAAGTTTGTAGTAAAACAATCATAACTGTAATTTTAATTATGCTACCTCATCTGTCAGCATGAAGCCGGTGGATCGCATTCAGTCTCTTTGTACGTTACGTCATTGTTTTGGTCGATGCTCGCTCGCTCGCATCCCTATGGAGTGTGTGCACGAGCAACAGGTAGCTGGCTGCAGTTCACTTAATGGCCACAGGTGTCATTAATAACAAGGGTTTCTGAATCTTACATACTGCACCTTTAAAATATTCTGACTTTAATCTCATACTATGACTTTATTCAAGTAATTTTGACTTTATTATCAAAATATTACTAATTCTATTTATTTCTTTATTTTTAACGTGGTACTAAAACGCTGTCGTATATTTTTGGTTCAGCCTTATGCACAGAATTTCTTACTGTCTGCGCCTGAGCAACATCAGAAGCGACCATTTACGCATGTGTGCATTTTAGGGGGAGCATTGCTGACAAGGAAGGACATGAGCTGGTTTCCACCACCCACACTACAAAATTTAGCAATTATTCTTAAGAATAGGTTACTGTCAAGTGCCGCTTTAGTGGATGACACAACAGGTTAACCATACAACCATACCTGAGTAAATATGATAGAATATCACAACACTTGATGCATTGGTTCCAGTCACACAGGCTTAACATTTTCAGCCATGTATATTTATTATCTTCTCTTTTAACCATGTTTATCTCTACAAGCAGATGTATATGTCGTGAACATAGCACGGATCAGGGTGAGAGCTAAGAACAAAAATGCTTGTGACATCTCAGAATTCCGCTGTAACAGAATTGCTGTTCCGTTGAAATCATCAGCTGCTTTGAATGCAAGGCATTCTGTGAGCAATGCAAATAAGAGCCGCGCAGTGTCAATAAGTGGTTTTCAGTTGGGTAAAAATAGTAGTGAGCCAAGTGAGACCCGATCAAGGGCACTTGACACACTGCAGAAAATAGGTGCCACATCCGTGCAGGCTGTGATAGCGGGAGAAATGGAGATCGAGCGAAAGCGAGGGAGGGAGGTGTGAAGTGGGGTTACGTTCGCTTTAGGGCTTTTCTGGAAAGTGTCATGTCTCTAGTGTGGCTAATGCTGAACTGGAGTCGACCCTGCTGTTCATATCAATTTTGAATGAGGTAGGGGTGGGAGGGGGCATCATTGATATAACTGCTGTTGTGGGCTCCAAAGCTCTAGGCTCATCTGTGCATCTCTCTTCTCGTCACATGATGCTCAGATTTCAACGCCTGTGGACTACCCTTGAGACCAGTCTCTGGCTGTGGGGGCCAGCATACTGTATGTTCCAAGGCAGTAATGTCCCTCCACACATACACACACACACACACACACACACACACTATTGGTTAGCAATGTGGGCCAGGCACTCTTGCCAAAACACTTGCTTTTCTAACAAACAAAACCAAAACCCAGGTTCTGGGTGATATATCCAATATTTTCAACATGTTTACCATGATATAAAACATGTTTATAACATGTTTGCTGCCGATATAAAAGTAAACATTTTAAATATCATGATGATTTGAATGCACTTTTTTATATTTCTATTTTTATTTGTTTCAAAGTCAATTCAAAATTCCAATTCAATGATTCATTTGTGTCATCACTCTTTCATTTTTCATATACTACTAAAATGTTTTATGAAAAATATAGGCCTATATACAGTGGTGTGAAAAAGTGTTTGCCCCCTTCCTGATTTCTTATTTTTTTGCATGTTTGTCACACTTAAATGTTTCAGATCATCAAACAAGTTTAAATATTAGTCAAAGATAACACAAGTAAACACAAAATGCAGTTTTTAAATGAAGGTTGTTATTATTAAAGGAAAACAAAATCCAAACCTACATGGCCCTGTATGAAAAAGTGTTTGCCCCACCTGTTAAAACATAACTTAACTGTGGTTTATCACACCTGAGTTCAATTTCTCTAGCCACACCCAGGCCTGATTACTGCCACACCTGTTCTCAATCAAGAAATCACTTAAATGACCTGCCTGACAAAGTGAAGTAGACCAAAAGATCTTCAAAAGCTAGACATCATGCCGAGATCCAAAGAAATTCAGGAACAAATGAGAAAGTAAGTAATTGAGATCTATCAGTCTGGAAAAGGTTAGAAAGCCATTTCTAATGCTTTGGGACTCCAGAGAACCACAGTGAGAGCCATTATCCACAAATGGCGAAAATATGGAACAGTGGTGAACCTTCCCAGGAGTGGCCGGCCGACCAAAATTACCCCAAGAGCGCAGCGACGACTCATCCAAGAGGTCACAAAAGACCCCACAACAACATCCAAAGAACTGCAGGCCTCACTTGCCTCAGTTAAGGTCAGTGTTCATGACTCCACCATAAGAAAGAGACTGGGCAAAAATGGCCTGTATGGCAGAGTTCCAAGATGAAAACCACTGCTGAGCAAAAAGAACATTAAGGCTCGTCTCATTTTTGCCAGAAAACATCTTGATGATCCCCAAGACTTTTGGGAAAATACTCTATGGACTGAAGAGACAAAAGTTTAACTTTTTGGAAGGTGTGTGTCCCATTACATCTGGCGTAAAAGTAACACCGCATTTCAGAAAAAGAACATCATACCAACAGTAAAATATGGTGGTGGTAGTGTGATGGTCTGGGGCTGTTTTGCTGCTTCAGGACCTGGAAGACTTGCTGTGATAAATGGAACCATGAATTCTGCTGTCTACCAAAAAATCCTGAAGGAGAATGTCCGGCCATCTGTTCGTGACCTCAAGCTGAAGCGAACTTGGGTTCTGCAGCAGGACAATGATCCAAAACACACCAGCAAGTCCACATCTGAATGGCTGAAGAAAAACAAAATGAAGACTTTGGAGTGGCCTAGTCAAAGTCCTGACCTGAATCCTATTGAGATGCTGTGGCATGACCTTAAAAAGGCAGTTCATGCTCAAAAACCCTCCAATGTGGCTGAATTACAACAATTCTGCAAAGATGAGTGGGCCAAAATTCCTCCACAGCGCTGTAAAAGACTCATTGCAAGTTATCGCAAACGCCATTTTATGATTGCAGTTGTTGCTGCTAAGGGTGGCCCAACCAGTTATTAGGTTTAGGGGGCAATCACTTTTTCACACAGGGCCATGTAGGTTTGGATTTTGTTTTCCCTTAATAATAACAACCTTCATTTAAAAACTGCATTTTGTGTTTACTTGTCTAGTCTTTGACTAATATTTAAACTTGTTTGATGATCTGAAACATTTAAGTGTGACAAACATGCAAAAAATAAGAAATCAGGAAGGGGGCAAACACTTTTTCACACCACTGTAGCTTATTATTGCTGTTTAATACTATATTAAACAGTTAAATAAACAAAATAAATGCATGTTGTTAAATAAATGCATATAAAAGGAAATGTTTACATACTATTCTTCCTTGTGTTAATTTTAAGTCTTAAAACATGCTTTATTTTGACTAGATTTCGCTGTGTTTTAGCTCTTACTAGAGCTGTCATAATTAACGTGTTACAGTTTTTTATTTTCCAATTGCTAATAAGCATCGGTCAATACTGAAGCCACTTTTTCAAAATTCTTCATACAGTCTGCATTACCAACATGCATCAAGGCCAAACAGTTAATCTTACCTCCAAAACTCACTCAAACCACCAAAACACTTCATATGTCTCAAAATAAGCTTTTTCACTCAGAAAGCATACATTGTCACTCAGAACACACTGACCTAAAAAAAAAAAAAAAACACTAACAACAGGGATCATTACATAAATGAACTTATCTTTGAAGTTTGAATGATTTTTCACATAAATCAGTATTTCATTAAAGAACAAGCCTTTTCACTGTATTGATTGTTGTGAGGCAGGCAAGGAATGAGGATCTAAATGCAGCTTTAATGTAAACAAAAGATGAACAAAGTAACTCGGAATATAGGAGAAAAAAATAAAAACCACAAGGAACCAAGCACAGAGCATCGAACAACACATACTAAGACTGACAAAGAAAACAGGGAAAACAAGGGCTTAAATACACAGGGGCAAACAAGGGAAGGAGGAACACCTGGGGAAACAATCAGGGAACAAGAAACACCTGGGGAAACAATCAGGGTGAACCAATCAAGAATTAAAACTACAAAGGACTACAAAACTAACACAGGAAACAGGAATAAGGAACTAAACAAGAATTTCAACATAAAAGTCTAGACAAAGACAGGGAATACATGACAACTGTACTAAAGTATATGTAACAAGAATGAATCAGAAATGCTGCAATTTGCTTCCATATCCTTTATTCCTTCTATATCTTTGCATATAGTAATTTACTTGTGAAAAATTAAAAGTTGAAAAAAATACAATAAATAAATAAATTCCTGAAATTCCAGGGCTGCAATAATACAGTTTTTCTGAATTGCTAAAACACATTTCTTGAAACCGTCACCCATTTTGTCACAACTTTAAGCACAAAACCAAATCTTCAAATGACATTCACAAAACCCCTGACTATACCCAATACAGTATTGAATGTCTGTATACTAACAGTATGCAAGTGCTGAACAGTATATAACAATAGTCCAACTGCAAAACCCCAAAAAACAAAGAAAACTCATTACATTACAGTACACTCACTCAAAAATGTTGTGCAACTGTAAAATCAAAGTAAATGAGAGATTCATTCTGCCTCAGAATCACATTTTCACATCATTAGAAACAAGTGTGAACAATTTTTGTCATTGTGTGTAAACGATGACAACTGTGTTGTAGTTGTATTAACTTTTGCTGCCTGTGTTTACTGTTTTGCAACACAAGTGCATCACAGTGCGAAATATGTTTTGGTGAGTGAGAATGTGTTTAGAGTTTTGCAAAAAGAGTGATTAATTCGACAAATGGGTTTAGGCCACGGAGCATTTGGTTCAGAGAATGGGGTTTAGTGTTTTAGCAATTCAGAAAAACTGTAATTACAATATATATATATATGTAGAATGTCTAATCCAACCCTGGCAGCCTTCAGGAGAAGTGTCTCCACACCCCGCATTCATGACATCCAGTAAGGATATCTGGTCATGTGGATGGTGGTCATAATTGTGGCCCTTATCTCATCAGAGACCACCGCTCTTGGTCTTCCTCTCCTTTGTCCTCCACGCACTCTCCCTCTCCCTGCCACTCTTCTTTCCCCACCAACCTGTATTCTTTGATCCATGTTTCCAAACTAAATTATTCCGAAGCCATCCTCTTTTGTCTGTTTGGTAACGAAACTAAAAACAGGACACTTGGGTAGCTTTCAGCTGAAATTGCAATCAGCTGTGTTTGGAATGATTAAATATTCTGCTAAGATTTTCTATATATTTCAGTCTGGTTACTGCAGAAATGCACAACATTTGCCATTGTTCTGTTTGAATGATTTTAACAGTTGTGGTAGCAGTGTGTTAGCATTTTAAAACACGTGCTGCACATAATCCTAGTTTTGCAGGTGGTGGAGTATGAATGAGAAAAGAGATCATGGACTTTGGAGAATGTGGTCATTGAATGCATTTTGTGTGAAAGCATTGAAAAATGATTCACAGTTTGGTCCACATACACTTCTGTTTCGCTGACTGTGTGAAGAGACTTTGACAATGTGACTTCAGTTTTGACCAGTGCATGTTAGCAAATGAAAAAAACTGTAATGCATGTGATTCATTTAAGTTTAACGTTTTAATTTTTCTTAATCACGATTAACGCACTTACTGTTAATACAGCATCAACTGGCATAAACACTGGTTGGAAAGACGGAACCTTTGTAATGTGTCCGCCCGGAGTCATTACACTGACACACACTTCACAACACACACACATCAGCGCTTTCCTGTCAGTGATAAAATGACAGAGAAAGGAGCTCTTAACGCTATTTGATGAACAAAACAAGCCCAGATGGGGCTTGTGATAGAAATCAAGTATTTTTCATTTTAATGACCACAGAACCACAGCAAGTCTTAACTATCACCAAAACGTAGAATGAGATGTTTTTGTCAGCAAGCGCTTTCATGTGGAGTTCAAAGCAGCGCTGACGCCCTGACGCGAATCATGAATGCGGCTTCGTGATTAAAGATGTAGGAAAGCGGATAGCCACAGTCTACCGGCAGATTCATATTGTGGAAGATGAGAGTTTGAGAGATTTAATGCCTACTGCAGTAAAAAATGCAACATATTGAGAGACTAGTTCTTTCAATTAGTCAAACTCTCACTTAGACTTTGGGAAACATTTAATGTTACTTGAACAGGTGCTATTTTAGTGCATTTCTATCTTTATACTGTGGAAGTTTTTTTTTTTTTTTGGAAAATGTTAATCAAGCATTATATTGTTACATATTGTTTTGTTTTCTTTCCTAAGATGGAAATAAATGCATTTTGACAGGAAAAGAAGTATATATTGTGTCAAATTTCAACACTTTCAAAATCTGCCATTAATCGCAATTAACTCCAAATAATTATGCGATTAATCACAATTTTAAAAAAATATCAACTGACAGCACTAGTTCTTACATTAAACATTTTGAATCTCCTTGGCAATAATGGTTGTTTTGTTGCAATTTACTTAAATATATCTCTTTTGATTAAACATTTAATATCATCAAAAGTCTGAAATATTTAATTGTTACATCCCTGTGTGTCTGTGGCTATTTGCCATTGTCTGTGTGTCTTGTTCTGTCACCAAACAGAGACCTTCCATTGGTTGTTCCTGCTGGAATCCCCGATGACATCATCATTATCGCCACCAATCGCCACAGACCGCCGCCTATATAAAGCCCGCCCCAAACACATTCGGGAGGAAGTTTTGGGTTCGAAGAGGAAGCTTGGAGTTGGAAAGTTAGAGGAAGTTGTGAGAGAGAGTTTTTGACTGTTATACGTTGTTCGATCATCTGTACTTAACCTACCCAATTTGTGTTATTGTTTGAGTTTGTACGTCTCTGTTTTGTTTTCCCTATTGGTTTTCGTTATTTATGGTTCCATGATTTCATCACTTTGTTTGTGAGCGTGATATTAGGGAAAACGGACAGGTAAGAAGGTCACGTGACGTACATTGAGCACATGTAGGTATTTTTACGACTGTATAAAAACACTAGGTTAGTGAGTGCCACCCTCGGTATGTTTTGGCTAGGAAGAGTAGTTTAATTAGGGCGTCTTGGACGCTGAAGATCTTTTCTTTTGTTTCTAGTCAGTTTAGTGGTTTAAAAATAGTTAGTGGATTTTTGCTTATTTCGTTTGTTTGGCACCACTCGCGTCCGTTTCTCTCCCCACTTCCTGTGTCCTGGTATTTTCAGGTATTGTAAATATTGTGTGTATATATCTATATTTTCTTTCCACTTACCACTTGCTCACCTTGCTCATAGCACTTGTATAATAAATCACTTATGTAAACACTATATTTCCTCTTGTATGTGTCATTTGTTATCCAGCACATCAAATATTTGTTAATGTCATTTAATGCTACTCCCCAACACCCCTAGACAAGCTTGGGGTTGTAACATTGGTGATATTTTATATTTTCTAGCTATATCACCCAGCCTTAGTATTTACCAAACCTACTCAGACATACAAAATAGCGCACAAAGACAGCTTTTACTTACTAAAAGTCAAAACAATAATTTGGTTTTTACAGTGCCATTTGACTGTATTTGTATTCACAGTGGAAAGATATGTCTATTAAGGAAACTCATTTTTCATTCAAGCCTCAGCAAGGGCAGGTGTTTTGAAATTCTAATAAAACTTTGAAAGATAGAATTTTATTGAACTCATGGTTTGATGTATTCTTTCAAGCAATTACCTTGTCATTTGCACACATCTTTTTAGCACCAGATTCATTTAAACTCAGCTACATGACTCACTTCAAAACTGTATTTTTGTCTGCAATCAAAGTTCATTTAAGCATTTATATGTATTAAATCAAATATTTTACACAATTAACTGTTGATATAAGTATGGGGGTTTGTCAAATCTTTATGCTTGAGGTTTTTGTCAATATTTTTTTGCCAAGGTTTCAGGAAACTTGGGTGGGAGAAATGCTATTTTGACAGTTAGGGGAGCAAGTGCTGCACCGTTCAGGCCAGGCCTGTGAGATAGTGGAGGAGTAATTTAAAAGTGCATCTACCTTCAGTTTTTATGAGTCTCATGGTCTTACTGGGACAATTTATTCGAGGGAGCTGACAACTCAGCTTCTCTGCTCAATAGCAGCAAGGAGGAAGCGAAAAGTGTTTCAGCCCGATTTGCACATCAAGAGAGGTGTGCAGGTTAAGGAGCAGGCAGTGGCTCTGCGTGACGCAGAGCACAGCAAGAGAACAAGCAAAAAGATGATTAGAAGACAGGGAGGAATGCACAGGTGTACAAAGAGTACAGTAAAGCTAAACATCAACAAACATGTCTTCAGTCAGAGGGATGAAATCTGCTCCTTAACAGAGGTGGGCCCAGCAGTCACTTTAGATGGTGATTAAAGATTTGAATCTAGAATGAGATAGTTCAACCAAAAATTGAAAATCTTCATTTATTCACCCTCATTTATTCACCTTCATTTATTCCAGCCCCTGTCTTTCTTCAATGGAACATAAAAGGAGATGTTTAGCATCAATGTTAACAAGTTTGGAACAACATGAGGGTGAGTAAATGATTGCAGAAATTCAATTTTTGGGTGAAATATCCCTTTAAAAAATCCTGGTGGGGAAACCAGTACTGCAGCATCCCATACTACTGACGACCATGATCGAAAACACAACATGCTGGAGACCAACTATGCTGGTATATTCTAGCTATTTTCACATATGGAGATTTTGGAGACAAAAACAGATTTGTAACAGGAAACATGTTACAAACATGTATTCCAAGTATTCTTTTGAAAAAAAAAAGATGCAAATCTTGCATTTGAACGATCTAGTTTGGTTTAAATTGAATGATGCATAGCACGTAAGGTGTGTCACGTGTTTAATTGATGTGGAAGTGTCACTGTATTCACTGAGCCCTGCCAGCATGAAGCCAGAATAAATATTGCAGTTTTATGGCTCCTCTGTTGAGATGGAGCCCAGGACAACACTATGAGGTACAACCTTGGGATGCAAAATCTATAATCCATTAAATGACAGAAACACTCCTGACTGTCTATTACCATCAGATAATGCAGGTGTCAAAATGTGACATAGTGCTACTAAGCTTATATCTAAACTGTACATAAAGCAGAAATTAATGGACTGTTGAGACATTCCAAATAACAACATTATTTTGTTGTCACGAACAGCTCTCACCATTGCGAGGGAGTGAAAGTTGTGAAATCTGTGCAATTTAGTCATTAAACGTTAATAATATCATACGGCTCCGCACAGATAAACTTACCCTCACGCATGATTGCACAATCATTCAAATTACAGAGGGTAAGGCTCTGTTCCAAAAGCTAGTGAGCTGCCTATGTAGGCAGCATTTTAAGAAATAACAGACACACTCCCAACGCAAAGGCTGTTCCAAAATCTGAATTATGTTGCCTTTTAAGATGGTGGACAAAGCAATAATTTTTTTTATTAAAAATATACCTACTTATAATTCATTCAATCTGAAAAGTATTCATAAAAATAGTTCTAATCTAATTAACAATTTATTATTTTACTCAATAGTTGTGTGTCCTATGTGTTTTTATGCTACTTATGAGTAATATTGAGTATTGCATCATTAGCTTAGCAACATGCTAACAGCAAACCTGTGTACTTCAGTCAGGATGTTGCCTTGGAAGGCAGGTGCCTATGTAGGCAGCAGACAGCAAGGCAGCTCTGGTTAGGTTTTGGAAAAAGCCATAGAGAGAGAGAGAGAGAGAGCAACAGAGGCAGAAAATTCAAACTGCACTGCATCATACCTGTATTGAGGGGGAGGAATGCCTTTTGCATCACAGGTAAGTGTGGCTTCTTCATCCAGCAAGCCCACTGTAAGATCACTGGGTTCCATCCGCCATTTTGGGCCATTAAAGGATTTATAATCCAGACACTCTGAGAGCAGATTATAAAAAATAAAAAAAATGACAAAACACAATTCTACTTATATATAGTACACGTACACATTAGGGCTTTCAATCTATTCAAATTTTTAATTGAATTACTTGCATGATATGCTGATTAATTAATACAAAATAATTGAAATTAATCACATATATCAATATTTGCAGAAATAGGCAGCCCCCGAAAAGATAATTCAATATACAGTATTATAATCAAACTATTTATAAATAGAATAGATAATACATATAATAATACAGATGATTCAAAGACAATTGATTGACAGAACATAATTGTGGCAGATGAGTAAAGCATTGATAAGACAAAAGCAAAAAGTGGCTTAAGAAGTCAATAAATTGTTTGGTTTATTTTCACATAATTGAACTTAAGCCTATTACCATATTTTCCGGATATAAAGTTGCACCTGAAAATAAGTCGCTCTTGGTCAAAATCGCATTGTTTAACGCTGCTGATTATTAAACAGAACACGTGTCCTCTTTTTCAGACCTTAAAAGCCTGGTTGGGATTTCTAGATTTCCCAAAAATGTCTGGTATTTGGCTGTTTTAATATTAAAGAGAGTTCTCTACAGTCGTCATACACTTTGTGTGTGCAGTAAGTAACCCGATGAAACCAAGTGCGTCATTAATCGTCTTCACGTGGCTTTTCTCTCTCTCACGCTGTACTGTATGTTATTGTGTCTTTTTCTTCTCTTATACACAGTTATGCGCACACCCACACACACACATACAAAAATATTGGCACCCTTGGTAAATATGAGCAAAGAAGGCTGTGAAAAAAAATCTCTATTGTTTATCCTTTTGATCTTTCATAAAAAAAGAAAAATCACAAAAATCTTACCCTTAATTGAAGTAAAACAATTGAAACAGGGGAAATATCTCATTACTAAATAAATATTTTTCTCCAAAACACATTGGCCATAATTATTGGCACCCTTTTATTCAATACTTTGTGCAACCTCCCTTTGCCAAGATTACAGCTCTGAGTCTTCTCTTATAATACCTACTGAAGTACCTACTGACACCTGGCAAGGGATCTGAGACCATTCCTCCATACAGAATCTCCAGATCCTTCAAATTCAGAGGTCCATGCTGGTGGTCTCTCCTCTTCAGTTCACCCCACAAATTTTCTTTGGGGTTCAGGTCAGGGGACTGGGATGGCCATGGCAGAACCCTGACTTGTGGTCAGTGAACCATTTTTGTGTTGATTTTGATGTTTGTTTTGGATCATTGTCCTGATGAAAGATTCAACCACTGACCATTGTAAGTTTTCTGGCAGAGGCAGCCAGGTTTAGATTTTTTATCTGTTGGTATTTGATAGAGTCCGTGATGCATTGTATCTGAACAAGATGTCCAGGACCTCTGGCAGAAAAACAGCCCCACAACATTAAAGATCCAGCACCACATTTAACCATAGGCATTGGGTACTTCTTCATCTCTGTGTGCACCAAACCCATTTCTGGTGTTGCTGCCAAAAAGCTTTTTTTGTTTTGTTTCATCTGACCATAGAACCCAGTCGCATTTGATGTTCCAGTATTGGCTGGCAAACTGAAGATGTTTGAGTTTGAGGCTTTTTTTCTTGAAACCCTCCCAAACAACTTGTGGTGATGTAGGTGATGTCTGATATATATTTTTGGAGACTTTCTGACCCCAAGACCCAACTAATTTCTGCAATTCTCTAGCCTGGCAAGATCCTTGGAGATTCTTTGGCCACTTGAAACATCCTCCTCACTGTGCGTGGAGACAATATAGACACGCATCCTTTTCCAGGCCGATTCTTAAGATCTCCAGTTGATTGGAACTTGTTAATTATTGCCCTGATGGTGGAAATGGGCATTTTCAATGCTCTTCCCATTTTTTGAAGCTCAATAACCTTTTGCCGCACATCAGAACTATATTCTTTAGTCTAACCCACTGTGATTGATGATTAAGGCAATTTGGCCTGTGTGTTACCTAATATTTATTCCCCTGTGAAACAGGAAGTCATGGCTGAACAATTTCATATTCCTAGTCACCCAGGTGCACTAAACAATTTAAAATATGAATGGGAATATACTTCAAATATATTTTATTCATAAGAATTTCTAGAGGTGCCAATAATTGTGGCCAATGTGTTTTGGAGAAAAATATTTATTTAATATTGAGATATTTCCCTTCTTTCAATTGTTTTACTTCAGTTAAAGGTTAGATTTTTGTAAAACAATTTTTATGAAAGATCACAAGGATAAACAATGCAGATTTTATTTCACAGCCTTCTTTGCTCATATTTACCAAGGGTGCCAATATTTCTGGCCACTACTGTACAGGGCGTGTGCAGACAGCTTGAGAGCCCAGTGTATTATGAGTAACTTTACTATGTAAGGGTGCTTACACTAGCACTTTTGGTGCGCACCCGAGTTTGAATGACGTCAAAGTTTGGTTCGGTTCTTTTCGATAATTTGAACACTGTTTTCCAAACTCGGGTGCGCACCTGGGAATTGCACCCAGGTCTGCTTGAAAAGATGGTCTGGGGTAGGGTTCTCTGCTGATATGAACGCAATCTTACCAAATCGTGGAAGTGAACCGAGTGAATACATAATGACGTATAATTTGCGTGTTTGCAGGCTTATGATTGTAATTATAATGGTATAATGCATTTCTAATACCTGCTTGTCTCCAAATAAATCCCCTTCAGAGAGTAACTCACATTTTTCACATCTCCTGCAATGCATCCATGGGATCACAGCAGATAAACACTAACATTCATTACATCATTGCACATTCAATGCATCCGTGTCGTTCTGTGCATCTAAAGTTTTGGTGGTCAATCCAAAGAGATTAATACTTTAATAACACAGTGAAGCTGATCTCTTCTTGAGTTGTTACCTAGTTACAGTGGTAAACAGCTGCCACTTGTACTCACATTGATGAGATAATCGGACTGTGGTTCAGACCCAAATAATATGATGTGAACAGAGACCTGCAGGGGTAAGGGGAGGGGGAGGAAATGAACTCGGGTTCAGTCCAAGCAATCGAACCAAGTGTGAAAGCACCCTAAATATGTGTGATTGTATACTTATCCATTCGGGGATCGCCATAGGAAGCATATGTCCATACACACCTTGTGAGAAAGGATTTACATTCATTAAACATGGACTGTTCTGCCCGTTTTGACTTTTGTTATAAATGTTTTAGACAGTGCTTGGTAATGGGAATAAGCTGTGAACTGAAAGTCTCTATCATCCCCGTTGGACACACATGCTAAACATAATGGGTAAATATCACTGTGCAGGAAAATCGTGAATAAGTCGCACTGACAGAGGTTGTATGTGGCAGGCATTAGGACTCGGGGGCAGCCACCTGACTTTGATTCAGCCGCTCATTAGCCGCTCAATATGTGCCAATAGTACCCAGCTGAGATTAGTCCAACTGCAGACCCTCAGAATCAGCCGTTTTCAGGGTTTCAGTTGGATATGATTAACTTTCATCAGCTGTCGGTTTGTTGTCTGTACAGCTGGAGATGCGCTTTCTGCCCTCTGCGGACTGACACTTGCAAAAACATGGAGCTGGCATTTGTTTATTACCGTGGCGTGATTAATTGTGTAAAAAAATTTTTGCTTTGTTTTTTATATAACTAATTGCACTGAATTAACGTGTTAAATTGACAGCCTTAATACATATTTATACATATACTTCTATATAAAGGAATAGTTCACCTAAAAATGAAAATGTATTTATTTCATTATTATCAATCATTATTCACTGGAAATCTTCCCCTCCACCGTAGCTATTAAATCTCATTTGTGCTTCCCTTTATCAACCCTTGGTGCAAAGCAATCATTTATGAGACAAGTGATAACCAATGCCGTTTGGCATTCTAAACATCTCCTTTTGCGTTCCATGGAGGAGAGAAAGTCACACATCTGGAACAACATGAGGGTGTGAAAATAATGACAACATTTTTAATTTAAGATGAAGTATTCATTTTAAGCATAGTTTAAATCCAGCCTGTTTGCTGAAAACAAACATAAATTACATTTGGCATGACATTCAGCCTTTTTACAAAGAAGTTTGTTGGTATTTGTGGGAACAATTTTGTGCAGATGACAGAACTTGCACAGTAACAAGCATGCGTAGAGACAGAGCGCAGAAAAACGGACCATATGTGGTGAGATCACACCAGGTGTGTGGGTTTTAATCAAGTGCAATGCTCACATCACTCAGTTTCTGTTTAAGATGGTATCCAATTGACAAAATCACAGGATTCTGCACATTTAAGTGTGACATTTGTTTGCAAAACGGAATGTCAGAAAAAAAGACGCTCACAAATGACATTAAGATTTTGCTCATCAGAATTATAGTGTTTAAAAATACACTGTATTTATATTGCGTATCCTCTTCTCATCTAAACTGAAATGCTAGTCTACATTCAGTTTATATGTTGGTTCTACAAACTGAATCTTTGAGGGTGATTTGATATACAGTGTTCCCAAAAAGCATTTGGACACTTAAACCACACACCAAAATGTATGAATCTCATTGTATTAGATAACAAAATATCAAAACAATTGGTATGTATTTTAAAGAAACATAGCACAAGCAAAACATTTCACAAAAATAAGCTTTTCAATTATAAATGACAAAACCATAGATAGTCTCAAAATGAAGACAAAAAGTATTTAAACAGTCAAACATTAGTGGAGTATGTGCACAGTTAATGTGATGCACTACACCTCTGGTTACTCTACTAGGACACTTGTGTGAAATCTGAGCAGGACTGACTGCATACATACACTAAAATGACTTTAGAAACCAGTTAGTTAAAAGTAATCACAAAATAAGTATAAAAAATCGTTTTGAGAAAACATCTAGCATCACTTGGTTTGATATTTTGTTATCTATGCAATTAAATTAATCCATTTTTAAATTTAGCTCCAGTGTCCAAATACTTTGGGAGCCTCTATATAGTATATACTGTAGTATATTTCCAGAGAATTTATATTCAGAAAAATAATTCCCACTTCCATATCTGTAAGGAGCAGAACCATTAAACTGTGACATGCTATTTCTATTTCCATGGAGGACACATAGTATCGAAGTCTCTCAAAGCTTCCATGACACAACGCAATTCATTTTCAAATTGACTGCGCAGCTTAATTGAAAGCACTTGCACAACGGCCAAAACAAGTCTGGTTCCTGTAAGCCTGATTCTGTGCGTCATGGTCTATTACTGTCTTCTGCTCATAATCAAGATATGGGCTGTTAACAACAAATGCTGTAACAACACATTTGTTCCTCTCTGCTGTGGGTTTACACTGGACCAATTAATGACCAGATAAGTTAACCACATACATACTTTAAGTGTAATGCTTCACTGAGCTAGAGGAAAACATTGGACACAGCGGTCCATGTCCATGAAGCTTGCTTTGAGAAGCAGCTCCCATATATGGTTTCTTCATTTTATCCGTGACTGTTAGAAATTCTTCATGCTGAAAAAATTAAGTTAAGTTGATAGAGACATAGTTGTGAATATGCCACAAGAGCCACATGGGAAAAATTATCAATTCATTTTACCTGCAAGATACTCCATGATTGATACCAGAAAAAACTGTTTCCATAGTAACGTCATCTTCAGCTGCCAGGGGCGAGTGCTACTTGCATCCAGTGCACGGTGAAGGAACGGCTGATCTCAAGAGAAAAACACACCTGACCTGTTGAAGAGTGAATTATACAAGAAATTAGAACTTACAGATCAATGAATGAGTCCAGTCTATTTTTCTCAATTAACTCTTGCTGTTTGTTTTTATATTAAAGAAAGCCATGAGGTAAAAAATAAGTGGTTGTTGTGTGCTACACTAGACATACCGTAATATACCCAAAATATTACAGCACTAATACAGCTATTGTTGGCTTAAAGACCATTTTGTTTTATTGGAGAGACATACTGTAAAGTGGTGAACACAAACAAGTGAGTAGATGTCACTTCTTGCAAACAAACAGAACTACGGACCCTTTTCACAGCCTGTGATGGCATGTTTCTGCCTTATTTAGCAATGTAAATCTAACAAATTTAGCAAACTAAGTTTTTTTCCACTCAACAAATACAAAATAATGTCTATATTTCCTTCTTGTTCATTTAAGTGCGCAAGTCATACACTCAGCACCACATGCTTCTCCCTTACAGTGATTCGTTAGTGCCTATTCACCTGTCACAGAAACACAGACATACATATATACAAAATACATTTTTATATAAAAATACATATAATTAATATTATTTTAGAAATATGTGCAACCCAAGAAATTTACTTAAAAGTAATTTCCCTAATTTAAAGTCAGTACCTGTAATGCAATTACAAGAATATAAAGGTGTACACATTAAACAGAGTCATTTTAATGCATGTCATCTTGGACTTACACTGACACCTAGAGGCCTGGATGCAGCATCATTCAAATGCAAAAGTTTTTAGAAATCAATGCCATTATAGAAATTCACTATTCACAGTCAGCCATGATTAATTGAATCCATGAGTGAAAGTGTCAAGTAACAGGGTGGCTACTGAGATTAAACGACTAGTATTTGGCTAGTCATGTGATCCTAACTGAGGCAGGGCTGGATTGGTAATCTGGCATACCGGGCATTTTCCAGGTGGGGCGACGCACTTTGGGGCCAATTAGGGGCGAACTGGCCATCGGGAGAAACGGGCGGGCCAGTGGGCCGGCTGCAAAACGGGCCGAATGGGCCGCGATAAGCTGAAATGAGCCACAAAATGGAAAATATGCCGAAGGGGGCAGCAATATGCAGTTTCTATGTAAATCCCGGGCCGATTCTCTTCCCACTCCACCCCTGAACTGAGGGGACCCTCAGCTTTTTTAAGTTACTCATAAGACTGGAGTCTTCATCTCATGTGAGTAATAATTATATAATACATATGTTTTAAAAGGACTATTAATTTTTTAAGAAGTCATTTTTTTATAAATAAGAATAAAATTACTGAGTGCACTAGTGCCTGACCGATATATCGGCTGGTCGATATATCGGTATTGGTGTATATGTTTACCGATATGCGCCGATATGATAACTTTTTTCAGAACATATATTGCAGAAAACAATGCTTTAGAATTGGTGTCATAGCGTAGTTTGTCCAGCAGAGCGCGCTCCGTCTCCACTGTTTACAGAGCTGACTCTGAACTGACGGTGGCTCTGCAGACAGGGCGGAGTTTAGCTGTGTCTCTTCATGGTAAGTTGCTAACTAATTTGTGAAATACATACTGGATAGTTAATAAACAATGACCCCATCATTTTCCCTTTTCAATATTACTAATTTAATGTTAACCCTGTACATGACAACCATGTCACTCATGTCTGTTTGCTGTTAGCCAGCTATAGTTTGTCAGTGCAGTCAGTAATGTAGCAGATTGAAAGGTAAACATCAGAGCATCTTTTTGCAGCCCAGCAGACAATGGTACGGTGGTGGATTGTGTCTGTTTAGTGTTGATTTCACACTATGTTATTACCTATTTGGTGAGACACAATGCTGGAAAGTAAAATAAACAATGTCCGTCTTTTACTCTCCGTGACATCGAGCTCATAGCTAACTAGCTATTCATGTAGCTACTTTCATTGTTGTCAGCTGAGTGGAAGCTAATGAGTAAACTTTTGTTCTGGATTCACAGTTTGGTACCCCCTTCAACTGAACAATTCCAGTCATTGCATTTACAAAATGTAATATTTAAAAGTCTGGTTTTCCACCGTTGAAAGTTTCCCCATAACTTGTATAGCAGAATCTCGGCAGGTGTAAATACTTCTTGTTTTACAACCTGCCAATAATTGAATGGCAGTATTAATATAGTCAGCATTTGACTGATACTAAACAGTAATACTGATGTTTATTTAGCTATTTATTTTATTTTTATTTATTCTTTATTTTATTGGTCAGCGATTGACATACTAAACATACAGTACTGCTGTTTATTTAGCTATTTATTGTATTTTTATTTATTCTTTATTTAAATGGTCAGCAATTGACTAATACTAAACATAAAGTACTGATGTTTATTAAGCTATTTATTGTATTTGTTTTTATTCTTTATTCAAATGGTCAGCAATTGACATACTAAACATACAGTACTGATGTTTATTAAGCTATTTATTTTTATTTATTCTTTATTTTCTCAGTATTCATTTCTAGAATTTGCTGACAATGTATAATAATAATGTCAAATATTCTTTGATAAAAATATTTGTTTAAGAAAGCAGCCTTCTGAGTACCTTTGCATAGTCATATCGGTGCAAAATCTGTGAAAAATCCATATAGAAAAGGTCTGTTTTCATTCCAGCTCAAAAATTAACTATATCGGCCACCATATCGGTAATCGGTGAATTTTCCCTCTCTAAAATCGGTATCGGTCTCAAAAATCCCATATCGGTCGGGCTCTAAAGTGCACCATTAAAATTACTACTTTTTGTACTTAAAACATAATTAGATTAAATTAACTAATTGCTTTGTAATTAGATTACCCCCAACACTGATTGGCAAAATTTATGCACATAAAAAACTAGAGAGATTTTGATAATGGAAATAAAAACAAAAAGATGGGAAGACACATTTAAAGGTGTTGTAAGCAATTTCAGCTGTTCTGCTAACTTCCTCCATTTTTCTAACTTCAAACACATGCCCTCTTTCCAAAACTGCCCTCCAAAGACATGTCTGCCAACCCAATGTCAGCAAACCCCAAGGGATCAGAACTGGTTAGCATGGTTTGACTGGTTAGATGCCATAATTGCAACCTATGGGGGCAAAATGTTTCTTTCTCCATTGAGAAGAGGGCCCTATTTTTAGAACACTATGGCTTAAGTGCAGCACTATGCGATATGTCATTTGCGCAAAGTCAGTGGGCATGGCCATGAAGTTTTTATATTTTTGTGCAAGATTGCACTAAGTCAAGGCGCAAGTGGGTTGGTGAAACTGCATGCGCATGTCTCATTTGGAAGGCTGCGTCCTCCAGAGGTCGCATTTCTCGGCCGCATACGTCATCAAGGCTGTCTCGTTTCATAAAAGCGAGTAGGACACTTAGAATGCAGCCTTCGAATGCAACCTTCTTTCACGGAAATTCAGAGGATGCATGAGGTGTATCCTTCGTGGGTACTCGCAACCCACAATTCTTTGCTTCAACGGAAATATCTAAAAAAATAACGCTAATTTGCCTGTAAATATGTTCTCATATTGAAGTAGCTCAATAGATGGGTGCAGAGTATATAATATGTATAATTACATTAATATATAATTAAAATAAAGTATTAGACTAAAAGTACAACTGTAAAATCTATTTTCTTTTCTCTTTACATCATAACTCTCCTAAAATGTACCTCATACATTCCCTTCTAAATGGACTTTGTTACTTTCTCACTCGAAGCGCTCGTGCTTGTTAAAGAGTGGCATGCTGTCATAGCAACCATGTTACGTTCTGTTTCCGTTTGTCCTAAGAAGGAAAAAACAAGATTTTTTAAAGGAGGATGCTCGGTATACTGCAACCTTCAAAGGATGCATCCTACCTAGCACGCAGCCTTCCAAACGAGACATAGCCTATATGATTTATGTTCTCTATCGCCTCTCTGGGACAAAATAAACGTATTATTATTATTATTATTAATCCATCATCTGCTGGTAGAATCCCCAAACTGCAAATGCAGGAACTGATTTTAGACTTTGTGCTGAGATTAGACGTACTTCTCAAAGTATTTCTCAGAAACATAGCAAATTGCGCTTTGCGTCACTTCATTAGCATACAGTACACCCCCCCACACCCCCCAGCACAAACCCCATACACAAAGTAGTATCCAGGCCACTGAAGACCAGGGTACTTCAAGAATGATAATTATTGTCATCTTGTGCAGCTGCTGTACCGTGAGGCCTCAGGAAGGATTCCCCTGTTCTTTCATATTTTAGGCGGGTTTTAACAGGAGTAAGCATATAAAACTGGATTAAAATACTCTGGATTTTGTGTAAAGAACACTGCATGTCATGTTCCTTTTTTGCTAAGCAGTTCTGAAGCAAAATCCTCAACGGCAGCAAGCCTGTGAGACCTTCTCATCAAACTGGAACGTCTAGTTTCTTCCCATTAATAAGAGCATATGTTATGTAATCAGGGGTTATTAGCTGCCTAGTCTAGTGCCTTTTATACAAACAATTCAACTTCCCTCTGAATAAAACTCCTTGAAGATGCAAAACTGCATCATGATGTTTATTGTTCAATACCTCAACTGTGAGGACTGCTTAAAAGAGCTCTGTCCACTCCACTACAAACAAGGTAGCTGTTTCTTTGATAATGTTTCTTTGTTCTTTAGCATAATCATGGGTTAATACAAGGCATGAGCATTATGACCAAAATCTTATGTCACAGTCTGAGTAATTTTACATCACGGTAACATTATATATCATGACATAGCTATTTCTGCTGTAAATTCAAATCCAAATGTTTTTATATATTATAATAACCATGTGGCAATGCCTTTTTTGGATAATCCAGTGAATTAAATACTTTACAAATGAAATGTACTTCATTTCATTTAATTATTTTCTATTTTTTGGAACTGGATTAGCGCAAAGCAAATAATATGTTATTATTTATAACAAATGAATAAGTCGGGACATAAACAGCTAAATTACGCTTTATGTTGTACCTAACAATACTCCTTAATAAGAAGATTTTTCTAATCTTGACCCTGAATAGGATTTCATAAAAGCCCTGAACCAAACCAAGCAGTTTTGAGGTGAATCACAACATTACAAACGTTAATTTAAAGCAAAAAGTATTTGAAAATCTGTCAAAAAGACAAAGCTACAAGACTGTGTTCTTAACATCTTTCAAGAAGGAATGCACTACAATCCCATGAAGTATTGTGAATGACATAATCAAATTAAAAACGAAAAATATAAAACTATTGATTTAAAGATGTAGATCATAAGTATATAGACAAAATACTTAAAATTGTTTTGCAAAATATTCTGATACATGGAAATATATAAGCAGTTTGAGAGTGTGAGATTGACTCATAGGAGCATTCACTGCAAAGCTCATTTAGAGTGCTTTGTTGGCAGCAATTCTCTGATTGGTGGATATTTCTCTGCTGGATAATGGATACTGTAGTTTTTTTACCAGGAATTCTGCTCTTTTCATGATTTTTTAAAAATGAATTTAAAATAACGTGGACTAATGGCTTCTACAGTCAGACTGATCTCACAGTGAAATCGGAAACAGTAGGTTAACTTTTCTTTAGCTAAAATCGGTCTGTGCTTGCCGTAATTTTAAACACTGCCCCCAGTGGCCAAAGCAGTAAGTGTTGTTGGGCGTATTGGCACGTGTAAACTCCATTTGTGGGTCAAACATCCACGGAGGGGGACAAAAATGATTTGTTTTCATCTGTAAACTCAGAATCGCGCTTATCACTGATTATATGAACACAATGACTTCCTGGATTCAACACAGGATCCAAACCCAGGTCTCCCACATGCTGAAACAACGCTCGTTTCCAGTCGCACCACAACGGAAACTTGAGCCGATGCAAAAGTGTATGATAGGACATGTCGCTTGTCAGTGAATCAGCATTATGTGTCTGATCTTAGGGTACTAGAACTTTCGGAAACAACATGCCGACTTCCCATGTGATTGTGTTGCAACAGAAGCATTTACCATTGATTAACAACCTCAGAGCTTTCGGTAGGTCTGTCTTTGAAAGGTTATAAGTTATTGTTAAAAATCAATTCACCTACAGAGAAAACGAATGGGATTTTTACCTCCGGAACCCGACATTACTTCATGTTTCTATGTGTTTCTTACATGTAAATAATGCAGACAGCCCTGTCTACTGCACTACTGTTAAGTCACTAATCAAATATGCAAATTTGTGACACTGACCATATTAACTCTTTTGTATAAAAGGTCAGATTTTCTTGCTTCCATTGAAGCACACAAGATACTCTTTGGAACACTCTCAAGTCATGCCGGGATAACATGGATCATGAGGTTTTTCACATGTTTGTGCACATTTTTTAAATTACATTATCTTTCATATCTTTTAAGGCATACTGTCATTAAAGCAATAGAGGAACATACCAAGTACTAAGAAATCCTGAAACATTCCATTCAAACTGTTCTGCTGAAAATAAGATGCATAATTTACAAAAGTATTAAATTAAACAATGCAAAATAGAACCATTTTCACATGTGGTCTCAGACTTTTGAGTGAGTCGAGATCTGTTACAATCTACAACATACCCCAGCTTCCTGATGTCAGTAACATACTGAGTGTAAAAACACTTATGATGAAAAATGTTCAAGTGTAGCAGGAAATTCATTTGAACTATTCTTTTCTCCTGATAACTATATTCAGTCAATAACAGTTATTTTTAAGCTGTGAAATGCTTCAGGAAACTGAAATATAAGAGACAAATACACTTACGAAGCGTTCTGACGAACAACACACTTGGATTACAGTCCATTCATGATGAATAAATCTGTTACTGTCCCATAATGCAAGTATTATTTACTAATGCTTTCATAGCACAACGCTTTATTTTGTATAATACTCAGGTGAGGTCTTGCTGGGTTGTTTTGATGATGCTGTCATTCTGCAAAGAGGAATTACTGCGTGGCTGACTGGCCTGACTGATTTTCCCAATTACAAAACTGTTGAAAGCAGTTTAGCCAGGACAGATATTATATTTTTTATTTAATTATTTTCATTTTTTTTACAGGGTGCCTGACACATGAAATGAGGCTGAAAAAAGCAATGAATATCTATTATGTCCCTTACGTAAGGATGCAGATATAAATGGCATCATGTGTGATTTATCCAAACGTGAGAACATTGGCTGCAATGCTGTAGATCTGCAAATGGAAGCAGTTCTGTCACAACACGAAACTACTGTACTATATAAACATTTTTAAACGAATTAATAACGTGACAATCTAATGCCGATTAAGTAATCGAATTAATCACAATTAATTGCATATATCAAGATCTCTGAGAAAGGCCCCCAAATAAAGATAATTTAGTTTAATAAACGACACATAATAATTAAAATAATTATAAATATAAAATGTATAATATAATAATGTTGATATTTGCATTTGTATTAGTCAGATGAATAAAGCATTGATTAGACAATCCAAAAAGCTTTAGAAATCCATTTCCATATCATAAACAAATGCCTTACACTGGCCTACAGTCCACAACAATCCATTTTCAATTTAGTTCATTTATCTGTCTTGTTCTCACAGTACGTGTTCTTGCGTTCTGTCTGCCCTAATTTTAACTGTTGTGAATTAACATATGCATCAGACGCTTTAGGCTACATCCACACTAAACCGGATACATTTGAAAACAGTGTTTTCATTTTCAAAACGCTCTCCATCCACACGTTTCCACATTTTCAAGCGTTTTCCAAAAGTTCCATCCACGCTGAAACGTATGAAAACTCTTAAATTTTGCCCTTCCATGTATGGTCTGAAATGCAATTGTCCTCGTGTTACATGGCCAGACAGCAATTCCGGGTAAGCTTTCTTCGCCTTTGAAGGGAATGCAATGTGAAGGTTGTACAAAGTAACATTTATCTTTAACAATACTATCAAAGTGAATAGCAAGCACAACAACTCCACTACAACATGGGCCACCATCTTGATTGTTTTGGGTTGAATGGATCACATGACTATGTCACATGAAAACAAATACGTCATCGTCTTCAGATATCTCAATTTTCCCTGTCCACACTCCAGCACAAAGGAGACACACCCATTCCTTGTGAAAACACGACATGTACTTCAAGATTGAAGTGCTCCGATGGTTGGAAAATATTTATTTGTATTACATAATTTAAGTATGGTTCAAGCGTATGATTAATTGCGTTATTTTTTTATATAATTAATCAAACAAAAATTAACATGTCAAATCACACACACACACATTCAAACATACACTATATTGCCAAAAGTATTCGCTCACCCATCCAAATAATTGAATTCAGGTGTTCCAATCACTTCCATGGCCACAGGTGTATAAAATGAAGCACCTAGGCATGCAGACTGCTTCTACAAACATTTGTGAAAGAATGGGCCGCTCTCAGGAGCTCAGTGAATTCCAGCGTGGTACTGTGATAGGATGCCACCTGTGCAACAAGTCCAGTCGTGAAATTTCCTCGCTACTAAATATTCCACAGTCAACTGTCAGTGGTATTATAACAAAATGGAAGCGATTGGGAATGACAGCAACTCAGCCACGAAGTGGTAGGCTACGTAAAATGACAGAGCGGGGTCAGCGGATGCTGAGGCACATAGTGCGCAGAGGTCGCCAACTTTCTGCAGAGTCAATCGCTACAGACCTCCAAAGTTCATGTGGCCTTCAGATTAGCTCAAGAACAGTGCGTAGAGAGCTTCATGGAATGGGTTTCCATGGCCGAGCAGCTGCATCCATGCCATACATCACCAAGTGCAATGCAAAGCGTCGGATGCAGTGGTGTAAAGCACGCCGCCACTGGACTCTAGAGCAGTGGAGACGCGTTCTCTGGAGTGACGAATCACGCTTCTCCATCTGGCAATCTGATGGACGAGTCTGGGTTTGGCGGTTGCCAGGAGAATGGTACTTGTCTGACTGCATTGTGCCAACTGTGAAATTTGGTGGAGGGGGGATTATGGTGTGGGGTTGTTTTTCAGGAGCTGGGCTTGGCCCCTTAGTTCCAGTGAAAGGAACTCTGAATGCTTCAGCAAACCAAGAGATTTTGGACAATTCCATGCTCCCAACTTTGTGGGAACAGTTTGGGGATGGCCCCTTCCTGTTCCAACATGACTGCACACCAGTGCACAAAGCAAGGTCCATAAAGACATGGATGAGCGAGTTTGGTGTGGAAGAACTTGACTGGCCTGCACAGAGTCCTGACCTCAACCCGATAGAGAACCTTTGGGATGAATTAGAGCGAAGACTGCGAGCCAGGCCTTCTCATCCAACATCAGTGTCTGACCTCACAAATGCGCTTCTGGAAGAATGGTCAAAAATTCCCATAAACACACTTCTAAACCTTGTGGAAAGCCTTCCCAGAAGAGTTGAAGCTGTTATAGCTGCAAAGGGTGGGCCGACGTCATATTAAAACCTATGGATTAAGAATGGGATGTCACTTAAGTTCATATGCGTCTAAAGGCAGATGAGCGAATACTTTTGGCAATATAGTGTATATTTATATACACTACGGTCCTAATAAAGTGCCCGATGTGGTCTTCTGCTGTTGCAGCCCATCCGCCTCAAGGCTCATCGTGTTGTGCATTCTGAGATGCTATTCTGCTCACTACAATTGTACAGAGTGGTTATCTGTTTACCGTAGCCTTTCTGTCAGCTCAAACCAGTCTGGCCATTCTCTGTTGACCTCTCTCATCAACAAGACGTTTCCATCCACAGAACTGCCGCTCACTGGATTTTTTTTGTTTTTGGCACCATTCTGAGTAAATTCTAGAGACTGTTGTGTGTGAAAATTGTCATGGTTACTGGTGTAACCTCCATTCCCTGATGGAGGGAGCGAGACGTCGTGTCGATGTAGTGACACTAGGGGTCACTCTTGGGAGCCCGTGACACCTCTGGTCTTTGATAAAAGGCCAATGAAAATTGGCAAGTGGTATTTGCATGGCACTCCCCCGGACATACGGGTATAAAAGGAGCTGGTATGCAACCACTCATTCAGGTTTTATGCTGAGGAGCCGATATAAGGTCCAGCCATTTCAGCGGATAGTTCAGCGTTGTGGCAGGAGGGACACAAAGTCTCGTTCCCTCCATCAGGGAACGGAGGTTACACCAGTAACCATGACGTTCCCTATCTGTCACTCACTCGATGTTGTGTCGATGTAGTGACACTAGGGGTCCCTATACGAAACGCCACAACTGGCTGAACTGTGTTACATGAACTGGCGGTGTGTGGTGGGCAGACTGCTGTGTGCCTCATAGCCAGCGCACCAGGTTGACACGTAACCTACCCCAACATAGTTATGAGTGTCGAACGGCCCTTTTTGGGGACAAGTCGACTACCCAAAGATAGAGACAGGCTTCACCCAGTCGTAGGCCTCTTTTCCCCTTCCCTTTTTCCACTCCCTAAAAAAGAAGGGGGATTATCCGACTGGGCCGCCAGGTCTAGTCGGGGGGTGTCCCTCCCAAGAGGAAGACACCGTGGAGACCACACCTCGCCCAAAGAAAGGGGGGGATTTTTAAGTGGAAGAATATGCCACACGGTCTTTCCAACCATGTGGAGAGCCTTCAAGGTAGATCCTGCCCAATGGGGGAGGAGTTACTACAAACATGGAGACTGGGGCAGAGGGGCTCTGTCCAAGGAAGACGCAGTTTGCCAGCAGGGAAACAAACTAGCGGAAGATATAGATCGCATGGGGTTAGCCTTACAGGGAACCGCCACATGCGGAGCACCTATCCTAGAACAGGGCTCTTAGTTAGCGTGTGTACTGGGCCGGCAGCGAGTCTCTCCGAAAACTCAACTGCCACAGGGCTCGGAGGAAGTCAACCAGGGAACAAAGTTTGTGAACACTACTGGGAATTAATGGCGCACGTGCAAGCGATACACCCGGCCAACTATCCCGGGCTTATCTGCTTGTGTTGTGTGCCACTACCTGGGACGAAACCGGTTCCACCCAGAGGTTGTAGAACCTTGCACAGGTGTTGGGTGTTGCCAAGCCTGCTGCTCTGCAAATGTCTGTTAGAGAGGCACCCCTGGCCAGGGCCCAGGGAGCCGCTACACCCCTGGTAGAATGGGCTGGTAGCCCTACCGGGGGCGGCATGTCCTAGGTGACGTGCCATAGTTATGGCGTCAATGAGCCAGTGGGTGATCCTCTGCTTGAAGACAGCGCTTCCTTTCCGCTGTGCACCAATGCAGACAAAGAGCTGCTCAGAGATTCTAAAGCTCTGCGTGCGATCCAAATAGATGCGTAAAGCGCGCACCGGACACAGCGACGACAGGGCTGGGTCTGCCTCCTCCTGGGGCAGCGCTTGCAGGTTCACCATCTGGTCCCTAAAGGGGTGGTGGGAACCTTGGGCACATAGCCCGGTCAGGGTCTCAGGATCATGTGAGAGTAACCTGGACCGAAATCCAGGCACATTTTGCTGACAGAGAACGCTTGCAGGTCACCTACCCTCTTGATGGAAGTGAGCGCAGTCAGGAGGACAGTCTTCAAGGAGAGTGCCTTACGCTCGGCTGACTGCAAAGGCTCAAAGGGGGCTCTCTGTAGACCCTGAAGAACTACAGAGGTCCGATGAGGGAACGAGGCATGGTCTGGAGGGATTCAGCCTCCTGGCGCCTCTTAGGAACCTGATGATCAGGTCGTGCTTCCCTAAGGACTTACCGTCGACTGCGTTGTGGTGTGCTGCTATGGCGGCAATGTACACCTTCAAGGTGGAAGGGGACAGCCTCCCTTCCAACCTCTCCTGCAGGATGGAAAGCACTGATCTGACTGCGCATCTCTGGGGGTCTTCCCGACGGGAAGAACACCACTTAGTGAACAGACACCACTTAAAGGCAAACAGGTGCCTCTTAGAGGGCCCTAGCCTGAGTGATCGTGTCCACCAACGCAGATGGTAGACCGCTTAGGTCTTCCGCATCCCATCCAGGGGCCAGACATGGAGATTCCAGAGGTCTGGGTGCGGGTGCCAGATGGTGCCCCGTCCCTGAGAAAGAAGGTCCTTCCTCAGGGGAATTCGCCAGGGGGGAGCTGTCGCGAGGAGCGTGAGGTCCGAGCACCATGTCTGGGTGGGCCAGTAGGGTGCTACCAGGACGACCTGCTCCTCATCCTCCCTGACCTTGCACAGGGTCTGTGCAAGCAGGCTCACTGGGGGAAACGCATATTTGCGCATGCCAGGGCGCCAGCTGTGTGCCAGCGTGTCTATGCCGAGGCGGGCCCCGGTCAGGGCGTACCAGAGCGGGCAGTGGGGAGGATTCTTGGGAGGCGAACAGGTGCACCTGTGCCTGTCGAATCGACTCCAAATCAGCTGGACCACCTGAGGGTGGAGTCTCCACTCTCCTCTGAGGGTAAACTGTCGTGACAGCGCGTCCGCTGTAGTGTTGAGGTTGCCCGGGATGTGAGTGGCTTGCAGAGACTTGAAGTGCTGCTGACTCCAGAGGAGGAGACGGCGGGTGAGTTGTGACATATAACAAGAGCGCAAACCACCTTGGCGGTTGACATATGCTACCGTTGTCGTGTTGTCTATCTGAAATAACATGTACTTGCCCTGGATCAATGGCCGAAACCTCCACAGGGCGAGCAGAATTGTCAACAACTCGAGGCAGTTGATGTGCCAATGCAGTCGCAGACCCGTCCAGAGGCCAGCGGCTGCGTGCCCATTGCAAACAGTGCCCCAGTCCGTTTTGGAGGCATCTGTCATGACCACGACATGCCTGGAGACCAGTTCTAGAGGAACACCTGCCCGTAGAAACAAGAGGTTGGTCCAAGGGCTGAAAAGACGGTGACAGACCGGCGTGATGACCACGCGACGTGTCCCGTGGCACCATGCCCATCTCGGGACTCGAGTCTGGAGCCAGTGCTGAAGCGGCCTCATATGCATCAACCCGAGCGGGGTGGCCACCGCCGAGGATGCCATATGCCCCAGGAGCCTCTGAAAAAGTTTCCGCTGTTTTCTGTTTGAACGCCTTCAAACAGGCCAGCACCGACTGGGCACGCTCGTTCGTAAGGTGCACCGTCAAGGAGACTGAGTCCAACTCCAAACTGAGAAAAGAGATGCTCTGAACCGGAGTTGACCCGAAGCCCTAGTCGGCTGAAGTGTGAGAGCACCAGGTCCCTGTGTGTGCACAACATGTCTCAAGAACGAGCTAGGATTAGCCAGTCGTCGAGATAGTTGAGAACGCGAATGCCCACCTCCCTTAACGGGGCAAGGGCAGCCTCTGCGACCTTCGTAAAGATGCGAGGAGACAGGGACAGGCCAAAAGGGGGGACTTTGTTCTGATACGCCTGACTCTCGGACGCAAACCGCAGGAAGGGTCTGTGTCGAGGAAGGATCGAGATGTGAAGTACGCATCCTTCAGGTCTACTGCCGCGAACCAATCTTGATGCCGGAAGCTCACCAGAATGCGTTTTCATGTCAGCATCTTGAACGAGAGTCTGTGTAAAGCATAGTTCAGAACTCACAGGTCCAAGATTGGCCGCAACCCACCGCCTTTTTTCGGTAAGATGAAGTAGGGGCTGAAAAACCCCTTCTTCATCTCGGCTGGAGGGACAGGTTCTATCGTGCCCTTCCGTAGGAGGGTAGCAATCTAGGGTAGCAGCGTTTTCGTCTTTCACCAAGGTGAAGTGGACACCGCTGAACCTGGGCGGACGCCCGGCGTTGTGAATCGCGCAGCCAAGTCGGACGGTCCGGACCAGCCCTCGCGACAGATTGGAAAGCGCAAGCCATGCGACCAAGTTCCGCGCAAGGGGGGCCAAAGGGACAACGTCATCAGACGTACCGGCAGGTGGGGCCTCGCGGCGGGGCGGAGCTCGAGGTGCCACACCACGTCGTGGCCGTGCTGAGTCTAAGGACATCGAAGCACTTACCTGGCTCCTTGTGACCACCCCCGGAACAGCCTGGGATGGGGGAGGAAAAGGCCTGTCCTCGTGACCCATGGAGACTGTCACACCGGGGGTGGATTTGTGCCACAGCTGGGCTCTCAGGGGCGGGAGACTGCCGCTGGAGCGCCAAACCTGCCAAATAGAGTGGTGGACGGTGGTCGTGATGACGGCCGTGCACACCGGATACGTGACCCAGATCGCTGTGGCGTCTGCTTCCTACGGTGGGCTCCACGCCGGGGCCGGGGCAAAGGGGCGGGCTGCGGCGGAGCCGGTGCAGTCACCGCAGGGGGACGCCCTTGGCGATGAGTAGACAGGGTGCGGGATCTTGAGCCGCACCGGGGCAGGATATGCCGGCTAGCATCCATCTACTGCTCTACCATCGAAAACTGCTGGGCAAAGTCCTTGACGGTGTCGCCGAATAGGCCCGCCTGGGAAATGGGGGCAGCAAGGAATCGTGTCTTGTCGGCCTCACCCATCTCGACCAGGTTGAGCCAAAGGTGGGGCTCCTGGACCACTAGTGTGGCCATCGTCCGCCCGAGAGACCGCACCGTGACATCCATCGCTCGCAGAGCGAGGTCGGTCGCCGAGCGCAGTTCCTGCATCAATCCCGGGGCGGAACTACCCTCGTGCAGTTCCTTTAGCGCCTTGGCAGACTTGCAGGAGAGCCATGGCGTGCAGGGCGGAGGCAGCTTGTCCAGCAGCACCATAGGCCTTGGCTGTCAGACACAAAGTAAACCTACAGGCCTTGGACGGGGGCTTTGGGCACCCGCGCCAGGTGGCGGCACTCTGCTGGCATAGGTGCACCGCGAGCGCCTTTATCCACCGGGGGATTGCCGAATAGCCCTTGGCCGCCCCACCATCAAGGGTAGTGAAGGCAGGGAAGCTGAAAAGATCGGGACCGGGCAGTAAAAGTGCCTCCCGCGACCTTGTCAGCTCTTCATGCACTTCCGGGAAGAAAGGAACGGGGGCGGGGTGTGGCTTTGAGCGGTGCCACGAGCCCAGGAACCAATCACCAAGCCGCGAGAGTTCAGGGAAGAGCAGTGAGTTCCACTCCAGCCGACACTCGTGGCTGCCCGGGAAAGCATGTCGTCATCTGCATCAGCCTGCGACTGGGCAATCGACCCCGAAGGGAGGAGCCCAGCTGAGGCTTCCGACTGGATGAGCCCGCTCTCCGATGCTGTGCTCGAGAGCTCATCACTTTCGCGGGCTCCGAATAAGAGGTCGAACTCGCTGTGAGACGAGCCGGCGGACTCATCCGGAAGCCCGATCGGGGCAGACGAGCGTGCTGGGGAATGGGAGGTCTGCGGGGGGATACCCGGCGGAGGCGGTCCCATTGGGGTCCCCAAATCGCCCCCAGTGCTAGCCGCGCTGGCCTCATACCCGTGGGTAAAAGGACCGAGGCGGGAGCCTCTGGGGTGGCTTGCTTTCTTATGAAGGCGAGCCACGACCGCAACGTTGCCATGGACATATTCTTGCAATGAGAACATGACCATCCACGAACGCTGTCTCCGCGTGAGCAGTGCCCAGACACGAAAGACAGTGATCGTGACCGTCAGAAGGCGAGAGATAACGAGCGCAACCAGGAATAACACACAATCGGAAAAGCATCTTTAAAAAGACGCGTCTTTAAAAAGACATTCCGTGTGTGCCGCTCTTTTAGAGAAATATACTCTTTTAGAGAAATATACTCTTTTATTTCTGCCGAAGCACCCAGGGGCATTCTCTGCAGTGCGCCAGTGCAGAGTGGGGAGAAGCCGCTGAAATGCGCCGTCAGATCCAGCAGAGGTGAATGAACAGTAGTATTCAGCTCAGTGAGCATGACCGTTCGGCTCCGAAGAGAAAATCTGAATGAGTGGTTGCATGCCAGCTTCTTTTATACCCGTATGTCCGGGGAGTGGCATGCAAATACCACTCGCCAATTTTCATTGGCCTTTTATCAAAGACCAGAGGTGTCTCGGGCTCCCAAGAGTGACCCCTAGTGTCACTACATCGACACAACGTAGAGTGAGTGACAGATAGGGAACCCAGGAGATCAGCAGTTACAGAAATACTCAACCCAGGCCGTCTTGCACCAACAATCATGCCATGGTCTAAATCACTGAGATAATTTTTTCCCCCATTCTTATGGTTTATGTGAAAATCAACTAAAGCTCCTGACCTGAATCTGCATGATTTTAATCATTGCAATGCTGCCACACAACTGGCTGATTAGATATTCGCATGACTAAGTAGGTGTACAGGTGTACCTAATAAAGTGCTCAGTGAGTGTAAATGTAAATTATTTATCAACTTAATTACATGACATGCCAATTAATAAATCACATTAATAATTAATCAATTAATTGCATATATCAATATTCTTTTTTACCTGTAAAGCGGGAAATCCATTCTACATCCATTTACCATTGGGTGTTCCAATTTCTCACCTTCATTTTAACAGAAGTGACCCATCTCTGCTAAATAGCTTCTGATAATACATAATAATTATAAATAAAAAATAAAATAAATATAATAATTCAGATTATAATTCAAATATATTGCATTACTGTGGTAAATGAGTAAAGCATTGATTAGACAATACAAAAAGTGGCTTTAGAAGTCTGTTTTTGGTTTGGTTTACTCCCCTATCATTAAACAAAAGCCTCATTTGAGTTGGTCAATCTGTCCTGTTTTTGTTTTTATTTTATTTTATTATATTTTTTTTTTTATTATTGTGGGTTTATGTCAGATGGATGCTTTTGGAGCATCTCACTGGAATCCAGCATCATACACAACACATTTTTAGGATGCTGTGTCAATTTATAAGTAGTTGAAACTTTGAAAATCACATCTGCATTCTGCTGTGCTTCGTCCAGCTGTCACGAAAGTGGCCTGTGTGACCACTTGACCGGCTCTCATTTTGTGGCTGCACTGCTTGTCAGGTTTGTTGAGGTGTGCTGACACCCCCTGTTAATGCGGCTTGTAAAGCATGAAGTTACATATACTTAAAGCTTGAATTGCTCCGATGGTAAGGAAATATCTACTTTAATTACGGAGTTTACATACGGGTCTGGGGGAATGATTAATTGTGTACTTTTTTTATGCATTATTTTTTTAAATATTATTAATTGCACTAAATTGACACGTTTAATTGACAGCCCTTATATACTGTCAATGCTGAAGGGGTACTCATCAACATAATAGCAATAACACAGCGATCTATACCAGCTAATACTGCAGTAAATATATTGTAGATAACATCACTGACATACTGACAGCATCTATTGAATTAACGTCCATAAATAAAGCAATGAGCAGGGTATGACTTGGAGGAACAGTTTTAAAGGAGCTAGCAATATTAATCTCAGGTAGTGATGAGTGAGGCGGCTTGGCTAAGACACAAAGCCATTAATAACAGCCTATCAACTACTCTCGCTTTCTCTCTAACCACAGAGTGGCCTCTACAGGTACTGAAACACATCATCAAAATAGCAAATGAGACTGGCAGTGGAGAGGGAAACAATACGCTGAGGTGCAGGATTTGTGATTCATCATTCACTCTGTCCCTTCGCCTGTAGGCACTTTACTTTAAAACAGATGACAACTGCATCTACTGTAATAGTGACATGTTAGTTTAACCAAATCTGTAGAAGACAGTTTATCAAAACCATGCCTGAAAAAGAGACTGCTATGTAATGATGCTGATACGTTTGAGAATTCGGATAAAATAAAATATGTAAAATATATGTAAAATAATAATATTCTTTCACACAAAAAAACTTTTTTATCCCTCCCTCTCTTTCTTTTTTTTTTCTTTTTTTCTTCCCTTTTTTCACCCAATTTGGAATTCCCAATTCCCAATGTGCTTTTAAGTCCTCGTGGTCACGTTGCTCAACTCACCACGTGCCCCACCGAGAACGAACCACATTATAGCGACCACGAGGAGGTTACCCAATGTGACTCTACCCTCCCTAGCAACCAGGCCAATTTGGTTGCTTAGGAGACCTGGCTGGAGATCCCTCTCTTTCTTAAGCACTGTCCTCATTTGCCATTCTTTCCAGGAACCTTACAGACCTACCATTAAAGTTCATTTTAACATCCTTTCAGGGAATCAGAGGGACTATTAAAGGGACTTTACTGACAAACATTGTCATTAATGGAGGTACTTAAAAAACAACCATACAGTACTACATCATAACACTGAGTGTGTTAAAAGAGGTTGTTAAAACTCTCTTTGTTGGCAAAAAAAAATTAATAATTTGTTTATGAGGATTGTTTCTGTCACATTGTTTTTCAGTGCTTATGTGTCGTAATTAGAGTGGGCATGTATTCGTCTGTAAATTATTTGCTCCCTTAAGCCCAAAGTCATAGGCACTCATTAGGATAACTAACGGCAGCTTTTGTAAGAGGTCTCACGGCATGGAATTCTTCCAACTCCTACATGACTTGACCACTAATAAGTCTCATCATAGTTGCTCCCTGTGCTAAAGGATTTTTTAAACATTGTTTTTAAAAACTAACATATGCCTGTATAGGCACTTATGGAAACAAATACCTTAAAGGTGCTGTAAGCGATTTTAGCAGTTCTGGAATTTCCTCAAACTGAGCCGTTGGATAAGCCATGCCCCTTCTTTCCTAAACCCGCACTCCATAAATACCAAATGAGCTTTATTGAGACCGACACCGAGCAGAAGTGGTTGTCAAAAACAACAGCAGCAAAATAGTGCACTCAACTGACAACTGTTATGAGCAACATGGCATAAAAATGTCATTAAGCCTCAATAATTCGCTGCAACTACAATATTATGAGAACGCACAAAATGATTGACAGGCAGAAAGTGGCCCATTGACAAATTTTTGTTTGCTTTTAACACAGTCTAGTGCTGTCACAAAGATATCTCACAACACTTATTTCATTAATATCTTCCAGGGAGTAGGAACAAATTTTGCATACACTAAAATTTACTTTTTTGGTGAAGTAAATATAGCAGAAAAGTACTTTCTACATTGAATAAGTTAGTTTAAGCATGAACTTGAAAATATCAAGTAAATTCCACATTCAAAAATGTAAAATTAATGCTCTAGCTTATAAGTGAATATTATTTATGGTTGTTTGTTATTTTTACATTGTGCCATCATGTGTTAATTTTATAATAGAAAATCTTGTATTTATAATGTATTTGCTTATCTGAGTAAATTTCACTGGTAAATAAAATAAGTAAATTTTACTTAAAGAGGCTATTATGCTTTTTGGGATTTTGCCTTTCCTTTAGTGTGTAATATAGCTGTTTGTGCATGTAAAATGTCTGCAAAGTTACAGAGCACAAAGTTCATGCCAAAATCTAATTACTCTCTCCCACAGAAAACATTGCTCCTGAACTGCCTGAAACGCTTGGTTTGCAGTACAGCCATTTCTTCCGTGTCACTATGTAACACATTTGCATAATGCCCGCCTCAGGAATGCGCTGCTCAGGAAGCCTCAAGAGCTGAAAATCGGAGCGTTACATATCCGACACATGCTCTAAACGGTTGACCAATCACAACAGACTGGGCCAGCTGACCAATCAGAGCAGGGCTTTTCGGAAAGGGGGGCTTTAAAGAGACAGGAGCAACAACAGAGCGTTTCTGGTGGAGGGTGAAAAGGGGTGCTGCAGCAATGTACAGTATGAGAAAAATAATGTGTTTTTTGAACATTAAAGCATGTAAACCTATTCTAGTAGACCCCCAAAATAAAATTATGAGCCTGTAAATGAGCATAATATGGGCTCTTTAACTTTTCGAAGCTGGTGTTCCCAGCATGAATTGGGCTTGACTAATTAATGAGCTTGCATGGTTTCACTGTTTGGAAGTTTATTTTCACTGTTGTTATTTTGTTATTACGTCTGGTAACTTCTTGTTTTGTGCAGTCTCAAGTTCATTTTCTACTCAGAATCACCCGTTCATGATCAAAATAATTATCTGCTGATTGTCACCATCATGGTGTGTTTTGTGCACCAAGTGTTGAGGTCTGAGTGCTCTGTATCTTGTCACTATCGCTAGTGCAGGTTAATGTTGACTCATACACTATATAGTATGCATCAAGTTTCCCTGTGGGAGGCTTCTGTATGTCATGTTGTACATGTTTAAACTTATGTTTGAAAGAAAATTCAAGATGACATATTTAATTACATTTTACTAAGTTTATTTAAGTATCATGAATATCATAAGTAAAAGTTACTGAATTTACTAAAACTGTTCAAGCTAAATTTACTCACACAATTTAATCAATATTATGTCATAAAGTAGATTTTACTTAGTTTTATACTATTAAAATTTACTAATAAGTAAATCTTACTATTCATTTTATACAGTGTACAGCACCTTTAAAGATGACATGTGGAATATCTACGCCACTGGTGTCACCAAACTGGATTGCAAAAATAATGACTGTTTCAAACAGGTTTCCTGAACAATCCCCCCATCTGCCACTGAACAATCCCCCCATCTGCCCCGGCCCAAACTCATGATGTTAAACCAACCAAGATTAAACCAACCCAGGTTAAACCAACGTTCCTATGCTGGCATGTTCAAACAAACAGAGCATTGCTCTGATAATGTCATGTTTACACCTTTCAAAGAAATCAACCTACGAACTAGTCTAGCCTTAACTAGTTGTCTCTAGTTGCCTAGTTGTCTCTGCATATTAAGCTTGCATAGGAGAAAGTATTTTAACATAAAAAAAATTACACACTTCACTTTTAAATTAGATGTTACTCTAGTTGTTATTTTGCTGCATACAGAGTTCAGGAGATCATTTGAAATATGATTTAGTTTTTGACATGAATAATTGAGAGTCTGAACATATATGAAGCAGGTCATTTCAACACAATCACACTTTTCCTTGACTGAATATTCTGCAATACAACTTTCACAAGTTGCTTGTACAGTAACTGTAGTGATGAATGACTTCATTTCACAGCTTCAAAATTATTTGAGGTCCACAGATTTTTTTACACCACAAGCCAAGTGTCAAAGTGAAATGACTCAGATGCCGCATTTAATCCCAGATTCACCTCGCATGCAATGCAGAATGTTTGGCACATTTCCTGTGTGAGGAAGAGAGTTTTTATCATGTGTTAATATTAAATCTGTGGCAGCAAGATGAAAGGACACTAGCCACTTCTGAGCAGTGTGAAAGTGAAATACTTCTTGACTTTTCTTGACTTACTGTGATACCACGGCCATCACATATTGTATGCATATTTCAGATGAATAATTCAAGTGAAATTAAAACCCAAAAGTTCACATTAAAAATGCAAAACCATATTACAAGTAGCATTTCCAGAGGAAGTGGTTAGGCTCGAAGAGGGTATGATATCAGGGCGCACATGGAGCATTTTGAAATATTACATCATATGAAAAATAAAAGAATGGTAATAAAATATCATCACACTTCCAGAAACAGCAAACAGGGGAACATTTTACCCTTGACAGCCACCTTTGGTCACTTTTAACATTACAGTGAGCATGTTACTGTACATTGTAATTACACTGTAATTGCATGAGTAAGTGAGGTATAATAGAAATAACCAACATATAGGAGAACAGGGCTAGTTGTCACACAGGGAAGTTGTCACAATCTCAGTAACTTTATGGTTTTGAGACAAAAGTCCAATTACACAAATGTGCCTTGTCTCTTGCAGTTGGTTTCAGATACATCTTTAAACACCTTTTAAATTATATTTTTATTTTATTAGACTGTTTTGTATTTATTTTTTATTCTATCCTCCAAAGTTTCCTCCATATTTTTGCTATAGCTTTTGGGTAAACAAGTGAACACAATAAAACCACACTTGCATACATTCAAGCAAATTTCAGCTGTGTAATTAAAGTAGATCTTAGCCGAAACGTTGAACTACACTGAAAAAAAAAAGTTAAAAATGTGCATTACATATTTTTACAGTGTGCTCTCAAGAAAAGGGTAGTTTTCATAGAAGTTAGGATGGGGAAAGTTGTCACATATTTAATGGGGCAATTTATCATATGTGTCAGGGATATTCAACTTCATTGACAAATGGGCCAGATGGAAAAAATCTTCGGGGCACACGGGTCAAGCCAGGATATTCATGATAGCAGGAAATTCTGGGGGAGAAAAATACAAGTAACTTGAGACCCCAGAAAAAAAGAAAAAAAAAGAACTTTCAAAATTGGTCCATTACAGAAAGAGTAAATCAGACTGATACTAAAAACTTTTGACTTTTAACATTTCTTGACCAAATGAACCCTTGTCCGTCAATAAAAAAAAAAAGTTACTCAGAGGTCCTTAGAGGACAAAAATGTCCGCAACAAAAAAACTGCCATAATAGTATTATATATTAATATTACTTTCCACTTTCACTGACTTAGATTTTTTAACCAACATCAGTCCTTATCATAACTACCAAATATTCATTCATTTTCAGGATTTTAACCCTTTAAATGCCAGTTTGTTTACATAATGCCACTGTTGTTTTTTACACACACACAAATTTCTCAATACACACATAGTTGCTCCGAACACCCGCTTGTCAGTTGTCCACGATTTTACATCTTTAATGTTCCTGTGGGGATGGGGGCATGGTCGTGTGTCTGTCTGCGGGAGAGAGAGAGCGGTAAGGCTCGTCACCTGTGTTGTAATTATCTCTAACACCTGTTTCTTGTTATAGTGATGACGGAGGGAGACTCAAAAGCTGCACCAGCTCACCAGTAGAGGGAGAGAGAGAGAGAGAGTGCACAAACTCGATGCTTATTGAGTGTTTCCATGAACTGACTGAGTGTTTGAAAAACTTTTCTTCTGTTATCTGATTGAGTGTTTGAATCTACATGAACAGACTGTGTTCAGAACCTGAGGCCGAGAAATAAAAGTCTTGCCTGCACTGATTCCTTGCCTCCTGACTCCTCCATTGCCCAAGAGAACAGAACTTGTTACACCGGTGCTGAAACCTGGGACTTTGGAGGAAGACGCCGCTATGGAATCTTCACCGCTGGGCGAAGTCATCAAATCCCTCGCCAGCATCCAGCAAACCCAACATCAAGCTCTCATAGAGTTACGCCTGGAGCAGGAACAGCGGTTTCGGAGGCAGGTGTTCCGGAGCCTAATCGACAGACAGGGGGCTGGCGCTGCGACACCCCCAGAGCCCACTTCCCTCGTGGCCCGCTTGTTGCCATTACTCTCCGGGGAAGCGCAGCTAGCAGCCCAACAACTTCCCACCGCCAGCCTCCACAATTACCCCGACCACAAGAAAACCATCCTGCAACGTTTCGGTCGTAGTCCGGAGCAAAGTCGCCAGCAGTTCCGATCCCTGAGGTTCGGAAGACACAGCCGCCTGTTTGCCTTTGCCCAACAGCTCCGGGATGCTTGCCGGAAATGCTGACTGGTGGTACTGGAGCAGTTCATCGCCCAGCTTCCTCATGGGTTGGCCGAGTGGGTCCAGTGCCACCGTCTGGCATCGCTGGAAGAGGCCATCCAGCTGGCAGAGGATTACATGGCGGCGTGTGAATGATTTAATAAAACCTTAAAAAATATGATTCGCAAGTTCGTACATGAGGACTAATAGAAATTGGGATAAGTGGCTCAATCCCCTGTTATTTGCAGTGAGAGAGGTCCCGCAAGCCTCCACAGGGTTTCTCCCATTCGAGCTACTGTATGGGCATCGGCCACTCGGCATGCTTGACGTCATATGGGAAGCTTGGGAGGAAGGATCTTCAAACAGTAAAAATTAAATTCAGTACATTCTTGATCTTAGAGCAAAACTTGGCTCTGAACTCAGGAACGTCAAAGCCGACTGTATGACAGGGGCACTCGACTACAGGAATTCGCACCGGGAGGTAAAGTGCTTGTATTAATGCCCACCTCAAGCTCTAAATTACTCGCCAAGTGGCAAGCGCCCTTTGAGGTCACATGTTGAGTTGGAGATCTCGATTATGAAGTTAAGCGAATGGATAGGGGCGGGGCATGTCAAGTTTACCATCTCAACCTCCTAAAAGCATGGAGGGAGGTGGTCTCTGTGGCCCTAATGACGTTAGTCCACGAGAGGGCAGAGCTCGGGCCAGAGGTGACTCTCAAATCAAATTCATTCACCCCGGTCCCTTGTGGAGACCACCTCTCACAGTCGCAGCTCACAGACGTGGCCAAGTTGCAAATGGAATTTGCGGACGTGTTCTCACCTTTCCCCAGTTGCATGAATCTCATAGAACACCATCTCGAGACCACCCCGGGGTTGGTGATTCGTAGCCAACCCATCGCCTTCCTGAATACAAAAAAAGGTTCTTAAGGAAGAATTAGAGGCTATGCTTGATATGGGCGTAATAGAAGAGTCGCACAGCAATTGGGTCAGCCCGGTGGGTCTGGTGCTTTAGAGCGACGGGTCGGTCCGGTTCTGTGTAGACTATCACAAAGTGAAAGCAATGTCCAAATTTGACGTGTATCCAATGCCTCGGATTGACGAGTTGCTCGATCGGTTGGGCGCGGCTCAATTTTATTCGCAGATCCATTTAACTCCAATCTCCCAAGAAAAAATGGCTTTTCCACACCAATTCGTGACCCTTCTGTTCAGTTTGTTCGGGGCCTCAGCCACATTTCAGCGTCTCATGGACAAAATACTCAGACCCCATTCAACATATGCCGCTGCATATTTATATGATATTATTATATATAGTAATGACTGGCAGCAGCATATGCAACATCTGAGAGCTGTCCTGAGATCGCTGTGACGGGCAGGGCTCACGGCCAACCCAAAGAAGGGCATAAGCCTGAGTCGGGCGGTGGGGATATGTGGGGATGGGGGCGTGGTCGTGTGTCTGTCTGCAGTTGAGAGAGAGAGTGGTAAGGCTCGTCACCTGGGTTGTAATTATCTCTAACACCTGTCTCTTATTTTAGTGATGACGGAGGGATTATCAAAAGCCGCACCAGCTCACCAGTGGAGGGAGAGAGAGAGAGAGCAAAACTCGACGCTTACTGAGTGTTTCTATGAATTGACTGAGTGTTTAAAAAAACTTTCTTTTGTTATCTGATTGAGTGTTTGAATCTACGTGAACAGACTGTGTTCAGAACCTGAGGCCAAGAAATAAAAGTCTTGCCTGCACTGCTTCGTTGCCTCCTGACTCCTCCATTGCCCAAGAGAACAGAACTTGTTACAGTTACCCTACCGTTAAAATTATGGATAATTATTATTTGTAGCGCAACCTCTAAAAGCATCTAAAAATGCGGCGCACATGCATGAGTCACCAAGACACCAAGTCTGTTTAGCGCAAGTTTGCATAGGAAAACATTTGAAAAACAGCGTGAACAGACACAAAACGCGTTCGATGTAAACAGCCCTCTAGACAACTGACAAACTCATGCGGGCCACTGAAAATTTCAAACAGGCCAGATTTGGACTGTGGGCCGCTAGTTGAATAGACCTGATATGTGTTTTAACTATTATATATGTATACAATTTATTAATTGGAATATCTGTTGGCAAAAACAATGGTTTAATGTTTTTATTTTTTACCTCTTACATTTTTGCAATACTGGTGGAAATGTTCAATAGCTTTTTTATTTATTTATTATTATTATTATTATTATTATTATTATTATTATTATTTGTAGCAATGACTTTAAACTATGTGCCTATACAGAAAATTAATTTCAAAAATAAGACTACCCTGATAAGTATTCACTGAAATAAAAAGTGACAACTAACCCCAGTCTCCCCTATACTTACAGTAATATATAGCTAAAAGCTAATATAGCAGCAGTTATTTTAATACTTTAATCAACAAAATGGCAATTCTTTTATTTATTTGTTTTTTTTCTTTTTTTATCCACACCCTTTTATGCTGCCTAAATGTGACTTTTGTACCGTCAAAGTGCTGGCCCTCGTGTCCTTCCATTATAAGGACCTGACAGAGCTCTATCTTCTTCTAAAAATCTTCATTTGTGTTCTGCTGAAGAAAGACAGTCATAAACATCTGGGATGCAACAGGGTAAGTGAATAATGAGAGAAATTTCATTTTTGGGTGAACTATTCTCTCCATCTATCCAATGCATCAACCCAGCTGCAGCATCACACCAACTCAGCCACTTAGTTACCTGTCACAGGCTGTTTGGATCATCTTCGGGAGTGAGTGGTTCTGAGCACGGACAAATTTGTGTGTTTGGTGAAATAAGGTTTGTATCTGTGTTTTTATCTATAAAATCATTACTGTACAATAGAAAATGAAAAGATACATCCCATAATTTGAACAGGACAGCTCCTATTACATAACTGTTATTAAATGTCATGCTAGCTTCATTAGCTTTGGCTTTGCAAGTCTATAATGCCCACTGGATCGTGAATACGTTTGCTAATCACTTTTTCAGATTTTTGAGTGATTTCAGCAAAATTCACCTTCACCTTCACCTTCGTGATTTATTTAGTTCCTAGCATATAACACCTTGTCAACACCAGATGCGAGGGGTGCATCGCCGGATGCTTTCAGTGTAGACACGAAGGCCATTTTACATCACTCGCATCATGGGCTTCAGGGCTTCAACACACCACTCAACGCAAGTGTCGTGCGGAGCTTTGACCTTCACATGAAAAGCATTGGTGTGCATGGTAAACAGTGAAACAATTTATTTGAATTTGGAGTAGAAAAAAAAATCGTGGAAATTGCTTTGATAAATTCTTTGCAGAAAGTATTAAAGAGTAGTCGTTGAATGTCCAGGAACGCTTCAGGTGAGTTTATATATGAAAGAACTGAAGTCTTAGGATGCTCGGAAACAATTAATGAATAAAAATAAATTATTTGACATTCTATATCATATAAAGTCTGAGTTTTTATTAATTTCTTGTTGCTTTGTACATTGAAAAACATCATCAATGAGGCAAACACTTGTGTGAAAAATCACAAACTGGTGCAGAGTTTGACATGTTGTTGCACAGACGCATATATTAATAATATTCTTCCTGTATTGTGATGACTGCTAAATTGCTAACATTTTGGGTTGATACTGTATCTTTTGTATTTTTCCTTTGCTTTCTTTATGTCTGTCTTTAGGCTGGAAAAAATATGGTGGAGTATCTCCAGAAGGCTGTTGTAAAGGCTTATTTCCCTACATCCTTCACTCAGCAAAACAGACCTGCACATAGATTATTTTACATTTTTATTTTAATGTAATTATTTGTATTGATTTTTATCCATTTCTTTCATGTGTAGTTTTCTGGTAATAGACACTGAAATTAAAAGTAGCCTAATGATACAATAGATGTTTAAAGTGATAGTTCACCCAAAAATGAAAATTCTCTCATTATTTACTCACCCTCATGCCATCCGAGATGTGTATGACTTTCTTTCTTCTGCTGAACACAAACAAAGGTTTTTTGAAGAATATATCAGCTCTGTTGGTTCTCACAATGCAAGTGAATGTTGATCAGACCTTTGTAGCTCCAAAAATAACAAAGGAAATATAAAAGTCATTTATAAGACTCCAGTGGTTAAATCCATGTATTCAGAAGCGATACGATAGATGTGGGTGAGAAACAGTTTAAAATTGAAGTCCTTTTCTTACTCTAAATCTCCACTTTGACTTTCACTTTCAGATGTGAAAGTGAAACAAAACAGGTGTCACATGTGACTTTCAGATGTAAAAGTCAAAGTGGAGATTTAGAGTAAAAAAAACGACTAAATATTGATCAGTTTCTCACCCACATGTATCATATCACTTCTGAATATATATATATATTTAACCACTAGAGTCATATGGCTTACTTTTATGTAATTTTTGGAGCTGCAAAGGTCTGATCACCATTTACTTGTATTGTATGGACCTACAGAGATGAGATATTCTTCTAAAAATCTTCATTTGTGTTCAGCAGAAGAAAGAAACACATACACATATGAGATGGCATGAGGGTGAGTAAATGATGAGAGAATTTTCATTTTTGGGTGAACCATCCCTTTAATGTTTTTAATGCCTAAAGTAACTAACGTTAATTATACATTTTTATTCTACAAGCTATTTATTAACAATTTTGTAAAATTAGTTTAACTGTAATTATGGCATGTATTAACATTAATCCAAAATAAAGGAGGTACACATTTATGAAAATTAGCAAATTAACCCAGCATTCCTGTAAAAATAAACCAGCATTTGGGTTGAATAAATAACCCTTTTTGCTGGGTTAAAATCAAATGAACAACCCAACTTGCTGGGTAAGATAAGCCCGTGTGTTCAGTCCCATATTTAAACAGTGTCTGGGCTTTAACCCAGTTAAAGAGTGTTGTATTTACTAATACCACAACTGAGTTATCATTACTCTCGTATTACATGCAATCTGTGCAGCATGGACACTGTAATGTGAAGTGTCAACCACTTATTCGTTGTGAATGTCAAGCTCTCTCCAGGGGCTTCCCTGACAGACCAGCAGAGCACCTGTGCGTTTCTGCAGGAGATGCGCAGTTCAGCGAAGCTCTAACTGAACTTCACTGCTGCAGAGATCCAAAGTCCAGAGCTCCTTACATTCAAATCTGTCAAATCAACCCCCGTCAATCGCCAACATACATCACAACGCATACTTTTTTAACGCTAAACCAACAAGAGCTGATGCGTGTACTAACATTTGATCTGCTGATCAAAGCATCCGCTTCTTCAATCAACAGGGATCCATAATTTATAACGCAGCGAATAAACCTATTATATGAATTAAATAACATTAACGCACCTGCAACCCATGCAAGGTGAAACAATGAGCAAACAGAATAATAATAATAATAAAATGCTTTCCCTCCAAAATTATATACATTTATGTAAAAATGTGTACTTCACCCGAAGAACGTGTCTTTGCCCCCGTTCAATGTATGTATTTCTTCAGTTTGTGCACCACATGCGGAGGACGCGAGGTGCTGACATCGCAGTCACTGAGATTTCGGAAAAACCATTTTGCCCAAGTCTGTGCGTCCAGAGACAGAGAAAAGCGCAGGCTGTAGGTGGGTTTCGCCCTTTCTCCTTCGGTTCGTCACCCCCAGAAATATTCCAGCGCAATGTGTGAACAGACAGAGACAATCCCGTTCCTGTGTCACGCTCACCTCATTGCATTCACAGCCATAGAGAGAAAGAGACAGACGTTGTTTGTGGCCAGATTTACATTCAGCGTGTCAAACCAGCAGCACTGGGTCCAGCAAATCAGCAGAGAGAGAGAGAGAGAGAGAGAGAGAGAGAGCAGAATGATAGCGAAAGACTGGAGAGGTAGACATTATAAACAATAGCGCCACCATCTGACTCAATTATTTGGTGCCACCAGCCGTTACAATCTAAATCACTACAAACAGTGCTGTGGCACAGGCGGTAGTACCATGGTGGCCTCTATATAGTACAGTATTAATTGGTAATACCATGGCACTTTGATACTTAGAATGGTCATGAATGGTTACATATTCATGTTCAAAAACATTGCAGTACCATTGTACTTGTCAAAAAATTGTATTATGGTGCAATGTGTCAACAATGACATTTTAATAGAATGAATTACATGGTATACCGATTAATAAATCAAATTAATCGCAATTAATCACGTATGTAAATATTTGCTGAGAAAGCCCCTCAAATAACAACAATTCATTATAAATATATAATGGTTAAATAATTATAAATACATATTTAAACAATTATATAAATAAAAAATAATAATTCAGAGAATTAAAATGTATTACATTATTGTGGCAGAGGAGTGATAAGACAAAACAAAAATTGGCTTTAGAATTCAATATATTGTTTATTTCCATATTTTTGAATATAAAGTCTATTTTGAACATTACAGCTCACAGCAATCCATTTTGCAATTGAATTTGTCAATCTGTCCGAGGTAGACTTATCCTATGGGTAGACTATCGACCCCCTCCCCCCATCCCTGTCTGACAAAGAGACTTGCTTACTTACCCACCCTAAAGATCAAAATGCCCCTCCAAAGATTGTAACATTATATCAGCCCTAATAACAATGAAGTCAGCGATTGATGAGTGAGTATCATAACTTGACCTCTGTTACATCTCACTGTAGGTGTCTGGCAGTTTCCTGGTGAAATAAACACTAGAGGCACTACAATATAATATGGCTACACCTTAGTGGACCTTAGTGGCCCCCCTCAGGTTTCTTGTTGTTATCCCTGATGACGGTCTTGGTAATAGCCATAGTATTTTCTAATTTTTATTGAATAGTTAGTTGGTTGTTGTTAGGTTTTGTCAATGCACAGAATATGTTAATCTTATCAGAGAACTTTAATTTACAGAACAGCTGTATTACACACTTACTTGAAAGAATCTCAGAAATTCACTGAAAAGCTTTTTTATGACATCTAGATCAGTGAACTGTGCATTGAATGCATTGAACTTGTATTTATGTCAAAAAATATGAGAGCCTGACAATTTTGTCAGAAGTGCTTCAGCCCATACTTTGACATAGATTACATGTCTGAGTGTGCTGACATTGACCTCGAAGACTGATCAATCCCAGTCAGGGATAAATGGCGAAACTACGGGTGCCACCATTCCACAAGCACAAGTGCTGTTGTGTTGTGTGTTTCACACTTGCAGCATGATTTAACTAGCTTTACCAGCAGACTTTATTCTGGTTTCAGCAATAACCTATCCACTTCACCACAGCATGGAAGCAAACCTATAATATCAGGAGGAAAGTGACTCAAATTCAGCCTTTGGTTCTTTCTGCACTGCAAAAAAACTTAAGTATTTTGTCCTGTTTTCCAGAAAAAAAAAAGAAAGAAAAGAAAATATATTTATATATATATATATCTGAACATCCTTGAAACAAGACACATTTACTTCAGAAAAAAACATTTAGTAAGACAATATATATATATATATGCAGGTTTAAGTGGTTTACGAGGACATTTTTTTAGGTTACAAACTGGTAATTACAAGAGTATTATGCTATAAATGTGGTTTATGGGGACGTTTCTAGTGTCCCCATAATTCAAATCGCTTAAAAAAACATACTAAACGATGTTTTATTGAAAATGTAAAAATGCAGAAAGTTTTTTTGTGAGGATTAGGGTTAGGGGATAGAATATATAGTTCATACAGTATAAAATCATTATGTCTATGGAGAGTCCTCATAATGATAGCCGCACCAACATGTGTGTGTGTGTGTGTGTGTGTGTGTGTGTGTGTATGTTTAGCTTCTTACCCTACAGTACATGCAAGATGTTTTATTGTTTTAAGAATAAACCTCACAAAGAAAAAAAAATGGTTTTTGTTTTAATAATATACCTAACAAACTTTTGTGAGGTTTATGCTAAAAACAAGAAAAAACTGTTTGCAAATGAGAAGAATAAACTTAAATTCAAGATATATTCTCACAAACATGTATTAATATCTACATTTTTCTTCCAAATGTATGTTGTTTGAAGAATGTTTAGATATTTTTACTGAAAAACAAGACGTGTGAGTTCTTTTGCACAAGAATCAAGAACTTAAAAGCATCCTTGGTAACTCACAGGCCTAAAACACCCCCACGTTTGCATTAAAAAAAATCCCCACATTTTATTAGCACTTCCCATGCATATCCATCCATATCATGCCATTATAATTGTTGTTGGAAATAAATCTCTGAACAAGACTGGGAGATTAGATGATCTTTAGAAAGGTCGAACGGCACTCCTCAGGGTGTTCAGCATCGGTCAATCCCAGACACAACCCCCAGTAAAATAAGCTCTCTTTATTAAAGCCAGACCTGTGTTCTTCTTCACTGCCATTAAACGCACATTAATCACGCTCACTTCAGCCCAGGATACTTTACCAGAGCCCAGTCATCATTAATAATGCTCCATCCAGTCCCGCGTTGACATTTCCTTTAATTATCTCCGTAATTTATTCATGTAGTGTATCAGTGGCGCTTGTTGTGTGAAGTTGCCTGCAAGGAATATTTTACTCAGACCTCTTCAAGACACAGGATTAACTATGTTAATGAGGAAGCAGGGAGGCATGACTAGCTATTTGTGTGTGCTAAACTGGGAAGCCATTAGGCCTCGAATTCGCATGTGCCAATTGAAACAGGTTGGAGTTTGTTAGTGCATCAGAAATATTTCGAGCATTTTATTTGTGTGACTGGGAGGTAATTTTAGTGATACATTAAGTTTATTTGTTCAGTCTTGGTTATACCCTGTTCAGTAGAAGCAATGGTGACTTACTGAACTGAATAAAATATTTTTTTTAAAAATGAGAAAACGTGGGGATAAAAATAGTAATAAAGAATTAAAGGGATAGTTCACCCAAATTTGAAAAATCTGTCACTATTTACTTACCCAACTGGGTTGTTCCAAACCCGTGTGACATGCTTTCTTCTGTGGAACAAAAAAAGATGATGTTAGGTAAAATAACAGCCTCAGTCACCATTCACTTTCATTGTATGCAAAAAACAAAACAAAAAACAAACAAACAAACAAAAAAAAAAATGGTGACTGAGACATGTAGAGTTCTATGGAAGAGAGAAAATTATATGGATTTGGAATAACACAAGGTTGAGTAAATTATGACAAATTTTTGGAAGAACTATCTCTTTAACTTTTGGCTACTCATCTAATAAATTAGATGCCTTACAGGCATTACAATAATATTTCCATGGATAAAGGGTGTTCTTAGGCACAACACAACACTTATATAACACAGCGGTAAAAGCAATTTTAGATGACATAAACGTTCAGCTAGATACTGTAGGTACAAATTGTCAAGTAAAACTTTGAAATTGGCTTGACGGAAAGAACATTTTCGTCAATGTAAGTCTAAGAAATTTTTTTTTGTTTTTTTTTTTTGTTTTACAAAGTTTCTCTAGAATGTCAGTCCACTGGCAGTCATCTTTGGAATGCTCCCGGGATGCTATTTCCTGTCATGAAAGTGCAGCCCCTATCTACTTGAATAGGGAAAGACAAAAACACTGGTCTCATAAATTGTGCTTCTTTACCTCAGATTAGCTAAAAATGCAATTTTCTGGCTTGTATAGCTTGTGCATTTTCTCGAGTTGATTGACAGCCAATGTCTGTATCTATGTAAAAGGTGATTGGATTTTTTACTTGTAAGGCGGGACTTCCTTTCTACATCCGTTGGGCATTCCAGTTTTTCCGCTATTCATTTTAATAAAAATGGCCTGTCTCTGCTAAATAGTCTCTGTTTTTGATTGTCCGCCACAGGAAAACTGTAAGTCATTTAGAAAAGACATACCACACTAAGTCAGAATAGTCTTAAGGTCTGTGCCAAGCAGTATTGGGTGTAATCGGATTACAAAGTAATTGGTTACTGTAATCTAATTACTTTTTAGTCAAAACTTTTAGTGTATCACATTACATTTTATATTCTTGTATCATATTTCAGAAGTCAGAAGTTACTGACTTTCAATTAAAGTAATTACATTAAGTGCATTAGTCGGGTTACACATATTTCTAAAATAATATTATTTATACACAGGATTGGGGAGTAATGGAATACATGTAATGGGATTAGGTATTTAAAATACAAAATATAAATAACTGTATTCCACTAAAGTTACAGTTTAAATCATTGGTATTTAAAATTCAGTTACATTGAAAAAGTATTTTGATTACTGAAGAGATTACTTTGCATTTTATTGTCATTTGTTTCATTTAATATTTAGTCCTTTCAGATGGAAAACATTTATACATATAAATGATGCGATCCAAAGTGCATTTGAACAGCAGTGAAACACTTTCTTGTGATGTGTTACATTCATACGAGCAGACAGAGAAGTACGTTTGAAGTAAGTTTGGAGCAGAAGAAATAGAAATAAACCTTGTGTAAATTGTCAGCTTTACGCTAAGCTAAAATGCTATTTCTAGCCATTTTACATGCACATGTTACCAGGCACGATCATATTTTTTTATCAAGAAAATTCATGTTGGATCATAATTTCTTTTTTTCAAGTAAGACCTTTGATATTAGGGCAAAAATCATATTCTTGATAATAATTTTTGTATTGTTTTCCTGTAAAAATATCTAAAAGTCCTTAAAACAAGATCAATTTGATTTATCTTGTTTTAGAAACAACACTGCATAAGATATTTTGATTTTTCAGAGAATGTATTTTTAACGTGTATTTTGTCTTACTGTACTGGCAGAGTTTTTATAGTCAAAACAAGTGAAAAAATCTACCAGTGCTGAAGAAGTAATCCAAAGTATTTAGAATACGTTACTGACCTTGAGTAATCTAACGGAATATGTTACAAATTACATTTTACAGCATGTATTCTGTAATCTGTAGTGGAATAAATTTCAAAAGTAACCCTCCCAACTCTGTTTATACATGATACATTTAACATACGAATTATGTAAATATGAACATCTGTTTGTGTATCTGTGGGTGCTAAAGGGCTTGTCATAATGGACGAGGAGGAAATGTAGACCTTAATTTGAACTCGGTGAGCGGAAAACAAAAGCTTTTCTGTGAAAATTGTTTTAGGTAGTAACTTAAAAGTAAAGTAATTAGTAATGTGATTACTCTTCAACTGAAGTAATCAGTAAAGTAATCTGATTATAATTTTAGTGAACTAATTAGTAATTTGTAGTGGATTACTTTTTTTGAATAATTTATCCAACTGGTGCAGAGTTGGTGGATGTAGCTAAATTAATGACAAAAAGATCTGAATTTGAATTTTGTAAATCCTTACCAGACATCACCTGCAACAATGTCGCCTATGGGCACAAACCCACCTTTGCTGGACAAACAGGACTGGCAAAAAGTGCTCTTCACTGATGAGTCGCAATTTTGTCTCACCAGGGGTGATGGTCGGACTCGCGTTTATCGTTGAAGGAATGAGCGTTACACCGAGGCCTGTACTCTGGAGCGGGATCAATTTGGAGGTGGAGGGTCCATCGTGGTCTGGGGCGGTGTGTCACAGCATCATCGGACTGAGCTTGTGCATTACAGGGAAGATATCCTCCTTCCTCATGTGGTACCCTTCCTGCAGGCTCATCCTGACATGACCCTCCAGCATGACAATGCCACCAGCCATAATGCTTGTTCAGTGCGTGATTTCCTGCAAGACAGGAAAGTCAGTGTTCTGCCATGGCCAGCGAAGAGCCCGGATCTCAATCCCATTCCCAATGGCTAAGGCCATTCCCCCCAGAAATGTCTGGGAACTTGCAAGTGCCTTGGTGGAAGAGTGGGGTAACATCTCACAGCAAGAACTGGCAAATCTGAGCAGTCCATGAGGAGGAGATGCACTGCAGTACTTAATGCAGCTGGTGGCCACACCAGATACTGACTGTTACTTTTGATTTTGACCCCCCCATTGTTCAGGGACACATTATTCCATTTCTGTAAGTCACATGTCTGTGAAACTTGTTCAGTTTATGTCTTAGTTGTTGAATCTTTTTATGTTCATACAAATATTTACACATGTTAAGTTTGCTAAACATAAAAGCAGTTGAAAATGAGAGGACATTTCTTTTTTTGCAGAGTTTAGAATTCAATATTCTGAAATTCAAAACGCAGAAATTCAGATCTTACAGAAAGCAGGCCAGAAGTCAAGCTTCGGGGTTCCATAGGGAAAAGTAGAGGGTTTCAGAAAAGTTGAATGGAGCATTGTGTTCAATCACAGAGCTGCTACAGGTTTCTGACCTCTGTGAAGTTGGCACCCCAATAAATCATTACCAAACTATACCATTCGTTTGTGCCGCAAAAAAATAACGTTTGTGCTGGTTTGGTATTTGAGATATTAGACATTATTTTTTTGGCTGTGTGATGTCACTTTCCACCCTATGTGATCCAAATTGATCCATACCGGTGCCGTTCGTTTGTGCTCAATTTGTGCCGGTGTGTGCCATTAAAACAAGCACCGTAATTATTTCCCTTTCTTAGATATAGCAAGAAAACCTTTCGGGAGCAGAGAGATCACTCTCTACCCCATGTCGTCCAAATCGCTCCGAACCATTGTCTTTCATTTGTGCTTGATTTGTGCCATTAAAAGAAACACTGTATCTATATCCCCTCATTAGAAATAACAGCTTGTATTCGGGAGCGGTGACGTCACTCTCAACCGCAAATAGTCCAAATCGTTCCAAACCGGTGTCTTTCGTTTGTGCCAGGCTACATCCCATGTCATAGACATGAACATTTATTTTTAGTATTTGCCATTACTTAACTTTAAAAAATAAAATAAAAAATAAAAAATCAACATACATGTTATTACCTTTCAATCCTTGTACATTCACTCATAGCACCCATTTGGAAAGACAAACCTACCAAAATATTAAGTTCATATAACTGCTGCAAATATTAATTTCATTTGAAATTGTTGTTTGAACACTGGGCCTTTATTGTTGGACTTTTTCTTTGACAGAGGCACATAGATATATTTGTTGCTATTTGGTCTTCATCTGTGTTTGATCCTCCATATTTTATTACTAGATCTCTCTCTCTCTCTCTCTCTCTCTCTCTCTCTCTCTCTCTCTCAGGAAATATCATATTTGGTCTGATACATAAACTTGACTACCAAGAGGCAGATGCAGGGTAAAAGCAACAGGAGACAAATGGAGAGATAAAAAGAAATGAGCATAGTTTATTGAATTAGTTTCATCTTAGGCAAAGCTCTGTCTGACCAGAAACATAGTCAACAAATATTTAAATAACAAGCAAAAGGGATGTATTACTGCTTCAACAACAGTGTCTTGTGATTTTGGAGACCTTAAAACTCATTAACTCAATATAGTATACAATATTGTTATTTTAGATGTGTCTACAGCAATAGCATGCAATAAAGATACAATAAAAAATGAAATTAATATAATATAAATATAACATAAAAAAACATAGAAATATAAAATAAATATACGCAGCCTTCACTACCATTCAAAAGTCTGCTTAAAGCTTAAAACCTTATATAAAGGCTTATGTTCAAATGTTTGCATCTGCGCACATGACCTCAGTCTCACCTTAATAAATTGTAGTAAAAACAAGTTACAATCCCTCTATCATGATGCATTAAGAAATATTCCCTGCTGCATTACTTAGCCTACTGCTTTGTAAATCTTGCGTGTTCACAGGTGTAATTTTACGAGGTAGGCTTACTTTGATTCAGCGATGTACAATAACACAACAAACAAACGGCATGTTCATGCACTGTTCTAGTCTTACACTGAGGGGCTGTTCACATTGAATGCATATTTTGTGTCTGTCTGCACTGTGTTATAATTGTTTTCCAATGAAAACGTGCGCTAGACGTACGTCTTTGACGGCTTGGTCACGTTTTTAGACGCCATGTCAGCTTAAAAGAAACCTAAACTGTTAAAAGTTTTGCTCTTTCCATGGCGCTGCGTTTAATTTTAGCGCAACAACGCATTCCCCCATTTGAACGGCCCCTAACAAATTTTCAAACATTACGCTGAAATTTTCAATATTTTGAACATTAGCTGCCTGTGGTGGTGAGGGCATGGTTGAGAGCCCCTTGAATGGAGAGCGAGATCAGGAGATGAGAATGGTAAGGATCATCACCTGGCAATGATTGTCTCTAACAGCTGTTTGTCATTACAGCTTTGGGGGCAGTGGTAGCTCAGCGGTTAAGGCTCTGGGTTACTGATCAGAAGGTCAGGGGTTCAAGCCCCAGCACTGCCAAGATGCCACTGTTGGGCCCTTGAGCAAGGCCCTTGACCCTACCTGCTCCAGGGGCGCCGTATCATGGCTGACCCTGCACTTTGACCCCAGCCTAGCTGGGATATGTGAAAAAGAAGAATTTCACTGTATATGTGCAAATGTATAATGTGTGATGAATAAAGAAAATTATTATCATTACTGTGAGAGCTGGAGACGGATTTAAGAGCAAGCTGGACATCAGCGAGGGAGAGAGAGAGCTACCACACACACTATTTTAAGCTGTGCGCGCTGGAAAGCGTGAAACACTGGTGCGAATTTGTACAGTTTGCATAGTGTTCGTGACATAAATGTAGTGCCCTGTTCAGTGAGGATTTATTCCGGTATCCCCACTCAGGAGATTATTCTGAAAAGTGCCTCCGCAACACTATGTGCCAAGATGTTGGGCAGGGGCACTGCTTACGCATATCACGTTGCATAATCCACCAGAATTGATGCAAAGCCATGTCCGCATGTGGTCCGTTCAGAATAATCTCCCGAGTGGGGATTCCGAAATAAATTTCCCTTAATAAATTCTTAAAATCAGGCCAATTCGTCCCCAAAATCAGTGAATGGGTGAGGTGGGAATTAACCGTTGCCTCCACTCTATGTTTTCTCCCCCTAAATAGTATCTCAATGGTAACCACCGGATACGTGTGAATATCCCCGTGCACACACCACACCTTCACCCAATTATTTGTGCCCAGTGCCCCTCTTGTACCAAACGTTGGTGGATGGAGGTTTGAGAACAGCCAGAATCCACCAAAGCTTGATATGTATCCCCTGGGAACTCACAGTATCCGATATGCCCCAGCTCGATCGGGGGCAGCCTGTGGAGCATTGGGAATCCAGACCAGAGTGCCCACCTCCATTATGGGGCAACGGTCCTGGAAATACCCTGGACCCCTGCACCTCCAACAGACCGGCCCAGGCCCCCCTCCTACACCCGTGGGAACGAACTCGCCAACCTGGGAGGGATAGTGGAGAGAGGCAGAGTTAGCAGGGGAGATGGGGGGGGGGGAAGACCTTCCTAAGTGACAAGGAAACCTGGGCATCAGACTGCCCAGCCTCCTGGGGGCAGGATGGGATGGAAAGAGGAGGGGCGGAAGTGGGGTTTGGGGGTAGGAGAGGGAGAAGACAGAGAGAGAGACTCCGGATCACTTCTTCCGGAAATGCCGCCATGTAGTCCTCGGTCAGCTGGATCGCTTCCTCCAGCGATGCCAGACGGTGGCACTGGACACACAGCCAGGGTGGGCTCTGGGGCTGCAGCTGCAACCCCCTCGTGTCTGATCAGGCTACAGAATGCCTGTGGTTCCTCCGCTTGTGCCTGGAGCAGGAGTTGAAAATGCTGCTACTGCTCCAGCCACAGCTCGACCAATAATCATGTTTATAAAAGGCTTGATGCTGGTCCTGTTGGATGCAGGCGATGGTCTTCCTCGCCCGGTGGTGAAGACTCCATGACGTTGTGTCTCCTCGGATCCCTGGTTTCGGCACCAGTGTAACAAGACCTTCAGGTTCGGGTATGGAAAATGAGGAGACGGGGAGCAGTGACACGTGGCAGGTAAGGCTTTTATTCTCTTGCCTTCTGTGCTGTAGATACACTCTTTCGGGTTTTTCACTCAGTTCAATAACTCAACAATTCTCTCACGCAGACAGACACACGACCACACCCCCATCACCACATGGTGTTACAGGAGCAGTTTATCGCTTGACTTCTGAGAGGGACGGCAGATTGGGTCCAATGCCACCGCCCGGTGTCGCTCCTAATGGCCATCCAGCTGGCAGAGGACCACATGGTGGCGTATCCGTGAGCCAGCAAGCCCCGAGATCCTTCTCTCTCTCTCTCTTGTCTCCCCTTTTTCCCCTTCTTACTGTCCTGTTCCTCCTCCCTGGAAACAGGGAGTGCCCCCTCCCAAACTGGCTCCTAAGCTCTGGGGACTGCACTACCCGCCGGTTTCCCATACCCCTCTCCGCTCTCACTCCCAGGTTGGTGGACCCGCTGCCACGGGTGTGGGTGTAGAGCCTAGGCCGGTCTTTTGGAGCTGCGGGGAGCCCGGTTATTTCCAGGACAAATGTATGGTGATGGAGGTGGGGACATTGGTTCAGGTCCCCAACACGTGACAGGCTGCCCCTGATTGAGCTGGGATATACCGCATACTCGTGAGTATTATGGGGGGTATATACCAGGCCTTGGTGGATTCGAGTTACAGCCAAACCTCCATCCATCAATGCCTGGTTCAAGACAAAGCTTTGGGTGCTAGTCACAAGGTGAAGGTAAGGTGTGTGCATGGGGATATCCACGATTATCCTGTAGTGACTGTGACAATTCAATTTCAGGGACAAAAGCATAGTGTCGAGGCTGCAATTAGTTCCCTAAACAATTTGCTCATTTTGGGCACAAATTGACCAGCGTTTTCCACGTTATTAAGGGAAATTTATGCAGATGGGTCCTGTAACAAAGCGTCTTAGTGTGGGATTTGTGATGCACTGGCTGGGGAGGCGGAACCTTGGCTGTCTACGTCAGCTCTGTGTCAGGATGACGTAAGGAAGGGGGAAGTCTTGGCTTCCCCAACCCTTGGAGGCTCAAGAACATCAGTCCCAGCTGTATAACAGGAGAGCTCGGCTCACGGGAATTTACACAGGGAGATAAAGTCCTTGTATTACTACCCACATCAAGCTCTAAATTACTTACAAAGTGGCAAGAGCCCTTTGAGGTCACACAGTGAGTCGGGAAGTCGATTATGAGGTTAAACAAACAGATAGGGGCGGAGCACGGCAAATTTACCACCTCAACCTCTTAAAACCATGGAGGGAGGTGGTCTCCATGACTTAAGCAATGATGGTACTGGAGAGGGAGGAGCTCAGGCCGGAGGTGAACTTAAAAGCCAATCGTGGCACCCCGGTCACTTGCGGAGACCACCTCTCAATGTCGCAAATCACGGACGTGGCACGGTTGCAAAGAGAATTCTCGGACATGTTCTTGCCCCTTCCTGGTTGTATGAACCTCATGAAACACCATATCAAAACAACCCCAGGGGTAGTGGTACACAGTCATTCCTACTGATTACCCGAGCTAAAAAAAAAAAAGTGGTTTGGGAAGAATTAAAGGCCATGCTCGATATGGAGGTAATAGAAGAATCCCACAGTGACTGGGCCAGCCCTGTGGTGCTGGTTGCGAAGAGTGACAGCTCGGTCCAGTTCTGTGTGGATTATAGAAAGGTCAATGCGGTGTCTAAATTTGACATGTATCCAATGTCTCGTATTGACGAACTGCTCGATCGGTTGGGCATGGCTCACTTTTATTCGACACTGGATTTAACGAAGGGTTATTGGCAGATCCCCTAAACACCAATGTCCCATGAGAAAACTGTCTTCTCCACAGGTGACCCTTCCATTTGGTTTTTTTGGGGCCCCGGCTTCGTTTCAGCACCTTATGGACCGAGTCCTCAGACCACACTCTGCGTACGCCACTGACTATCTGAATGACATCATTATATACAGTAATGATTGGCAGTGGCATATGCAGTATCTGAGGGTGGTTCTGAGGTCGCTGCGATGGGCGGGACTCACGGCAAACCCCAAGAAGTGCGCAATTAGACGGGTGGAGGTACGGTATCTGGGCTTCCACTTGGGTCACGGGCAGGTGCATCCCCAAATTGATAAGACCGCAGCGGTTGCGGCCTGCCTGAGACCCAAGACCAAAAAGGAGGTGAGACAGTTCCTGGGGCTGGTTGGCTATTATAGAAGGTTTGTGCCTAATTATTCGGATGTCACCAGCCCGCTGACCGATCTCACTAAAAAGGGAGCCCCAGACCCGGTCCAGTGGTTGGAGCCGTGCCAACAGGCTTTTATGCAGGTGAAAGCTGCGCTTTGTGGCGGGCCATTGTTACATGTTCCTGATTTTTCTCTCCCTTTTATTGTACAGACTGATGCATCGGACAGGGGGTTGGGAGCCGCGTTGTCCCAGGTGGTCAAGGGGGAGGAGCACCCGGTGCTGTACATCAGCTAGAAGGTTTCAGCGAGAGAGGCGAGGTACAGCACTGTTGAGAAGGAGTGTCTGGCCATCAAGTAGTTGGTCATCACCCTTCTGTACTACCTCCTGGAACAGGCTTTCACCCTCTGTTTGGACCACGCCCCACTCCAGTGGCTCCATCGCATGAAGGATACCAACGCGTGGATCACCCGTTGGTATCTGGCTCTTCAGCCTTTTAAGTTCGAAGTGCTCCACAGGCCGGGGGCGCAGATGGCTGTTGCGGACTTCCTCTCCAGAAATGGGGGGGGGGGGGTGTACTGGGCAAGCCGGATGGCTCCCTGGCCTGTGTCAGGAGGTGGGGGTATGTGGTGGTGGGGGCGTGGTTGAGTGCCAGCTTGTGAATGGAGAACAAGATCAGGAGATGAGAACGGTAAGGGTCATCACCTGGCAATGATTGTCTCTAACAGCTGTTTGTCATTGCAGTGAGAGTTGGAGATGGATTTAAGAGCGAGCCAGATGCCAGTGAGGTAGAGAAAAGTTACCACACACACCCCAAGACTGTGTTAAGTGGTGTGCGCTGCAAAGCATGATTATTGAGTGATGTACTGAAATTTTGTGTTATAAAATAAATACCGTTCCTGTTGGATTCGCTGTTTCCCACTTCCTCCTTGCAACCCCATTACGAACGTTGTTACTCTGCCATATAGGCCTATAAAGTTATACAAACACCGTCAACACAAGTCACGCAAGCTTCTAGCAAAACTAAAATGAATAAAAGCAAATTTAGAGCTGAAAACTGTATCTGTTTACTTGCAAAAAACTTCTGAATAATTAGTCTTTATAAACATGATGTGCTTTGTTTAGCAATGTCACATATAACATATAAAAAAACATAATTTTCAGTGCAAACACAGACAATTTTCGTTGTTACATTTGCCGTTTGATTGGGTGAAAGATTAAGTCTTTGCCAATAATAAATGGTTTAACGATACCAAACACGGCATAAACCAGCACCAAGCAAGCACAAACGATGAAGTGACTGAAATGGGGTGTAGCCTGCATGACCACATGGCTCCCAAAAGCTATCTTGTTAAATACAAAGAATGGAAATCGTTATGATGTTTCTATCAGCGACATAAAACAGCACAAAGGAAAGACACTGGTTCAGAGTGATTTGGACGACATGGGGTAGAGAGCAATGTCTCTGCTCCTAAAAGGTTTTCCTGCTATATCTAAGAAAGAGAAATAGATACAATGTTTCTTTTATTGGCACAAACCGGCACAAATCTAGCACAAACGAACGGCACCAGTTTGGAATGATTTGGACCACATGGGGTGGAAAGTGACATCACACAGCCAAAAAAATAATGTCTAATATCTCAAATACCAAACCAGCACAAATGTTATTTTTTTGCGGCACAAACGAATGGTACTTTGGTAATGATTTATTGGGGTGCCAACTTCACAGAGGTCAGAAACTTGTAGCAGCTCTGTGATTGGCCAAAATGCTCTGTTCAACTTTTCTGAAACCCTCTACTTTTCCCTGTGGAACCCCGAAGCTTGACCTCTGGCCTGCTTTCTGTAAGGTCTGAATTTCTGTGTTTTGAATTAATTGAATTTCTTCTTCAGCTGTAATTTTATAATCTGAATATTTACAGCTAATTTCACCTTTAAAAAAATCCAGAACACAAAATCTGCTGTTTAAAAATGCAAATCTATAAAATACACCACAAAATAATTCAATTTTGTTTAATGCCACATGTCTAGAATTCAAATTTATGAAATTCAAATTCAAATCTTTTTGTCATTTATCTGGCCCCATACTAAGAGGAGTTACAATTGATAATTCTGGCCTTGGTTAAGAGATTTTGGAAAAACCCTAAGTCAGTAGATAACAGCCAAGCAATAGCAACTTGGCTCATTAAAAGTGCACTCAGTAATATTTTCCTAATATAAAAAGTTTTACTTCTAAAGAAATTAATTGTAATTTTGAAACACATCTATAAAATCATGACCACTCACATAAGATGAAGACTTAAGGGTCCCCTCATGGGGGCTGCCATGTTGCATTCACATGACCAGCCGAACACTCTCTTAATCTCAACAACCACCCTGTTATTAGACACTTTCACTCAAGGATTAAATTAATCATGCTTGACTGTGAATAGTGAATTTCTACAATGGCATCAGTTACACATCAGTATTGTGTTTGAATGAATCTGCATCCACGCTCTATGTGTCAGTGTAAGTCCAAAACGACATATTCAAAAAATTACTAAGTGCACCTTTCAAATAGATGTGCTGGCACAGGTGTGTGTTTATCAGCAGTTTACAATCCAATTGCATCCAATCAGAATCTGAGTCATATATCCACTACAGTTAGTACAGGCATGTGCAACTTGACATCAACTGTGGAGTATTTAATAGTTGCATACACACTCATCATTATCACATGCACAACCTTTATTCCTATTGTGACACTTTTGCAAAATATAGCAACAACTGCAACATTGTGTAGTTCTGTGAACTCCAGTTTGCAGCAGAGCGTGCCAAGTACCATAATCACTGGAAATGGAGCTCAGCTCAGCCTATGTGTAATTACCATCTCTTGCCTTTAGCTTAAGTTTACTTATGTGCTGTCAGGAGAAGCATATCCATGAAGGCAATAACAGCTCCTGGCAAGACTGTCAAACCATCTGGCATGGAGAACAGGGTGACAAAACAAATGTAGATAGGGATTTGGTCTTCAGCCAGTTTGGAAGGAAAGGAGAGAAACCTCCACGCTCCAGGCAAAGCTTACTCAGCATCACTAAAGGTAATGCAAGCAAGGCTATCACCGTGCAACATTGACCATAGATGTCCTATAGTTGTTCAGACATGTTAAGTTGCCTTATGATTGTGGGAGTGGAATTCCTTGTGGAACCCGCAAAGCACCATGGCAACTATCGGTTTATGCTTGCCGAAGGCAGGTAAATGTTCTTAAAATGCTATTAAGTCGACAATTTGCGTTTTTCAATTGCTGTTTGACTTGAGTCTTATTCCTTCCAAGGATATGTTTGCCTAATGGAAGACATCATGCATCATATTTAGTACAGTCTGATAATATTCCTAAATTCCAATCTCTTGCTTTAACACTGTTCTTTCTATTCATAGTAAAAGATAAAGTTCATTTTCTCACTCTGTAATATGCATCCAAACTGGTTGAGTGCACCCATATCACTTCCAACAATATTAAACAATGACAGCAATTTAATAACATTCCAAAAAGCATACAAAGTCATAGGTACAACTTTTCGCTTTAACTGGCAATATAATGCACATTCATAAACAAACTGTGCGAGACACTTTACACACTCTGGACATGTTGCAATTTATTAGCCCCCGTCACAGCACTTTGCCTTTGCATGCCTTTAGGCTGTGCTCTTACATGAAAATATGCTCTCAGCACAATGCTTTTTTCCACAGAAAAGCATCTAAAATTCCCATAAATAAACAAATAAACAAACAAATAAATATGTGAAAATATATTCATACTCAATAAGCACTGAAGAACTTTTTTTTATGTTCCTCCATGTCAGTTTGAGGCCTTTACCCCTTGCAGTATTTGTCTCTTATGGAGAATTTACCTCTGCAGTGTGAACGTTATTTCCTCTGGGTGCCCTAACCCTCTCCTGAGTTCATTATCCTGCCTGCTGCTAGTCGGCACACATAAGACTAATGGCTCACTCTGCCTCTCATTGCACATTGAACAGCAATGGTGGAGGGGTCTATTATGCCTGAGCAGGCTGAATTTACCTTCTCCAAGAGAGTCCATTTCAGACTTTAATGAGAGGACAGCATCTTAGACATATATCCTTATTCGGTTGGAGTCGGTTGGATGCAGGATGTCAATTGGACCACGTGGCCCACGGAGGCACATGACAACGATAACTTATCTCAGACAGACCACGGCTCCGTCTGTGCCTCCGTTCCCATAATGGTAAGGGAAATGCGAGGGGAGCAGGTGGCGGATCTAAACATTTCCAAATGTCAATCTGGCCTTGAGATTCGCGTCACAACATGAGTGGGAGTAAGGCAAAGTTTCAGTGACTTTAGTAAATTAAGATTTCATTAAATCGCTCTTAATTGAAATATTTTCTCCAAACAGTGTTCAATTCAGGCCTGGTGTCATAGTCTTTCTGCTCTTGTGAGAAAAACATAAACGACAGAGTAAGCAGTTTTCTACCATCATTTACAAAAAGTGCTGTGCTTCAATGGTTTAAGGGTCAACTTCTGTTGGTAAACATGGTTAAATGGTACAGATGGTCAGTCAGTGTGTCATTTTTAGCTCAGTGGCACAAGTTACACTATCTATATCAGGGGTATTCATTGAACCCTTTAATGCATGTGCGTATTGCTGATCATTATTACATACCTCAATCCGGCAATGCATGTGTATCAATCACAAATGGATCTACAAAATGCACAATATTTTCAAAGCATTTAGACATGTATATTTTATTGAATATTTATTTGTCACTTATCAAAGAGATGATGCATCAAATGATTTATTACTTCCACACTGAAATTTGATGAGACACTACTGGCTTTTAAACCCATACTGAGCTACATATAAGAGACGTAAGACATAAGCTAAGGCACCTATTGAGTCTACATGGACAAACAACTTACAGTATTTAACTAGTACACCCAAATGGCAAAATCCATTTCATACTCCTCATGTGTTGTACTAGCTATAGTTTAGTCCACATTGTTTCTTCATTAGATAGCAATGTCAAATCAAGTAGATGATATATCAAGTCAGTTTGGAGAAACTGCGCGTGCAAAGCGCTAATGGGCTGGGTCAAGTGAAATTCAATTCAGTGGTTTTTCCTCCAGTTATTGCACCATATCCGTCCATTTTCTCTCAAGCACCAGCGATATAAACAAAGACAGCACACTCATAAGAAGTTGGTAGTGTAAATGGACTGTATGCAATGAATTAGAAAAATGGACATATAGACTTGGTTGAATGTCTTGGTTGAATGTCAGGCATATTTCTATGACAGTGACACGCTCCTTCTATACACATGGAAAATGTGCTTCTTGTCAGGATTTGGATGTAGGCTCCAGTAAATTATAGAGAACGTAAGAACTATTATCATGGCGAGTATTAACTGTGATTGCATTGGCCTTCAGGATAGGATGTGAATTGAGGGATTTTAGCAAGGACCTCACTTCTACCAGTCAATTTTGATTTTGAAAAATGCAATTTATTTATTGAAACACGAAAAAAAAAAAAATGTAAAGCAAAAATATTTCAAAATTCCAATAACACTTTAAACAAAAATATAATCAAAATAGCGCAGTGACATAAAAATCACAAGACAACAGGTGGGAAAATACCAATATAAATTAGATCATAAATATAATTGTAAATATAAATAATAATAATAATAGTAATAATAATATTTGAAAAAATAAACCATGACCTCTTGAAAGTTTAACACAAATCTTATATATTTTTGTTTCATAAAACGGCTACAACAGATTGTCATGGACATAATTTGATGTTCCACTATATTTTCAGAGTTTGGACATGAACTTTATTACCACCTGCTGGTGGAATCTCCAAACTGCAAATACAGGACCAGACGTGCTTTTAAAACATCTTAGCACAATGACCTATCTCTTAGGAAAATAGCAAATTGGGCTTTGCGCCACTTCATTAACCCTTAATAGCAGACCTTGGGTCTTTTTAGACCCGGGTCCTTATTTCACCCCCTGTACCTCATCCATTTTTTGGAGCTGAGCCCACACCTCTTTATTATTCCTCATTCTCTCTCTTAAGAATAGTTTTAAAAAATTGCAAAAATAAATTAATTAATTAAAAATAATAATAAGAAGAAGAATTGCAAAATAAAAATAAAAAAGTATAATGGTTTAAGTACCAAAAGTGTATAGAGTAATTAGAGAACACTTCCATAAATTATATTTTTTATGATTATTTCATATCTATATAAGTGTACTATCACATGATATCTATTTCTTTGTTTATTACAAGAGAAATTAGTACTATATTCATACAGATAAATACTATATCATGTTGATTTTCTGTGTGACAATGGTTTATTATCAGTATCCCATATGAGTGTACACATTAGACTTGAGACGATATCATAATTTTCACACCGGTGCGGTGTTCACGTTCAAACTGATTAACACCGGTATTACCGCTGGTTGGACACTAAGTGGTACTATGGGGTAATTGTCATTAAGCAATAGCCTACACAATAATGCAATGCAGCTTTTAAACTTTTAATTTTATTTTTTATTTATTTAAATAAAAATTCAAATGAAACTGAAAAAAATGAAGTGCAATTAAAATGTGTGTTGTTCAACTTTTTGAAAGATGGTTTTTCAACAGTTGTGAAGGGCAACATCTCTTTGGCATTGAACCTACTACATCCATGCATTCTCTCCATCATGGGCTACCGGTCGGGTATTTCATTGTCCAGGCAAATACATCACTTATTGTGGGTTGTTGCGGGTTTATTGTTGGTGTTTTATTACCTTTCATCCCAGGACCCAGTTTAGCTGCTTCGGAAGCTGACTTTGAATGTGTGTGTGTGAATAAACTTGTTTTGTTCCCTCCTAGGTCTGGGTGATTTGCAAGAAATATGTTCACGATATTATATATATATATATATATATATATATATATAAATCACAATATCCAATTACATCATCAACCTCCCGGCTGAGGGATCGGTGAATATTCTTGCTTTAGTGATTTTGCATTGAAAAATAAAAAAATGAAAAACTTAAACGAAAGACATGTCTAAATTCAAATTGCACTTCAAACAAAATGAAAAAGCTATTAAAATAACCAAGTGGTAAAAAAAAAAAAACAAAAAAAAAAAAAACAAATCATATTTAACCACCTTTCCATTTTCCGTCACGCAAGTATCCGTCTATGACAACAGCCGGAAAATTACTAATACATATTGAGATCTAAAAACAATTAAAAATGTAAACATTATTATAATGATGATAATAATCACTGAAATATAAATCATGGTTCGAGGTCAACATGTTTTTGTATATATTTATCATTTAATCACAAATGTATAGGCTATATATAAAGTGGCCCTGCAGAGTTGCGCTCACAACGAACTGCTTTGTGGAAATAAAGTGAACTGAACTCAGAGCACCTCCTGAGCTGAGATGGTCTGAGGTCATTTGCAGCATTCTCATAGACGATACTATTCTTGCAAACATTTTTCAGAAGACTGAAACAAAGAAAGAATGAGAACCCTTTACATACACGTGTTCCATAAGACTGCAAGCCTCCGAACAAACAGCCCATCAGACATGCATATAGATGGCTTTTCTGTCATCTGTGTGTCTTACAGCATTTCTTGTGTCATTCCGAATCCAAGACGTCTTACACTTACCCAACATGCACATTATATCCGCTACCTGCAATTAAACGTCTTCTGTCAGTGCGTGTACTTTGCTGCCTGTGTAAGTTGATACATTGGTAAAGAACATCTGGCTTTAAATGCGTTATTTAGGTGCATTTATCATGGGTCGCAAACTCTTCATTAGGTAACTATTATTTATTTAAGCCTATTCTATTCATTAGCTATTGTATTGATATTGGAAGTTACATTCATAATGTTTCCCCCTTTTACCCAGTATAAAATTTCACACTGGTGTTGTCCCTTGTACCGAGTAAAACCGGTAACACCGTACATCGTGGCAACCCTAGTACACATACATATTATACATGCTAATTCTTGCTCAATGTGGCACTATTGTTTCAGCGATTGACTTGATTTACATTTGACATTGCTATTAGATGAAACAAAGTGGAAGTAAACTATAGCAAGTGTAACACATGAACAGTATGATATGACTATTGTCATTTGGGTGTACTATTGTATTTATGGATGTTATGCGTCTATTTAGACTCAAAAAGTGCCTGAGAAAATACTTGTGTAGCTTACAGTATGTGTAGCTTATGTGTATCTTATGTGTTTTTGTGTTGTGTTATCTGTACAGTCTGGGGGATGGGGGAGATTACGCCCCCAACAATCAAAACAAGCAAGACCAACCAATATTTACACCATGATCAATGGAAACATGGGTAAATGCTTCACGCTTCAAACACCAGATTACATTTCAGAAGTAATCTACCAATGTCCCCAAGATATGATCTCCCTATGATAAACACAAAAGGTAATGCAGAAGGCAGGGATTTGTTGTTTTGCCCCCCCATCTATTCAAACCAGTTTTTCTCTTTCTCATCTCATCCTCCATCATTTAATTCCTTGTTCAAATGGCCATCTAATTTTTCCATCATTTAATTAGTGCTCAATTAATTTTATTAATCCACCTGCTCATGGAGATGGATCACAGTCAAATTCATGGTAAAAAAAAAAAAAAAGAAGAAGCTGCATATGCATCATGAATAATAAATTTCAGCACGTATTTTCAGCAGACTGCCCTTTTCTCTGATTTGCTGCTGAAGCAGGATGTTTGTGGATGCACATCAAACAGTGTTAAAGAGCATAGGATCAATATGATAGTTTGTTGCAACAATAAAATGAGGGCTCCCAGCCTGCGTTCACTGAAGCTGAAAATGAATCTTGCTTTAGAGTTTTTGTTTCAGAAAAGCATTCACAATTGGCTGTTTTGAAAGTCTATCGTTGGCAATTTTAGTGTGATGCAACTTTGAGTAATCTGATACACACAAGATTAAACTCTAGTCTAGAACTTAATTATGTGAATAATCTCCATATTAAATGACCCTGGGGCTCAGGGAGAGGTGCAAGGTTGTGATGATATTGGTGCAACCATTTAGGAGCTTGAGAAAGAACTTGGAAAAACAGGCTACTGTATACTGCAACTCTAACATACAGGATTAGGATTTTCTTTTGTATTGTGAGTTAAACACTGGACTCTTTTCTGGAGAGCTTTATAAAAACATTAACAGTAAAAATTTCTGTCATAATACAATTTCCTTATGTTATAGTTTAACCTTATGTGAAAATATTTTTAATTAACAATTTAAAAACTAAAAATGAAAAGTTTACTCATATAAGCCGGGGGATGATATGGTCTTTATGTTTGTTTATTTTCAGTTTGAATGTGATGAGGGAAAGTAAAAGAACAAACAATGGATTTATTTAGTCAAAGCCAAACATATAACTCCCCATAAACTCACTGTTTTTGGTGCAGGTTTAAGATACTTTGGTAACACTTTATAATAATGGCCTGTCATTAATAGGTAACTATGCAGGAATTATTGCAGGATAAATGAGTAGTACTACATTAACACTTTGGTTACTGCTATTAACTAATATGGAAACATGATTAAGCAATCAGTAAGTAATAGTGAACTGATAACTGAGGTAGTTCACTGTTAGGTAATCAGTAATTACTGAATTTGATTTTCCTCATTGAGAACTATCAAATAACTATGGCTAATTTAAAATAACCACTAATGAATTACTAATCAAAACATTAACATGTGCCTAAAATGTGAATGATTATGTTTTTATTGTGAACGCGATCATGAAATGTACCTTCAGAGAAATATGCGCCTGTGTTCATTGTAGGAATTAATTTATGAACATAACAGCTCTCTAAATCATAGATACAGTGTCTGGTAGAGTATCATAGTCAGCTTACAGATGTATGTGCCCAACATGTGTATTGCTTGGGATATTTCTTCTGTTCATTACAAATGATTAACTTCGACAGGTTTGATATTGCTGGAGGTCTTTTTAAAATAATTTTGTTAACCCATAAGTAATGAGTCAAATATTACCACATAAACATGAAGGAATTACTCATTATTTTAAAGTGAGGGTCATGGTAATGCATTATTATTTAATGAATACTCATTTGAATATACACACACAAAAAAAAAATTATAAAAAATTTTTTAAATTAATTTTACAAGAAGTGTTTAATTTTATGTAAAGTGCTTTTCTTTCTGAGTAACTTAATGGATCCAATGAAAAAAAAAAAGAAAAGAATGAGTGTCTAGTCCATCAAGCTTCTAATCCAATCAGGGTTCGCCATATTCATTGCTCATGCTGGAACTGAAAACCGAGCGAGTGCGATTTTGCTCCGCCCTCCCGTCGGTCCACCTGCATGTGCCACGCGGTAAACTTTAACATACATTCTGTCCTGTTCTGTTCATACCGAACATTGGCAAAGGAGGAAACATGTCAAATTAATTTGATAAAAACTGTACATATTTACAGAGTGGGCTATCTAGGGCGGAAGTACACATGTGGAATCGGCCTCATGCTGCACGCCGGTTTTCTCTCCGTTTTCTGTTTAAGTCTTGTGGAGATCAACACACTTGTCCTTTAAACACATAATTTTATAATTTTACTTTATGTTTAGAGATAAGACTTTTAAAACTTGTAGTAACCGTGAGCACCAGCAATTAAAAGCATTATCCTGCTGAAGGTTTGTATTGAATTATGTTCAGTTATTTCAATGATTCATAATTGAATGCCAGATGTTTTTTTTTTTTTTTTTTTTTATGTCTGTGAATGTTTGTTTGATCTGTTTGATGAAATGAATAAAATGTAGGAACAAACACTTAAGTATTCATTACTAACTGACAAGTAACACTTCAGTTACTATTAATGATTTATAATATGTTTTCACTTTAGAATAATGGTCCAGATAACCTTTAACTCCCAAGGAAGGAAACATTAAGATCTCATTAATTAATAATGCATTACCATGACTCTCACTTTAATATAATGGTCCAGATCATTAGTAATTACTTCATACTTATGTGGTAACACTTGACTCATTACTTATGTGTTACCAGAATTATTTAAAAAAAAAAAGACCTTCAGCAATATCAAACATGCAGAAGTTAATAATTTTTGAATGAACAGACTGACTAAGCTGACTATGATCATGGCTGTAACCACCATAGACATTGAGAAGGACCTTCATACATTCATAAATTAATTCCCAAAAAGAACCCTTGCATGATCTTGTTCACAATAAAAACAGAATCATTCACATTTTAGGCACATGTTAATGTTTTGATTAGTAATTCATTAGTGGTTATTTTAAATTAGCCATAGTTATTTGATAGTTCTCAATGAGGAAAATCAAATTCAGTAATTACTGATTACCTAACAGTGAACTACCTCAGTTATCAGTTCACTATTACTTACTGATTGCTTAATCATGTTTCCATATTAGTTAATAGCAGTAACCAAAGTGTTAATGTAGTACTACTCATTTATCCTGCATTAATTCCTGCATAATTACCTATTAATGATAGACCATTATTATAAAGTGTTACTGATGCTTTTGACAATAGTTTACACAAACACAGAATAAGGGAACTTTCTATACATAAAGCTATACTTTATATGACAAGTCTTATTTATTCAGGCTACATTTATCAACGGCTCCTCCAACACACTTACATGAGAACAGGTCTCCCCTGAAAAGACTCCAATCCCAAAAAGGGTAAACATGCTCTATTTCCTACAGTACATGCTGGAGTCACTGATCATCAAATTGAGGTTACAAGGTTGCCAGAGAGCTGTCAATCATACTAACACACACTTCTAGCCTACACATGTTCAGTTAGAGCAGCTTTATTTGCCATATTTACCAAAGTGTTGCCACTAAAAGCTTTTTGACAGCAGCAATGAACGGTCATAAGAACCTGAATGGCCTCCACAGTGCAGTTGTTTGCTTTCTCGTGCTGGTTGATAAGTCTTTGGAATACTCTTGTCCAGAAAATGAGCACCACCATGAACATCTGAAAGCCATATACAGAAGAGATAGTGCTACAGTAAACTGCATTCACTGAATGTAAACATGTTATATCCAGTGTTGGGCTATAATATCCTAAAAGTAGCAGCAATAGTAACTTAAAATTTTTTGTCACGTGAGAGTGGTTCAGCTGTTTTCAAAATAGATTAGGCCTTGTCCACACAATTACAGCATTTCTGAAAGCTTATTTTTCTCTGCGTTTTGGCCTCCCGTCCACAGTAAAACATTTTTAGTCACTGAACAACATGATCAAACGGGAAATCGACAAGTTGCTGTACACGTACCCTTAAATTGACCCCATTCTACTGAATGAATGACAAGTGCCATTGCTCATCAGACATTTTTGCATCAATTCAAATGTAATCAAGACATGGGTTGTGGTCTCATGAAAATCAGGAAGTTATCAGAGGTTGCATTTTCACTCTAAAATTAAATTTTATTCCACTGACAGCTAAGTTTAGGGCTGGGTTAGGGCGTATGGTTCATAAAATATACATTAATGTTTACTGTATTACATCATTGATAACTAACACAATTAGCTTTTGACGCCACTCATTGGACATTACACCTGGAAACTAGGGGTGAACCGATCTAAATCGGCCGATCTTCGTCCTAAGTCTGTGATCGGCAATTGCCCGATTGTGCCTTGAATCAGGGCCGATCTTTTTTGCAGCACGCAGGGAATCACACATACACTGCTACTCTAATGAATGAGTGCTTTCTCAGCCCTTGATGCATGACGGTGTGGCCTCTGGAGGGTGAATTGTTGGCAATCCTAAGTATTCACGAATTTAAACTTTGGTGTCATGCTGTTATTCAGATGAATATGCCAGTTTGTTTTCAGAAATGTGTAAGAATTACACGTGTATGAAGTTGCCCATTTTCTTAGAGTCATTACGGTAGTAATTCTGACTCGCTGCACTGTGAGCACGGAGAGGATAAAGAGACTGCCAATGGGTATAAAAACTAATTAAACAACAAATAAACATGCGTATACAAATCTGAGTATACGTGATGTAACGTGAGTCATGACAATCAGAAAGTGTGTTGAGCGATAGAGACTGTTTGAGTGACCATGAGCACTTTCAGCTTCACTCCCTTCAATATGCTCACTCGCGGTGTCACACTCATCTTAGTGCTATTCTGGCAGCATCTGAAACCAGGAAAATGCTGCCTTCAGAGGCTGTATACAGAGGCAGGATGAAAATAAGGTGCTTTTCAAACTGTTTGGAGACCAGTTTCCTTAAGAGTTCCATTCATTCAAAACAGCTGTCAGTTAAGCCATTAACTGATTAGGCAGCACGGCAGCTGCCTATGTTTTCGGATGCAGCCTCTGAGAGGATCCCAATTTAAATCAGATTAATGTTGGACACATTACCACTAATCACAGCAATTACATTTTAACCATAACAGCACCACGTCTTCACACATTTGCTTAATACAGTAATTAGTGATTTGTGTTACAGCAAAACGCCAAAGACAGTAAACAAATCATAGATATTAATGATTTCTCACTGGAGCAGTTTTAGAGCTTGTAATGGATATATTTTTCTTGTTTTTGAACATATCTCTGCTGTGTGTGATGCTTTCATGGTTTTTACTGCTTACCAGTATGTCACAATGACCTTTTGATACTGACAACAGAACTATTAATAACTGTTTCAAAACAAATACATTTTAGCAATTCACAGTTAATGCAATTTTAGTAACTTTATAAAAGGTTCCATTCATTAACATTAGTTAATGCATTAGGTATCATGAACATACAATTAACAATATTTTACAGCCTTTATTAATTATAATGTTAGTTAATAAAATTACAATTGTTCATTGTTAGTTCATCTTAGGTCATAGTGCATTAACTAATATTAACTTTTTTTTTTTAACTTTTGATTTTAAAAATGTAATAATATATGTTGTAACTATCATTAATTCATGATAACTACAGTAATGTTGTTAAATAATGTTAACAAATGGAACATTTTTGTAAAGTGTTACCGTAATTTTACTGTGTGGGGCATGAACATATAACTGCATAATATAACTTGCAAAAGTGTGGCAAAGGGCACTTTTAAAAAATCGGTATTGGCCGATCTTAGTGTTAAAAAAATCGGAGATCGGTATCAGCCTCAAATTTCCTGATTGGTGCACCACTAATGGAAACTGGAGCTTACATGTGTTCATAAGTTCAACAACACTTCCAGCTTCAGCTACTTGGGGCAGTGATTCGAATTTCGGTACACACAGACCGATTTGAACAGCAGAACTTTCGGTCTACTATCACCAAATTCACAGTGTAGACTTTTCAAAATGCCGTTTTCCAACAGTTGTTTCTAAAAATTGGGCATGTGCTGGAATTTGACAGCGATGGTGGAGCACTCGTCTGTTTTGTTGTAGCCTACAATTGCTTAATCACTGCTAAATGGAGCCGTATATGTACATACAAACTTCAATACGCATGCCCAAAAAGTTCCTCTGTGGTTTTGACATACTGTACAGTAAAAGGCAATCTAGTCTAATAGAATGAACGTTACTATAAATTTTTTTTGCAAACTGAGCTTTACGTGCCAGGTTCTACATTTTGCCCTCAGCATCCTGGTGAAATTCACAGTAGAGGTGCTACAACAACTGTGCGTTTTAATCACTTTTACACAAATCACGAGTACAACAGCTGATAATGACTTTCTAAACACGTATTTTTGTTTAAACACACTGCCATGTTATGATATCAAAACACTTTTACTCTAACGCATCATTTGAAAAATGATACATTTTAACGCTTCTATGACAGACACACCTAAATTTACACACTTATTCAAGTGTGATTAACTTCTGCGGTAGCACACCTGATAGAGGGTTGGATTTTGGATTCGGAAGGACTGTGGTTTGAGATCAGTCAAGCATGAAAGCTGACACATTTAACGAAAGTGTCATAGAAGCAACACAAAATGACGTGGTTAGTTTAGAATTTTTTTTTTATGTTGCATTTGTGACAAGAACACTTTTGGTTAGGTTTAGGTTTTGATTTAGGGTAAGGATGTCTGGTGGTTAAAGTTTTAGGTAAGGGAAGTGCATTTTACTAATTAAAACCTCCAGCTAAAATTCACCTTAAAAACCTTGTCTGATTACAACATCACTTCACTCGTTTTTGGTGCCCCCCGCTGGACATTTAACTCTGAAACTGTGGCCAAATGTGTTTTATATATATATATATATATATATATATATATATATATATATATATATATATATATATATATTTTTTTTTTTTTTTTTTGCAAAAATTTTGCCATGGTCACATAAATTTCATGAGATCAGGCTGGGGAAAGGTTTACTGCACAATATCGCAAACTCTTGGCCTAGTATCGTTATGTGAGCGTTTGAAAGCTTTTTTTGATGGCGTATGCATGGGGAGGTTTCCTAAAATGCAGTTGGTGTAGACAAGGTCTTAATTACCAGTAAAGATCTAATAAAACAGTTAGCACACTCTCCTAAAATGTCTTCTCATGAAGGTATGAATAGATTAATTAGGATGATAAATCGATTCATTCAGTTAACTTCAACAAAATTGTTCAAAAAAGAGATTCGATTACTCAATAGAGTTCACAGTAGTCCATGGGTCTTTTTTAATTTTTTCCTGTAAATATTGAATCAGTTAAATTCTGCTGTGTTTTTAATTGTTAATTCAGTTTTTTTTTTTTTTTTTAGAGTGACCCTAACCTTAATTGATCGTTTTTGTGCCAGAAAAAACTCCTGTTTATAATTACCTACAATATATTGTCCCCTTAAAGAGCTGCATTGTATTAGCTACTTTTGTTGGTAACATGTAGTGTAACTATACTTTTTCAAATGGATGGCATTTAGTTAACTACTTAAAACTATGAGTAGCTTGCTTGGACATCCAAGGTTTAAAAGTAGCTTAGCTTCCCAAACACTGACTAACAGTGCATTGGTGAGGAGAAATAACTGTTTAATAAATGCAAGCAAGAAAATAACACAAATACAATCCCTTTTCATCCATAAAAACAATCAATCTCATTCCTATTTTTCAAAAAAGGTTAGAATATTTCAGAGGTGCAAGATTGGTAGAGATGCTCTTGGGAGGTAAAGTGCTGTGCACTGTAAATCATAACTGATTATTTGCAAGATTCTGATGGGCCAAAATTAGAACAATGGAAAGAATTAATTAAGCAGTTCTTAATATAATTAGAAGGAGCACTGGTGATTCTGTTCAGCAAGCATACAATAGCGGAAAGGCAGATCAGAGACCACTCTCCGGGAGTGCTTTTGTTTCATCAGCACTGCACTAATAAGAATGTCTACTTTATCTTAAACACTTCGGTTCTTTTCAGAAGCAGTCTTTATACTGGCCAGCATGAATGTTCATTTGCTGCAGTTTCATTGTACATGAATAATTAACTCACAAATCCTTCATTAAATAACTTATTAAACCCAACATATCTGCCTGACTATATGTTTTTATTCTGCTTTATGACAAAACGCTTCTTGAATTATACTTTCATCTGTTATTTTTTCTTCCTATGCATGTGTTAACATTTTACTCACTGTGTGGTAATACAGTTTACAGGTTTAGTTGGCATACGGTAGTGTACAGTACGACACTGCAGATGCATCACAGTTGTATGTTTAATGCAATATTTTGAAAACACTAAATAAATACTTAAAGTAAATGGTCAATAGAACTAGAATTAGGATCTGAAAAAGTTGGAATATGTTTGTCCAGGTTAACTGGTCAATTAATGTTAATTTATGAAGAGCTATATAAGATAATGAGAATATCTCTTATTTAAAGACTTGCAAATAACCTATATAGGAGGGGTTTTTTTTATTTATTTTTTTTTATTTGTTTTTACTCCAATATGAGAATTGAAGATCCAACTCAAAATGTTGAAATTGTGTATTTGTTACATCTTATATAACTTCTAGAGGATATAGCGCATACACATGTCAACCTTTACCTTGGATTGATTGGCATTTACACTTTTGACAGATGCTTTTATTCAAAGTGGCTTACAGTGCATTCAAGTTATACTTATTGTCAGTTCATGCATTCCCTGGGATTTAAAACCATGACCTAATTACCTTCTCTACCAGCTACAGGAACACACAGGAACAGGATTAATTTTTCTCTTATATTAGGTAAGTTTGGGATTTGTTTAGCATTTTATCCTTCACAGTTGGGAGCCTAAACAAGACTCTCTAAGTCTCTGTTGCAAGAAAACTCAAAGCAAGTGAGTGCCCTCTAGTGTACATCATTGCCTATGATTGACAGCTCAGAAGTCACTTAACAGGTCTGTCTAGAATTAAATTTAGCTGTTAACCTTTTGTTGCATGATTCATGAGCATCAGAGACAGAAATAAATGACAGTTAAAGGCAGCATACAGCGCTGAGTAAAGCTCAGTTACTTGCATTTGATTACTTAATGTTCATATCTGTTTGCTGTGTACTACCATTCATGTAACTGGTAAATTGGTAGTTTGAAGAAATCAAACTATGTTGCATAACATTAAACTTAAAGGGGCTGTCATGGCGTAGATCTCTGTTAGTATCACATCTGTTCTTGATTCAATTCCTGAAAGGTACATTCATATTATCAATCCATAAATGATAACAGTGAATAAATAAAAATAATTTCATTGATTTTTCTAGAGTACTGGGACAAAACAATGGCATAATTTTGATAAAAAATGTATCAGAATAAAAAAATCGGATTAATTGCAAAGTGCAAATTTTGCTGTTTTAAAAACGAATGGCAGGTCGCAAGCTTTAAACAAAATCTACAATAATAATAATAATAATAAGTGATATTATTATTTTTTTTTTTGGAATCATATTAGGTACATCAGGCTTTAAAGGTATTTATCCTCCTGAGAGCTAGCAATTCATTTTTGTATGGGACTAGTGTTACTTAAGTTTTTCTTAGCCCATATGTGCCATAGTAGTAAATCTTGGGGTATCTTCAGAGGACATCCTGGGCTTTTCAGAGATACTAAATGTTTGGGATAGTTCACCCAAAAATGAAAATTCTCTCGTCATTTACTCACCCTCATGCCATCCCAGATGTGTATGACTTTCTTTCTTCTGATGAACACAAGTGAAGATTTTTAGAAGAATTTCTCAGCTCTGTAGGTCCATACAGTACAGATGAATTGGTACCAAAACTTTGCAGAATAAAAATTATCCATAAGGTGGTGTTATGCACAAAGAATGCGGATCACGAAAAACAAAATAAGAAGAATGTGAAAGTGAAAATGGAGATTTACAGTAAAAGAGGAATTAAATGTAATGTTTCTCATCCACACCTATCATATCACTTCTGAAGATATAGATTTAACCACTTGAGTTTTATGGATTACATTTATGCTGCCTTTTTGTGCTTTTAGACCTTCAAAGTTTTGGTACCCATTCATTTGCATTGTGTGTGAACTATTCCTTTAAGCGATACATCATAAAGTCAGTGGCCATGGGCATAAAATTTTAATATTTTCATGCAAGCATGCACTAAGTCTAGGTGCAAATGGGTTAGCAAAACCAAGTGTGCAACATTCGCGCTTGTGCTAACGCAGTCACAAAAATAGAGCCCAAAAACACTAATTTGTTGCCACCTACTGGCATAAAGAAAACTGCAGAAATGATGACTGAACAAAACTCTTTCACAGTGCCAGAGATTTCAAAAGCTTCACCACCCTCGTCTAAAACCACATTTAAGTCTACGTCCTTCTCTACATGAATGAGTGAGCATGCCAAAGCCATCAGAGACTCTGTGAGCATGTCTAGTCTTCTGACTGTGTTATCTCTAACAGCAGCTCTCTGCTCTCACTAAAGCCTTGAGCAGTTCTAGTATGTTGAAGGAGTGTGTGATTGTTGATATTGAATGTAAGTGCTGCGTCTGGGATGTGCTGTACATGCTCAAGTGCTCCTGCATCACTTAAGACTTGTGGTTTGTTTCTTACACTTGCACTAGAGGGCAGTACCATATTACTGGAGGGCTTGTCATTGATGATACATTTTTTTTTAGGGTTTAATGTTGGCTTTATTGCATTTTGATAGCACAATATGCAGTAAGTGCATGGAATATACAGAGGTGTCCAAATGTCTAAGACAACTTGAGAAAATGCTTCTTATATACAGTATATTCACCAAAAACAATTAAGAGCAAAGTTTAATTAAAAAATGTAAATACATTTCAGAATTTCTTAGTTTGTGCAAATTTCTTAGTTTGTGCACATTATCCATGTTTTTCCAGTATGATATGATATGAGAATGTTCAAAGACCATCATTTGTGCTTCAGTGTAAAAAAGGTAACATTTTGTACCAATGAATAAATATGATTAGTGACTTTGAAATAGTGCATATAATCTTAAATAGTTCTTATCCATTTTGTCATTGTTATTGTTAGTTTTTTTTTTTTTTTATTGTTTTTTTTTTTTTTTTTTTATGTGGTCTCCGATTTTAGACCCCAAGCCCACTGTAGTGGTCTATAAAATAATCCTTCCATAAAAAAAATATCACATTTATTCCGTCCATTCACTATTGAAACTTTGAGCCTTTGTGGCTCACTAAAAGAGCAGTAAAGTGACCCGCAAAAGGTCAAAGAAATACAAAGCAGTCTTTGCCAGTCTCACATAACACCAGAGAGGTTACTCCAGAGTCAGTAATGCCTAAAAACGAAAGGTTTTGCTGAATGTGAAAAAAAAAAAAAAAAAAAAACTGTGATGGATGTGTCTTAATCACTCCTATTTATATTTGTCTGAGTGCCAGCTTAAAATATACACATCAGGCATGATTTACAACAGAATGGGACAAACAGCACAGCTCATTAAGTGACTTTGTGCATTCCACAGAGTCAACATCACCACGACAACAGAAAAGGCATTTTTAAGGACAATAGTGGCCTAGGCAGTGAATGCAGTTTCAGAACATCCCTCAGATGCACTCTGATGCTTCAAATGCAAAACTGTCCATGTCATTTTCAAATTGGGGTCTGAACCCCAGCCCCAGGAACAAGAACTAAAAGATTAAAACATTTGTTTTATTTGTGGGGTTATCTGGGGGGAATGTTTTAAGAAGGGAGTAAATTGGTCTGTCTTTTTCAATGTCCAAAATAATTTAGTACGAGGTGAAAGTAAAATAAGCATTTACAGACAACTCACGAGTCAAACAGGTGATGTTGAACCTTTAATGATTGCTCATTAAAGCATTAATTGTGCACACATGCATGGTTTCTAAATAAATAAAACAGAATAAAATGAAATAATTAACTGAGTCACTCAGATATTGTATGACAGCACATATTAAGTACATAATACAGTATAGCCACCGACTTTGTTGTTCAAGAGACGCAGGGGAGGGAGACGAGCAGGCGTGCTGGTCAAGCTCCGTCGGCGCGGCTTTCGAACAGCGCTGCCGAGTATTCATCTTGCAAATCTCTGCTCTCTTCCTAACAAAACGGACGAACTATATCTCCTCACCCATACAAACAAGGACTTTTCAACCTCTGCTGCTTTGTGCTTCACAGAAACCTAGCTGAGTGAAGCCATTCCGGACAGCGTGTTACATCTGCCGGGCTTCCAGCTGTTCAGAGCGGATCACATCGCGGAGTTAACGGGGAAAACGAGAGGTGCTGGAACATGTTTTTACATCAATGAAAGTTGGTGTACAGATGTATCAATGTTAAAGAAGATGTGCTGTCCTAATTTGGAAGTGCTCTTTATTAACTGTAAGCCCTTCTCCTCGCCGCAGGAGTTTTCCTTGTTTATTCTGGTGAGTGTTTGCATTGCACCAAACACGTGTTTGAATGCCGCGCTGCAACAGCTGGCTGATCAAATCACAAACATGGAACAACAATACCCGGACTCAGTTATTATTATTCTTGGGGATTTTAACAAAGTAAACCTCACACGTGAACTGCCCAAATACAAACAGCACATTACATGCCCCACCAGAGACAGAAATATTACGGATCACTGCTACACAACAATAAAAGATGCATATCGCTCTGTCCCTAGATCAGCTTTGGGATTATCTGATCACTGTCTGGTTCATCTTCTTCCAACCTACAGACAGAAATTAAAATCTGCTAAGCCTGTAGTAAGGACTGTAAAGAGATGGACCAACGAAGCAGAGCTGGAACTACAAGCTTGCTTTGACTGCAATGATTGTAGTGTTTTTGAGGCTGCAGACACCAATCTGGATGAGCTCACAGATACTGTAACATCATATATCAGTTTCTGTGAGGATATGTGCATTCCTACTAGGACTTATTTAACATTTAACAACGACAAACCATGGTTTACAGCAGAATTCAGGCAGCTTCGTCAGGCCAAAGAGGATGCTTACAGAGTTGGGGATAAAGTCTTGTACAATCAGGCCAGGAACACACTGAATAAGGAAATCAGAGTGGCTAAAAGGAGATACTCTGAGAAGCTGAAAAACAAGTTTTCAGCTAATGACCCTGCATCAGTGTGGAGTGGCATGAAACAACTTACGCATTACAGGACTCCTGCCCCCAACCCTGTGGTGGACCAACAACTGGCTGACAACCTGAATGTGTTCTACTGTAGATTTGAAAGGCCCAATCTCACACCCCACACCTGCACTGACCTTCACTTCACACAAACACCAACACCTCCTGCAACCCCCCTCCTCCCCCCTCCTACTACTCACTCTGCACTTAAGATCTGTGAAGATGACATGTGCCGTGTCTTTCGAAAACAAAGGATTAGGAAAGCACAGGGCCCAGATGGCAATTCACCTGCATGTCTTAGATCCTGTGCTAACCAGCTGGCCCCCATCTTCACACAGATCTTCAATAGATCACTGGAGCAGTGTGAAGTCCCATGCTGCTCCAAACATTTCACTATCATCCCCATCCCAAAGAAACCAAAAATCACAGGACTTAATGACTACAGACCTGTCACCCTGTGGGAGACTGGTGTTGGCCCACCTGAAGGACATCACTGGACCCTTTCTAGAACCCCTTCAATTTGCTTATCGAGCAAACAGGTCTGTGGATGATGCAGTCAAAATGGGATTGCATCATGTCCAGCAACATCTGGACAGACCAGAGACATATGCAAGGATCCTTTTTGTGGACTTCAGTTCGGCTTTTAACACCATCATCCCAGCTATTCTCTGGACTAAATTACACCAACACTCTGTTCCCACGTCTATCTGTCAGTGGATTATCAGCTTTCTGACAGACAGGCAGCAGCTTGTGAGACAGGGGAAATTCACTTCCAGCACCTGTACAATCAGCACTGGTGCCCCCCAGGTATGTGTGCTCTCCCCACTACTCTTCTCCCTCTACACCAACGACTGCATCGCCAAGGACCCCTCTGTCAAGTTCCTGAAGTTTGCAGACGACACCATTGTCATCGGCCTCATCCGAGATGATGATGAGACTGCATACAGAAGGGAGCTTATACAGCTGGCTGTCTGGTGCAGTCAAAACAACCTTGAGCTGAACACACTCAAAACGGTGGAGATGATTGTGAACTTTAGGAGGAAACCCCCAACACTGTCCCCCCTCACCATTCTAAACAGCACTATGGCAGCAGTGGAGTCATTCAGGTTCCTGGGCACTATCATCTCACAGGACCTGAAGTGGGAGACCCACATTGACTCCATTGCGAAAAAGGCCCAGCAGAGGTTGTACTTCCTTCGCCAATTGAGGACGTTCAACCTGCCACAGGCGCTGCTGATACAGTTCTACTCAGCGTTCACTGAGTCTGTCCTCTGCACTTCAATAACTGTCTGGTTTGGTTCAGCTACGAAATCAGACATCAGAAGACTACAAAGGAGAGTTCGGACTGCTGAGAGGATATTGGTTGCCCCCTGCACCCCCCCATCATCAGTGTGTAGTTCTTGATTGGGCAGTAGTGGCTCAGCGGTTAAGGCTCTGGGTTACTGATCAGAAGGTCAGGGGTTCAAGCCCCAGTACTGCCAAGATGTCACTGTTGGGCCCTTGAGCAAGGCCCTTGACCCAATCTGCTCCTGGGGTGCTGTATCATGGCTGACCCTGCACTCTGACCCCAGCTAAGCTGGGATGTGTGGGAAAAAAAGAATTTCACTGTATATGTGCAAATGTATAATGTGTGATAAATAAATGTAATTATTAATTAATTAATTATTATTATTAGAGTGAGGAAAAAGGCTGGAAAAATCACTCTGGACCCCACTCACCCTGCCCACTACCTTTTTGAACTGTTGCCTTCTGGCCAATGCTTCAGAGCTCCGAGCACCAGAACCGTCAGGCACAGGAACAGTTTTTTCCCCCAGGCTATCCATCTCATGAACAGCTAAAACTGCCCCTTTGAGCAATAATTAATGTGCAATACACAGCTAAGTCTTTTTATATTATCCAACACATCCAACCTCTTCTGCCATTGCATTCCCTTGCACTATATATAACCGATTTGTATTTAGATTTGCACTACGTATGTGTACGTGTGTATGTATGTATGTAGATGTATGTATATATATATGCATATATATGTATATGTGTATATATGTGTATATGTATGTGTGTGTATGTGTGTATGTGTGTGTGTATGTATGTATATATATGTATGTATGTATGTATGTGTGTGTATGTGTGTGTGTATATATATACTTATGTATCTATATCTATATATATCTATATATATCTATATATATATGTATATATATAAATATATATATATATATAGTCTATTGTGTATTCTATATATACTTTTTTCTTTTCAATATTTATCTATTTTTATTCATTTTAAATTATTTTTTTAAATGTCTTGTTGATGTTTTTGTATTATTGTATACTGGAAGCTCCTGTCACCAAGACAAATTCCTTGTATGTGTAAGCATACTTGGCAATAAAGCTCATTCTGATTCTGATTCTCTTCTGACTTGGTGTATCAACAAACACACAGTACAGTATATCACAACATGTTCATGTAAAAACATTTACATTAGCAATTACACAAGAAATCCAGAGCAAAACGTTCACTAAAACACCATCTTCACACCACTGTCCACAATCCAATATTTCAACAATATATTAATTTAACAAAACCATAGTCACCAGAAAAAGAAAAATCAACCACAATAATGAACTCTTCTCCAAATTTATGACTGTCAGTCCTTAAATGATTGTTCTGGGTTCCATATAAGTTAAGATAAGTCAACAGCATTTGTTGCATACTGTTCGAATTGACCCTTGCTTATAAAATACTTTTAAAACACAGTGCATTTTAGGCTTTATGGACTAGGCCCATTCACTTCCACTGTAAGTGCCTTTCTATAACTGGCCTTTTGCATTTATTTTTTTATTTTATTTTTTTTAATTAAGGAGGAATAAGTCTAAGTTATTTTTGTGGAAATCAATTATGCCACAATCGCAGCTAATTATGCTTAATTTGTATTGAACCCGAAACATTCCTTTTATCACTACGTACCAAAAATGAGGTAACACTGTATACATGATTATACAACAGTTACAGTAGTTACACTCCTTGCTTTGTTTTAAATTAGTTACATTAGTGGAGTACAAATAGACTAAATAAATGGACAGATAGTGTCTAATATGTAAGTTACTTGATTTTTAACTCCATGTTTATAGAACTGTTGTGTAAAAGCAATATCACACTCGCAATTATGCTGTTGTACTGAAAATCTGCACAGCTGAGGCTTTACTTAAATGTGAGGTTATACTGAAGCTGATCTTCCAATACAGTATTGTAATTGTACATGTGAATCATGACAACATTTTTGTGAAATGATTCAAGCAGAGCTGTCCAACCATTGCATGTAATAACTAAGAGGTAGCAGAAGTGCCAATTACATGCATGGCTGGACAGTAACTGTCCGGCCACCAGGATTAAAAAAGCAATTATCGTTTTAATAATTCGTTTTAACTCTGATTAGTGATTCCTGACACTAAGGACATTCATATTCATTTTCAGAATAATTCAGGGAATATACTAGTGTGAAACACTCCAAAACAATCTTAGTTTTGACCTCTGCTAGTTTAAGTTCAGCCTGGGCAAGCAAAGGAAATGACACATCTCTAAGCTAACACAAGGGCTCTCGACCATAACCTTCCTGCTGGAAAAGGAAAATGTCTATGGTACCTTCAAGCCCTGCATGCAGAAGTGGGCATTAAATCCCTAACATAGGCATACAAACACATCAAGGCTTCTGAATTATGAGCCAGTAGGATAAGCACTTTTTAGCAGTGCACTCACTGATGTCCCATGGACCCTGCAGTTTAAATAGACTTGGTTTAAACGGCTTTAAGTGAGCACTCATAGAGACCTGATTCGCTGAAGCTGTAATAATGAGTTTAAAAAAACGAATGAGTGGAACTCACTGAGAGCACCTCGGTTTAAGTGCTGGGGTGGTATCCAGCACTAAAATTGACATTGTTGAAGGATATTAATTCAAGTTTATTTAAAAAGCACATTTAACCTCTTAAACTCAGGTGCATTTTTGGGCTTCTGCCTGCAATTTTATTGCCTCAAATTTAAAAGCTCACACCTACTTTGGACTAATTGCAAACAAATTGTCTCATGTTTTAGAATAGATACGATATATATATATATATATATATATATATATATATATATATATATATATATATATATATATATATATATAAAGACTCTAATTATTCATAAATAATATTGTATATGTTGACAACCTCTGATGAACAGAAAGTAAAAAAAAAAAAATTGTAAGCATGTAATTCTGGTTCTGCTTGCTCTATCTCTCAGAAAAATAATCTGTCATTCCACTAGATGACAATAAATACTAGGAAAAAGAATTTTTTCTCTATCACCTTCCCTCACAATATGCCGATCTGAAATGTAAGTGGTGCTCTAACACATCCCAACCCTTACAGATTTGCTTGTCCATAGACATTCAGTCTAATTTTCAGTTCATGCAGACCCCCATTGTTTTATCTGATATCTTGGTCTCTGAGTGGACTAGAAGCTAGCAATCTAGGTGTCATTACAAAGCTGGGATCCTCCCCTCTGTGACAATTTGTACATTTTATCACCAATAGTCGATTACATATTTTGATTCGTTTAGCATGATTGTCCTGCTGGACTACATATTTTGTTCTGGATATCTAAGATATAACACTGGATTATTCACCCAAGAAAGCTCACAGACAGGTAAAAAATAGCAGAAAAGAAAAGATATAAAGTTTGTGGCTTCTTGGGGCTTACAGAAATCATATTTCACTTTGTGATTCTTTAGAAAACTTTCTGAACTATGGTATTGGGGCAACAAAATAAACTGTATATTCACATTTCTGAGAATGAGAGCTTTCATTTGATACATAACTTGTCCATTTAAGTGCCATGTGAAAGACAGTTTTATTCATATTAATATTTCTACCACATTACTTCTAGGTGTCGCTGATTTGCAATGCAGATGATTTCAGCCCTTGTTTTGTTATTTTATGTAACATGAATGCAAAAGTGATGTGCTGTGTCTGAACCACGTATTGTCACAGTATGTACTGTATTTGATGAAGGATGCACTTCTCGGCATGCATGCGAGTAGTATGAATAGATTTTGAATATACTTCATCCAGAATGTGGGTATTGACCTGTGACAGGGATATATGATGTAAGAACAACAACCGCAAAAATAATATGCTCTGGTTTTGTTAAACAAGCACCATTTAAGCACAAGGAACAACTTTCTTGGTATATGGAGCACTTACAGTTGAAAAGTGCCATCCCACTCATGGTTCAACCCCGTTCTTTTAAATCCAGTGTTTCAAACGTGAAAGCTCACAAAGGATTATGGGATCGTTAAGTGTCCAGTCAATCTGCACTTCAGAATCTCATTGGAAATATTAGGCCATCAGGGTATTTCTCACTTACTCCTTCACAAATACTGAGGATTCAGATATACTACTCCATTGGCATACTGTTTTTGGCATACTATATAGTAGGGAAGTATGGATATTTGGATGCAGCATTGGTGTTCTATGAAAAGTTCAGATTCTTAGCTTTCAAATGATGCCACATACAGCATGCCTGACTTATGTATCCGTGAACTGATTTCGCGATATAGCGCCCCCCTTTGGTACGACAATTAAAACAAGGGGTTTAGGGGTTAAAACAACAGTAGTGTTGGACCCAAGGTGCTGTATCCTGCTCTAGCAGAAACTTTGAAGTAGTTTAAGAACATGAGTAAAAAATAAGAAAAAAGATTGTATAGAAAGAACATTTAAACAAATAGAATTAAAATACCAAAAAAAGACAATTTTTTTACATTGACTTAAAATAAGACTCTTAGTACAACCTCAGACTGTCTCCACTTGATAGCAGAATGCAGCAACGATAGATTTTCCTGCCTCACATTTCAGTGATCATGTTACAATGTAATTACTTATGTCAGTAATGTGTAATACACGTAAACAACATCATTCTATCTCAAAATAATCATATTGTGACATCAGTTTATCAGTATAATTACTTACAATCACACAATGCTACAAACCTATAGAGCACAGAGATTGATTATATTTTGTTCCCCCTTGATCATGTTTTTAGGAAACCACTGATTATTAAAATCGATTTTTAAGTGTTTTTGTTTAGTTTTTGGGGTTAATTATGTTGGACTTCAAAAAATATTGACAGTAAGATGTGAGAATCAATTTGCAATATTGATCTGTTCTCACCCACACCTGTCATATCAGTTCTGAAGATATGGATTTAACCACTGGAGTCTTATGGATTACTTTTACATGCTTTTTGGAGCGTAAAAATTTTGGCACCCATTCACTTGAATTGTGTGTACCTACAGAGCTGAGATGTTCTTCTAAAAACCTTAATTTGTGTTCTGCGGAAAATAAAAAGTCATACACATCTGGGATGGCATGAGGGTGAGAAAATGATGAGAGAATTTTCATTTTTGGGTGATCTATTGCTTTAAGGACTTCCATTTTGAAATAGAAATAAAAGATGGTTTGCATTGCGTTAAAGCTGCCTAGGTGGTAAAAACTCTTAAAAAAAAAAAAAAAAAAAAAAAAAAAAGGTTTTGCTCTATAGTTATATTTGGAATCCCTTTAACCTAAAAAAGTGAGTGACACAAACATAATAAATAGGCAATATAAGTGCTGATTTGTCTCAGTTTAAAACGGCTTCTTGCATTGTCTACACTACAAGCGACAAACTGAAACGCTGCCATTATCATAAGCGAATCTGTCTACACTGAGCGCGCGCTTTGGTTAGGAGCGTTCTAATCGCGTCGCGTCGCTTTGATGCACGCGTTCAGCACATATGATGGAACAGGGATGGTGCGTCGGGCAATGTGAAAAAAAGTTTGGAGTGAGATCCGTGTCTAGGTGTCATTCTCTTCGTCTCTCCACTTTTGGCTTGTGACGGGACTCCTTCGGAGTTTAACGTCGCCTTAAATCAGGTAAGGCACTTTCAATTAATCTGAGTGAACAGGTGGGATAATGCATAATCCCTGGGATTGATCATTATTAGTTGCAGAGGTCTTGATCCGAAAGTGCGCGTCACTGCTCTAACTCTCATCCATCAGGCATGGGCATTAGTTTAATGCAGAGAAATGTTCCTGTCATATTAAATTGCAAAAACTTAACGTGTCTGTTGATTAAACGATAGTATAAATAGAAACGTGCCAGTGCAAATGTCATTTTAAGGTGTATCAACCTGCAAAATTCTTGTTTATGCCATTGATCTCCCTGCCTATCAAAAACAAAGTTTCTTTCTTTCTTTCTTTTCACATGTGGTGCCATCTAAATTAACTGGTTTTATTCAAGTCAGTTATATTATGAAATATGATTGAATCAACCTGACTACATAATAATAATAATAATAATAATAATAATAATAATAATAATAATAATTTTAAGGGTCATGCAAGGTAGAAATATCGTTTTAAGATAAAAACTGCACATTTTCAATTTCTTTCAGTGTGAAATTTATGGAACTATCCTAAACAGTTACGCTGAATTCAACTTTAAAATCTATAAAATCAACTTTATAACTCCTCTTTCTGATAGCAATCCAACCAATTATAGCAAATAACGTGATTTAACATTATTTAGCATGTTAATCAGAGTGGTTGGAGGAGCAATGCAATGAGTGCATTGTGAATGTTTAGGCTCATCTCAGGGACAGGAGAAAGAGGAGGTCGTTCAGGGCAGGGGCTACGGTTTGTTCTCTGAAGCCTATGTATTCAGACTGCTGCAGCTTTTCACAGAGAAATAGGTCAAACCTCTTTCATTGTGACCCAACTTGACTGAGAGCGGGTAATTGGCAAATCCCGAGATACAGAAATACCCTGCTGAGACGTTAATATCAGGCTCAGGCTTTACATGGACACCAGAAACATGTTGAAGTACACACGGATGGCTAAAAGTTCTTCTTTAAGCAGCAGTGCACCAAAGACAAGTATTTTGCGTCTACGTCACTGACACCAAAACATCATTATTTTTCGTGCTGTAACTGAGTGGATTGAAATTCATTTTATAACTAATTGTATAATACTTTTATGGTGCTTCTTTCAAGGTTTTTTTTTTTTTTTTCACTATGAACTGTTGTTGCATGTCCAGACCTGCAAGACCTCCAGACCTCCTTTTGTATTCCATGAAAAAAAAAAAGAGAGTAAATGTATGATAGAAGTTGAATTTATAGGTGAACTTTTCTTTTAAATAAGAGACAATCTTTGTCTCAGCCATGATTAAACTCTTGAAGCCCTTAGACTGGAACCCGATACACATAAATACCATACAAACCTGTAATCCAATTTATCAACAGCTATCTAAATTCCACATACCTCTCCTCATCTGCCACCTCCACCAGATTTTCTCCTTGGTAATGTCTGTTTTTCTGGATTATTGTGCCGTTTTAGGGATAAACTCCTTTGTGGGATTCCTGCTGTGGCGAGAATGAATTTTAGGCCATTTTCTAAAAGTCAGTAGGCAGTGGAGACTAAATTGTTCGCAGTAAACACAGAGTTAATCTCAATGTCCCTTTAACATTATAGCCATTTTCTAATGGCTATTCATTATGGACCTAACAGTATTTGAGAACTGCAATAAAACCTTTTTCACTCTTTTTTAATCAATATTCTTATCTCAAGCAACTCTAACCTGTAACTTGACAAAACTGACAGAGAATAAACTAAATAAACTGGACAATTACAGCATTTGTTTTAGCACGTTGCTATTTGGTTGTTACTGTCTTATCTCAATGCGAATCATGGTGCATTCAAGTTCTCCTGAGAAGTTCGGAAATCGTAAATACCAGAGCATGTGAGCGGAGTGAAGTGGTGATAATTCCACCTGAGCAGAGAGCGCCTTTTTGAAGATTCCTCTCCGCTCGCTCAACCCAGAATGCGCTTCGTGATATGCTGGTTTGGGAACCTGCGAAATAAGCAATAGGCCTGAGGGAGTTCAAACATTGTTTTAGTGAAGTTGCAAACCTTATAGCTTAAATAAACGCAAAGTATAAATCAAAGTTAAGAATGAGGAAATCGAAAGGGAGTGTGGCGAGACCGTGAGAATTTGCAAAGATTCCTTTTGGAATACGTCACATTGCCAGAAAGCATGAGGATGTGCTATGTGAACATGGTAGTGTGGCAAAAGGTGAGCTAGAAGGCTACACTACCATCCGATAATAAATTAATAGATAAGCAGATAGTAAGGTATCTTCTTGTTGTGCAGTCATGTCAGTGCAGCTGCCAGCTAGATGCAGGGGTTCTGCGGGGTTGTGATTGTTAGAGCACCATCAATTGAATATGTAAGCTTAATAAAAATGTATATTGGCAAAGCAGATTTCCTTGAATCCTGGCGAACATGCAAAAAAAAAAAAAAAAAATGCATCAAAACTAATAAACATGTATGATCTTGCAGATCAGTGTGTTCTAATTTGCAGGCGGAGCATTCGGCTTTCATGCTTTCATGGTACAATTGAGCATTTGACTGTAAAAGATGTCCGCTCTCACATAGAGAATTTCATAGCGGAATTATTTCACTTAATCGACCACCTGTTGCTTTCGATTTCTGCTTTGGGATAAAGTGCACATAACTGCTGGTCAGTTTCCCAAAGCCAAATCCACACCTTAATGATAAGTGAAATGTAAAAAACGGACTCTAGATTAGTGGTTGCGGAACACATCTTCCGACATCGCTTGCTGCATTCATGCGCAGAGAAAAAATAAAAATGATTGTACATTAGAAAAAAAAAAGTTTTCTTAAAGACAGTGTAATTCGTGAATTAAATATTTTTTATTTGTTTTGGGATCAATAAACATGATTTCATCTAATATATATATATTGAACAAATCTCACTTTATGCAGGATGAATAATTTTTATTTGTAAAATCCATGGTCAAACCTTGCTGTACACATGAAGAGCGCATGCACCAGACATGATCGTTTGATGCATATAAAGTCCAGATTCACTTTATGCTGCTTTAAAAATGTCAAGGAAAAACAAAGGGGGCACATTAATTACTAATATAATAATTATTATATAATTAACCACAGTCCTTTAGATTACATATGATTCGTACATATACAATTGTAGGAAATGTTAATCAAGCAACAATACTGAAAAAGAGAAAAACATTCACTGTTCTTTTCTTGATAACTTAATACACCCTTTAAAACTGAACACAAAATTAGGATGAGAAATTGCTCATTTTAATTTACAGACCTAAAGTCTGATAGCATTAAATCAGAAACATATTAATGCATCAAATCTACAGTGGCCTAAAAATAATTCCGTGGAGACAACAGAAGAACAATTATGAATTTCACTTTTACCTGTATTTCCTGGAACCAGTCCATGTTTTCATTATTGCCACAAATGACTTGAACAAACTTTAAAGTTTTCTTGGTTGGTTGTGTCACTCAGGTCCAGTTTAAACTGAAAAGTGTGAATTTATGCATATACAAATTTCCGCGCCACAGCACATATGTTTTATCACTTACACAGGCATTTTTGATAACTTGTTTAAAGTAAATAAAGGTAATTTAGAACTGAAAAAAATGTTAAGGCATTATTTGAAGACGTTCAATGGCATATGTGCTAAAAGAGAAATATTTAACTGATGATACCCGATTATCTAACAGCCATTGTAAACCAGTACAAAATAAACAGCAAGATTTTATATACAAAAACACAACAATACAGTCACATCATTTCAGATGTGAATATTAATTAATAAATGTTGGCCTATAGCCTATATTTCACCCAGAGGGGCACCTCAGCCCATGTGGGTAAAGTGGCAGTTGCTCGGGAAATTTCATGTCGGAGCCAGATTTGAGTGAACTTTTTTTTAACAGTGAGCATGAGCGGTACTTGAACAAACAAATATATGCAAACTAAACAGCACAGTCAAAATCCTCATGTAAAACTGAATTATTACCAATAACAATTTGCTTCTGCCATGATTCTTAAACCGACACAACCCTAACTCAGAAAGTCGGGGCTAAAAGAAAATCCAGATTTCCCCGCTTGTAATTACGACTTTGTGGTGACGTTCATGTGTGCTTAAGTCGTAAATGCGATCAGACATGACTTGAATGCACCATTAGAAACAGTAGGTTGACATTTTCTTGAGTTAATCTTGGTCTGTGCTTACCGAAATTCAAAACACTGCCCCCAGTGGTTGAAACGGGAAGTGTTTTTTAACGTAATGTCATGTGAGCTACAGTTTCTGAGTGAAATGCTCGTAGAGGAGTGCCAAAAGCGAGTTGTAAAGTTGTTTTTAGCTTTAATTGATATAATACATTGAAGAGGATATTCATATTCATATTCATATTCATGAATATTGACGCTGAGTTCTTAGTTGCGAGTTCGAATCCAGGGTGTGCTGAGTGACTCCAGCCAGGTCTCCTAAGCAACCAAATTGGCCCGGTTGCTAGGGAGGGTAGAGTCACATGGGGTAACCTCCTCGTGATCGCTATAATGTGGTTCTCGCTCTCGGTGGGGCACGTGGTGAGTTGTGCATGTATGCCGTGGAGAATAGCGTGGGCCTCCACACACGCTACGTTTCTGCGGTAACGCGCTCAACAAGCCACGTGATAAGATGCGCTGATTGACGGTCTCAGATGCTGAGGCAACTGAGATTCGTCCTCCGCCACCCAGATTGAGGTGAGTCACTATGCCACCACGAGGACTTAGAGTGCATTGGGAATTGGCCAAACTGGGGGAAAAAAGTGCTTTGGGACCTACACTCACTTGGCGCAGCGCTTAAAGTGTCCCCACTGCCCAACGCTGGTTGTTGATTAGAGAGCAGAACCAATGTCTCCTCAACAGTGTCTCCACTGTATTCCTCAACTCTAACCAAATCTGACGTACTCAAAGGCACACCCCCGAACACATCCTCCATGTTCACTGACTTTGAACCTTTCCCCTCACGAGAGAGAATTTGGTCTACATGTCTGCGCACCAATTTTCCATCTCCCAACATGTCTTTGTAAGAGAGAGGGCCCATCACATTTGCAATGAAACCAGGAATCCACTTTGGTCCATAAATAAAGTTCCTTGTCAGTACAGCATCTCCTTCACTAAATCTCCTCCCTGGCATATGGTTGTCATGGTGTTCTTTTTGTTTGCTCTGTTTATAATGTATCTTATGTTATAGATCTGGATGTATCAGATCTCAGTTTATGCCCTAACATTTCTGCAGGACTCCAACATGTTGTGGATTGTGGTGTGATTCTGTAGCTAAACAGTACACGTGACACTTTTGTTGCAATGCTCCCCTCTCCTGTTTTTTTCATCATGGTCTTAAAAGTTTACATGGCTTGTTCAGCAAGACCGTTGGATGAGGCATGGAATGGAGCAGAAGTCACATGTCTTATGCCATTTTTGATCATGAACCCTTGGAACTCCGAGCTCACAAAACATGTCCCATTGTCAGACACCACCATTTCTGGCAGATCATGAATACTGAAACTCGTCTATTTGCAGTCTGACCCATGGTTTGTCAGGCCACTCCCACGGATGAAGTGGTGCTGATGCTGGTGCTTTCCGATGTTCCTGACATGTTAATCAACCTTTCACCAGTGATTCAATGTCGTCATCTAGCCTCGGCCACCAGAAATAACTTCTCGCCAGAGCCTTCATGTGAGAGATGGCAGGATGACACTGATGTAGTTGCACTAATGCAGCTTGCCGTCCCTGTGGTGGCATAACAACTCTAGCAAGTAGGGCTTAAACTCTGTTTTCTGTTTGACAGGGCCACCCCTTTAGCACGAACTCTCTCACTCGGGCCAGAATGGGATCCTTACCAGTCCAAGTGCTTACATTCCTCACTGACAATAATGAAATGTCCTCCATCATTAGAACTCGATCCTCCCTGCAAGTTTCTTGAGAGGTGTTGGGGACAGGACACCTGCTCAATGCATCAGCATTCCCATGATCTTTGCCTGGTTTTAGACAATCTCATACTCATATGCTTGCAGCATGACTGCCCACCTTTGAATACATGGTGACACCAGTTGTGCCACAGCTTTCAGTTCACTAAAAAGAGACAACAGTGGTTTGTGATCTGTACAAATAGTGCATTTTCTGCCATAAAGATACTTGTGGAAACGCTGTATTCCAAAAATAACAGCGAGACCCCCTTTATTGAGCTGAGAATAGTTACGCTCTGCTGGGGTAAGTGTTCTGGACATGGAACTAATGGGTCTGTACTTGCCATCACACATACGGTGAGACAAAACAGCTCCTACCCCATAGGGAGATGCTTCAAAAGCCAAGATCAAGTCTTTTTGGTATCATAGTGTATGAGCACCTCAGGAGACTGAATGAGCTGTTTGGACTTTTCAAATGCTTCGCTTTGCTCGGCACCCCATTGCCACTTTGTACTTTTTTTCAACAGGTTGTGTAATGGGGCTAGCAAGGTTGACAGTTTTGGTAGGAATCCGTGGTAGTAATTAAGAAGACCAAGATAAGCTTTCAATTCTGTAACATTTCTGGGTGCAGGGTTTTTTTGGAGGGCTTCTACTTTGTTTGGTATGGGCCTTAGGCCCGTAGAGTCCACTTTGTGTCCTAGAAACTCTGCCTCTCGTTCCAGGAATGCACACTTTTCTCTTTTAAGTCTCAAACCCCCTTCCTTGTTGCGCTTCAGAACCTCACTCAGCGTGTGCAGATGCTCTGAATCATCCTTGCCTGTGATTAGAATATCATCCAGGTATATAGCTACATGAGGGATGTCCTGCAGCAACGCTTCCATGATACGCTGAAAAATAGCAGGATTGGATGTGATGCCAAAAGGTAATCTGTTGACTGTGAATATTCCTTTGTGTGTATTCAGTGTTACATATTTTTTAGACTCCTCATCTAAAGTCACCTGCTGATATGCATGGCTTGGATCCAGTTTGGTGTATTTTTCTCCCCCTGCTAACTTTTCTAGTAAGTCTTCCAGTTTAGGAATGGGGTATTGTTTTAGCTGTGATGCACGGTTCACTGTAAGCTTGTAATCTCCACAAATTCTCACAGAGTTATCTGGTTTAAGAACTGGCACGATTGATACAACCCATTCTGCGAATTTGACAGGTTCCAAGATTTTGTCTTTCAGTAGTCTTTCTAACTCTACTTCCACTTTTTTCTCATGGTGTAAGGGACCGGTCTGGGTTTGTAGTATCTTGGTACTGCATCGCTGTTAACCTAAATCTTTGCTGGGGGGCCTGTTCATGTCCCCAAGACTTCTTTGAACACAGACTCATGCTCTGTTAACACATCTTCCAGCGAAGTAGCTCCAACAAATGCCCAGTTCTTTAATCCAACCCTGGCCCAAGAGGTTTGGCCCTGTGGTGGACACAACCACAACTGGAAGCTCTCTCACCTGTTCTCCATGCTGAAGGACTACATCTGCTGCCCCCAGTATGTCTAAAGACTCACCCTTGTACATTTTGAGGTTTAGTGAACAGTCTTTTAACTCAGGTACATTGTCAACACCCCATAACTTGACACATGCTGCTTTTGTTATAATTGTCACGCTGCAGCCTGTATCAGTTTCAAAACTGATGTCAGACTCATTCACTTTTAAGCACATTGCGATTGGAGCAACTTTTGGGAGTTGAGTCTCTGACACACTTTGCATGGTGAACACTTCCTGATCCTCACTGGAGCTGGTTTCTATATTTTCACTTATGTGGTGAGCTGATCTGTTTTTCTTTGCTTTTGACTGCTGTTGTTTGTGTCTCACTACTCCTTTTTGCTTAAACTTGGTAAAAGGCGACCTTGCTCTACACATTTTCCTGATATGACCCCTCTTACTGCATTTGTGGCACTGTTCTTGAAGGAAACGACATTCGTGCGGTCCATGGTCTCCATTGCGTCTGTAACAGGAGAGGCGAGGTTAGATGTGATGAGTTTTGTTCTGAGCCTCGAACTTGTGCACCGTCTGCAATGACTGTTTAGTGTGCACATCCCCTGATGCTTTGTTTTGGTATTGTAAATCCAGCACATCTTTATTTGCAGTCTCTATGGCTTGTGCCAGCTTCAGCGCTTTTTCAGTCAGGTCTGATTCCACTAACAAACGTTTCTGTATTCCGTCGCCTCAATTCCACACACCAGCCTGTCACGGAGCATTTCTTTCAACTTATCATCATACTGGCAGTATTGAGCGAGTTCATGCAGCACCGCAACATCTTTAGCCACAGTCTTGTTCGGTTGTCTGTTCCGAGAATTAAACTTGAATCGCTGCACAATTTCACTAGGTTTAGGGTTGTAGTGGTTCTTTTAGCAGCTCCACCAACTCATCGTAACTCTTCTCCCGGGTTTTTCAGAGCTGAGCAAATTTCTCATGACGCTGTATGTCTGGCTTCCGACTGAACTAAGCAAAATGGACCGTTTTTCAGCAGCAACATCAGTGTCATTTGCTATGAAGAAATGAGACAGTACCTCGCAATATTCCTCCCATGACTTTGTTTTACTGTTGAATGGAGTGAGTCTTCCCAACACGACCGATATTGCTTCTTCCCTCGACAACAACTCAAGTTGAACTGGAACTATAGAAGAAAATTCCTTTGCAATTCTTGCAACTTGTGAACTTAATCATATGATTTTCAAATCCTCGTCGCCAATATGTGATAACTTAAGATCACAATAAAAACAGGCTGCTTACTCAATACTTGCAACTTTATTACATACACCCGCTTGGTGTAGCCCCAGTTTCTCTTATACATGCCACCCACCCACTTGTCTAACCAATCAGATATAAGCATACTATCTCCTATGATAGTCTATCACATTTCTACTCTTAAAGAAACAACACAATTTCTTCTATATAAACTCACATTCACCAATTACTACACATAATCACAAACCCAAACGCCAACCCAGGGGCATCTGTAGGATTTGAAAACATCAGGGGCTGAGGCCAAAACATCAGGGGCTTTAAGAGTATCCCACCATAAGCGATGAATGCATAGAAATAAAAATTATGCACATTTGGTGTGACAGTAGGCTACCATGGTATTTTGATTAAACTATGTAATTTAAATAATACTCTAAGGTATCTGAAGTATTTTAGTACTTTGAGTTATTTTCCATCTAAGCATCTCAAACATTTTGAATTTGACACAGATTTTTTTTTTACTTTAAGGTGCTATATGAAATCAAACAAAATGTAATTAACACCTTATTTCTATGCAATTAGGGTCACACTTTATATTAGGTGGCCTTAACTACTATGTACTTACTTTAAATACATACAAGACTATGTATTTACTGTGTAACTACATGTTGTTCTGCAAAATTCCCACATTTGCTGCTACTGAGGTTGAGGTACGGGCAGGTTTAGGAGTAAGGGTAGGGTTAGGGTTAGGGGTTAGAGTTATGTTTTGGGGTAAGGGTTGGGTATTTGAAGTCAAACAAGGCCAGTTTATTTATTAAATATCATTCATACAGAACATACACTCACTGAGCACATTATTAGGAACACCTGTACACCTATTTATTCATGCACTTATCTAATCAGCTAAACAGAAATGCCTTGTTGATGAAAGAGGTCAGCGGAGATGGCCAGACTGGTTCGAGCTGACAGAAAGGCTGCGGTAACTCAGATAACCACTCAGAATGCACAACACATTGAACCTTGAGGCAGATGGGCTACAACAGCGGAAGACCACGTCAGGCACTTTATTAGAACCATATGTTCCTAATAAAGTGCTCAGTGAGTGTATATTACACAGGAGGAAAACTTTGTCCATAATTTTTCCATACATCTTGGAGGTCCAGACTTTAAACCCCTTCATTTACTTGCCCTTATAATTACAGTGCAACACTATAAGCATAGGTAAGAACATGGATGGCTCCTTTAGTTACTGTAGCTAGTCTTTAGTACCTTGTCAGTGCTGTTTTACTGTTTGAAATGTTTGATTTCCTCCATAGCTATTTAAACTACACAATTCTGAGTAGAAATTAAATGGGTCACAATCGTTTTGTTGTAAGCACCAAGATATAAAGGGAACGCACGTGCTCCAGAGATACAGTAGGATAGAGCAGAGTGCTTCACACGAGTGGTTTTGTGATGGCTTGTGCAACGCTCGTGCAAAAACCAGGCTTGAATCATGCGTGTTTCAGATGAGGACACATATATAGCATGTATAAAACGGCAGATGAATATCATTAAAATTGCTGGAAAACTGCTGCAGTAACCAACATTTACTTAACTCCTGCTTCAGTTCCAAAAACATTCGGGGCTGGACCAAAATCATTCAGAGCTCGAGCATTCAGAGTGACGCTCCTGTCCCAACCCTAAACCTAACCGTCAGAGGAGTAAAAATTTTATCTTGGAGGGAAAATCTAACCTCCAAATCACACTCTTCACTGCTTATGCGAACACAATGGCTTCCTTTGTTTCAGTACAGGTATAGAATCAACGTCTCCCACGCTGCTGATGCAACACGCTTCCAGTAGTGCCACAGGAGAAGGTTAATACATTTGAACTGATGTAAAATGTCTGATGGGAGATGGCACTTATCAGTAACTCGGCAGATTAGGGCTGATGTCAGGATACTGGAATTTTCAGAAGCAACATGCTGACTTGTTTCTTCCTTGGTTGTTAAGTTGTTCTTAAAGGGTTTAGCATGTTGCTACAGTATGCGGTTACTAGGGTGTTCTGGGTGTTTGATAGGGCATTGCTAAGGTGTTTGCCAATGTGAAACCCCAGATAAGGCATCGGCCCTTCCAATTTAAATTTATGGGATTTTAAGTAACAGCAAACTGTGCAAATTGGAATTGTGTACATGTAAATGTAATTGCTATGTTTATCCAAAGCAACCTATAGTGGGCCTATATTTACTGCAGAGAAAGCCCTGTAGAGCAAACAACTTTCAGTGCTTTGCTCAAGGGCTCAGTACTGTTAGTGAAATTCTGTAGTTATCCACTTTGTGTAAACACTAAGGACATAGTAGCATAGTAGAATTTTGGTTCCTTAAGTAGCTTACACTGCTACAAAATAAAACAAGACTACTATAAGAAAATTTCAAGCTTGCAAAGTGGTTTGTAAAGAAAAGTCCTACTTCTAGCTTGTTGATATTCAGACAGTGCAAGCATTTCATCTTGTTAGTATTTCAAAGTTAGCAAAAGGAGGGAGTCGTTTTAGGATTTTAAAGTAAAACCTTGCTTTTACATGCTGCTTTCTTTCAGACAGGTCTGGGCCTCTTTCCCAAAAGCATCATAAGTCTTAGTAGATCGTAGAATCCATCTTATGATTCATCTTAGTTTTGCGGACCGTTTCCCAAAAGCATCTTATTTAAGTAGTACTTGAATATGCTCGTAGATTAACGAGTGCTCTGGAGTTCTCATACGGCGCTAAGAACATCGTAAGGACACAGACTTATGCACACACTTGCAAGACAAACGTGAAATTACACCTAATACAATTTAAACACCTATAGCTACACTTTATGCTCATTTAATATCAGTATACATACGTTTTATTTTATTTTTATTTTAATCGAAAAGGCTAATAATAATAATAATAATAAATATAGCTGCAAGCAGCGATACCGGGGTCAAGCCAGTTATCGGAACTATGAGCAGCATAGTATTTTTAGAAATAGCATTATAGTTTTTGACCACAAGGTGGCACTGTCCCGAAACGTTTTGAGTCCCTTCAGAGCATCGTGCCAAAGACACATACCGAGTTTCGTAACGATACGCCAAGTCTTTCCCAAAATGGCCAACATAGGAATTTTTCATATCATTGGACTTGCTATACCCCACTGAATCTAATGAGACCAATATGATGATTTTATGACAAACTGTTCAGAAGTTATAAGCAAATAATTTTTCATATCTTGTGAACACTGTTCCAAAACTGAGCAGGCACCCTCGAGTCATGGTGTCTATGACAATTAATAAATTTGGTATGAATACGCTAAAGCGTTATGGAGATATAACCTCACATCCATTTTGGCGTGCTCTTCGTCGAATTCGTTGAAGCGCCATTCGAAAACAGTATGGTTTATCAAAATTCTATGAATAACTTTTTGTCGTGAGTGCCTCTTGATGATGCAGGCCAAATGGCCAGACAAACGGCCTAGGACGAGTTCGAAAAAGTAGGTTTTTCAGAAAATTCAACATGGCGGAACAATTTTCATGACGGAAATTACATGCAGTCGAATCGCCTTGAGCCAAGGAATCAGAGAAAAAAAGAATTTCATTTTTAGGACTCACGGTTCAAAAGTTATTAACATAAACGTGAGTGCAAATTTGGGCAGTTGGTGGCACTAAAGGGTTTGAGGTAGAGACACCAAATTTGCTGTGGTAACAGATCAGACTGTCCTCTATCTGTGTGCCAAATTTTGTAACTTTCCCGCAAGCAGTTCTATGGGCTGCCATAGTCTCGAACGGAAGCATAATAATAATAAGAAAACTAACGAAAACAATAGGGGTCTTTCGCCCCTTCGGGGCTTGACCACTAATGATATTAATAATAATAATAATAATAATAATAATAATAATGAATGCATAAAATGGTTAGTCAATATTGGACAAACAGATAAATTAATAAGTAAACAAATAAAAATTATTTGTGGACTAGTTGGTTCCTGGAAGCTTTAATCTCGACCCACAGAGCAATTTTTTTAAATGAAATATTAAAATGCACATCTGATGAACGAAGCAGTGGTTGTGTAAAATAAATATATGGTTCTACACAAAACAATTGCAAAACAAAATGCAATTATGTGGTGAATTAAGTTGTACATTTAAGAAAATATTTTTAAATATTTCCAGCAAGGTAAATTACAAACATTTTTAAAGTTATGCAACAAATATAATGAAGTTGCAATGACGAGCAGCACTATACGGTCACATTTCAGCACCTCACGTTTATGGACAGTGTCTCTCTTAAGTAGCACTTAAAGTGCGTCCTTGCATGTTCATGTTAAGAACAGTTTTGGGAAACGCACGTAAAAAATAACAAACGTTCATAAAATCACTTGTAGAAAACGCTCTTAACTGCTAAGATCAGTTGTTATTGGGAAACGAGGCCCTGGTCTATAGTGCTGACGGTTTCCTGCTGTGGGTTTCACAGTCAGTTCTCGGTCTTCTGGGGCCAGTTAGGGCCTCTTCCCTGCAGGACAGTCTTCAAAAACTATAAAGAGCATCTGTATTTTTGTTTCATTCCTCAGAGCAGTTAAATATGAGTTATTACTGAGCCTCTACTCCAGGCCCTTTGTGAAAAGGGGTTGTTATCTCGGAGATCTGGTGGAACTAGTGATTTGGCATGGTCTGCCTGTACTGTAGATCTGCTGCTTTTTAAAGCTTTGGATACTACGCTGGATGTCAAGAACATTTTTGTGCTACCGTTGGTCATTCTGAAGGCGGGTTTTGTGGCATTGTCCATTAGAATGTGGGTATTCGATGATATAGCAAATATAGTGCTTATAGAAAATCATCATACCCCTTTATAATAGTAACTTTTTTTTCTCTTACAGCCTGAAATCAAAACCCATTAAAAAAAATAAATACAATTTCCAACATTATTTACAAGTTTTACCTTACAACATTCAAGTAACGAAAAAAGGCAACAGTTAAAATTTTTATAAAAGATTAAAAACTAGAATAACAGGGTTTTAAAAGTGATCATACCTCTGGATTTAATACTTCGTAGAGCTACCTTTTGCTTTAATGACACCCATTAGTCTGTTTGGATATGTTTTACTAGCTTCACGCACCTAGATTCTGGAATATTTGCCCATTCTTCCTTGCAGAATTGTTTAGGTTCAATCAAATTGTGGGGTGAGCAGCGATGGACTGCTATCTCCACAGGTTTTCTATTGGATTTAGTTCAGGGCTCTGACTTGGTCACTCAAGGACTGTGACGTTGTTTTTTTGGTGATGTGTTAAGGGTCATTATCATACTGAAATGTGAACCACCTGCCCATCTTCAGTTGTTGAGCAGAGGGGTACAGATTTTATTCAAGAATTTGGGTGTACATGACAGCATCCATTTTCCCTTCAATCCTGAGCAAATGCCCAGTCCCCGCTGAAAAGAAACACCCCCACAACATAATGTTGCCACCACCATGCTTCACAGTAGGTGTTTTGTGTTTAGTTTTCTCCAAATATTGCGCTTGGGGTTCAGTCCAGAAAGATCCATTTTTGTCTCATCTGACCATGAAGTATTCTGATGCTAGGTGGCAAAAAGGTTTTATGTTCAGATGAGGCAAATTTCTAAATATCTGGCTTCACAAAAGAAGATGCAGTGACTACTATGCTGGGGCATATGGGCTCAAGTGAATCTGTGAATAGTTAATTTGATCTGGTTCATTAAAACCATCCATATGAACGGAATGATTTGGAATTCCCAATGCTACATACAAGTGGACTGGTGAATCATTTATTTTAACCGGTTCATTTACATGAACCGTCTGAAGGAACCGATTCACATTTTTGGACTTCCCTTGAGTGAGTGTGTGAGAGAGAGAGAGAGAGAGAGAGAGAGAGAGAGAGATGAACTGATGGATGAATCGAATTGACCAACTATAATAGCATTTTTAACACTGGAGTTTAAATTAGAGATTATATTTTTCTGTTTCTCATATTCGCTAGTCACAAGTAGTGATCGACCGATATGGGTTTTTTAATGGCCGATGCAGATGCCGATATCCAGAGAGCAAGGTGGCCGATAAGCCGATACAATGCCAATATATCACACAATTTAATATAGTAAATAACATAAACATAAAATTGCTAAAAAAATGAATAAATTCTTATTTAGCACTATATTTACTCAATTTCACACTAAACTTTAACTTTGTAAATAAGAATCTAAAAAATAATCATGTATTTTAAATCATATAGTAGATAGCAGTTTCTTCTGATTTCTGTTTAGTCATCAAATTTTAGTAATTTATTTGCACATGAAGAAATTGTTAATATATTAGTAAGAAGGAAATAACAGTACACACAGTAGTCCAGCAACCATGGGTGGCATGTCCACATTAGTAATCGCATTTACTTAAAAAATACCGAATCAAACCAATTGCACATACATGCATGCAAGCATAGTGAATAAGACATTTACTCATAGCACACGTGAAGCGCTCGTGCGGATCCAGCACGAGCAGCAAACCCCTGACAGTTTAAACGGCCTGAATCGCCTGCTTGGATTGTCACGGGCTGACCATCATGATTTGTGTACCAGAGGAACTTTTGATCCTGATCCTGAAGTTTTGATTCTGGCTGATGGAATACGCGCTTCAGAGGAAAATATTAGATGAGCGCTCAACGGGAAGAAAACGCTGGATTTTCGTGAGGTTCGTGAAATTACATCTTTTTAAATGAGATATCTGCATATTTGCAGATGGTATATAATAGAATTTTATTTATATTTGCCTTTTATCATTAGAAAAGTTACAGGGAACTGTTGAGGAGAGACGTGCTTCAGATGAAGATTTATGAGTGTTCCACAGGACTCTGGATTTACTCAAGTATTGTGAGGTTGGTTTATTACATCCGTTTAAACGAGATATGCACATATTTGCAGACAGTATATATGATATTAGATTTATTGATATTTGCCTTTTTATCATTAGACAAGACAGTTAAAAGTTTCAGGGAACTGTTGAGCAGAGAGAGGGAGAATGAAACAGGTGAGCACTTTAACATTATGAGCTCAAACACGTCTGCCGCGGCTCTGATATGTGGACCGTTTAAGTGACACTGTGTTGCACACCGGTATATTGTTGTAGGAACACGATGGCACTTAACAACAAAACTAACTGAGACTGGTTGTTTACATGTCTCAGTCAATTCACATGCAAGCAGGTGATTCTCAGCACCCTCAAAAAACAAAATGGAGTTATAAACAAAGGTTTGGGAGGAGCCTACTAATCTGATCCTATAAATCAATTATGCAAAAACATATATAAGCAGAGCTCACCTCTCTCCCAGTGCTCATCGCTTCTGGCAAACTACCATGGCCGACCCAGATGAGTTTGAACTCTTCACCTCAGATGACGAGTTTTATCTCCAGTCAGAAATTCAGAACTCAAAATTCAGAAACGTCAGGTACCTCTTCATTACCTCCAGCACAACAAACCTCAGCTCTCTTTCAGTCTAATACCCTTGCCCCCCCTCCCCCTTGGATTTCTCCCAGTGTCCCGCCTTTAACTACGCATAATCCAGCTGCACCTCGACTTTCTAATTCATTCAACCCTCTTTTCTCCTTTCCTAATCTGCCTATTCCTGGTCCAGTTCCCAGCATGAGGCTGCCTCCGCAAGCGGTAACAGTCCTGGATTTAACTCATTCCAACCTGTCTCTCTTTCCTAATTATTCTATCTGCAGAGCGGACCCTAACGTGAGGCTGCCTCTGCAAGCGGCAACTGCTCTGGCTGCTCCTCAGGTCAGTTTTTGTCTTCCAGTTCCAGTTCGGTCCCCAGCTTACACCATCTGTACCACAACTCCCACTGCAACTTCATCACAGGCACTCACCATGGAACCACCACCAATCTCCAGCCATCTCCAATTGCAGATTTGATCAGGTGCTGATATAGATTTGGATTCTCTTCCCTGCTCAGTTTCTAACTGTGAATCATCTTGCTCCCTTGACTGCGGGGCATTCTCTGTAATTCTAAAAAAAATTCCAATCCCAACCCAAACTGCATACTTACCCTAGCTGAATTCTCCCTATCCTTTGGAAGATATTCAGATAGTATCTGCTCCACTTTCCCAAATAGATGCAAGGAACTAAACGACTACCTAACTATAATTGCTGAACTCTCTCTTTCCTTCGGAGGCTGCCATTTCTATACATACCACAAACTCTTGCCCATTGGAACCACTGTCCATAGTGGGGCGCCCTAGACATGGAACTCTACAATAGAGTTTTTCTTGGCTGTCGCAATGTCTCTTGTGCCATCTGTAGGTCTTCGGATCACCAATCCTCCTCTTGCCTTCTAATCAGTCCTCACATTCCAGAACCTAAATCAACTCCAGAAACCGTCAAATCAACCTCATATGTCCCGCAGCCAAGGAACTCACAAATCCCAAATACAAACACAAACAATAGAATAATTACTTTCAATTCAGGGAGGCAAGTATACAACAACTTCAATGAGTTTGGTTGCCCTAGACAACACTGTTGCTTTCTCCACATCTGTTATTACTGCGGTGGTGCCCATGCCCGCCCTATTTGCCCAGCGTACAAATCCTCTGCAAGAAATAATAAAGATCTAAAAAAGTACCTCTCCCCTCCTATCAATGTCTCTCTCTTGGCTAAAGAACTAAAAAACCACCCAAACAAAGATTTCACAAACGTTCTCCTTTCAGGTCTAAGCCAAGGCTTTGACCCAGGCCTAGAAAGCCTACCAGATACCAGCATATTCTGCAATAATTTACAGTCAGTGTTGGCAGAACTAGAGGTCGTCGACACTATCCTAAAAAAGGAACTAGATCAAAATTTAATGAATGGCCCCTTTGACTCTCCCCACTTTAAACACTTCCACATCAGTCCCTTTGGGATTGCTACAAGGAAATTCTCAGGAAAAAGTGTATTATCATTGACCTTTCAGGACCCCATGAAAATCTCTACCCAAGCATCAAAATTCGAATTCCAATTGACGAGTACTCCCTTCAATATCACGACGTAGACCAAGCTATTAAAATGATTAAAATTGCTGGCCAAGGGACCTGGCTTGCTAAAGTCGACATCACCTCTGCTTTTAAAGTTATGCCAATCCACCCCAACTTCTGGCACCTTTCGCTGGCAAGACAAATACTACTTTGCCATCCAACTAACCTTCGGCCTCAAAATATTTGATATGCTCTCCGAAGCCCTCTGCTGGATCATGTCAAATAACTATGCAATTCCCCTCCTTATCCATCTGCTCAATTACTTTCTCACTGTTTCCCCAAACAACTCCCCACCAGCATCCCATCTCTCCACTGTCGTAAATGTGTTCTCGGAACTCAGAGTCCACATCTCCCCCGAGAAAACATCAGGCCCTTCCACTACCATCGAATTCTTGGGAATCAGTCTCGACTCGATCAAATTCCAAGCCTCTCTCCCCAGGAAAAAATCAATAGAATCATTATAATCATTTCCAGCCTCCTGGATTCCCCTCAATGCACTAAACGCAACTTGCTCTCACTGCTCGGTCATCTCAACTTTGATATGCATATAGTGCCCCAAGGTTGCCCTTTCATCTCACACCACCTCACCCTAGCCTCATCTACTCCAGCTCTAAATGACAAAGTACATTTAAACTCAGCCTGCCATGCCGATTTACAGTTATGGCTCTAATTTCTCAAACAATGGAATGGACTCTCCTTCTACGAAGACCTCCTTTCCACCCCAGCAACCTGCAGTTATTCACTGATGCTGCCCCTACCGTAGGTTTTGGAGGGTACTTTCAAAACCACTGGTTCGCTTCCACCTGGCCCCAGGAATTATCTGGTCTTCCCCAATCAGACGTTTCCACCACTTTATTCGACTATACCCTATTGTAGCAGCAGCTCATCTGTGGGGAAAGGAATGGAAATCTAAAAGCATATTTGTCCACTGTGACAATCAAGGAACAATCCAATGTATCAATAAAGGCTGTTCACATTCCCTGAAAATCATGCTACTATTAAGACGTCTCATTTGGATCTCTGCCTGTGACCAATTATTCATCAAAGCACAACACATCCCAGGTCGTAAAAACTTAATTGCTGACTGCCTCTCTCGTTTTCTCTTCCAGAAATTCAGGACATTGGCCCCTGAAGCAGACAAGAATCCAACTCAAGTGCCTCCCTTTTTGGAACTGATCTTCGAGTAAACCATCCACTCAGACACCTCCACATCTCATGACCTCATAATTCAAGCAATCTCCCCAAGAACACTCCAAACTTACTGGACAGCTTGGAACAGCTTCAAGCTTTTCCATCTAAGTAACAGCATTCCCTTCCCCGATTTTTCACTCATCTCTATCTCATTCTCTACCCACCTCCATATTTCAAAGCATTTGCAATCTGGAACAATCAAAGTATACCTAAGCGGCATACACTTCTTCTACAAACTAATCCATGGCCAACAATGCCCCTCACCAAACAACCCCCAAATTTCTCTCCTCACTAAAGGAATCCAAAAAATCCAGCCCACCAGAGCTGATTCGAGGCAACCTCTGACCCTAGACCTATTACAAAGATTCCTAACCACTATCCGTTCAGGCTGTCATTCACACAACACATCTAGAACACTGTACACTATGTTCATTCTCTCCTTCTTTGGTTTTCTCAGAAGCTCAGATATCTCCATAAATTCCAAATTTGATCCTAGTATTCACCCCACTTTTTCAGACGTCTAAATTCTAAATGATGACACCATCAGATTCTATCATATTAAATAAAGCAAAACAGATCAAATTAAATGTGGCCATTCCATCTCCATCTTTAATCTACAAACCCCCATTCAACCCTACCAAGCCCTCAGTCAGTACTTAGCCTACAGAGAAACCCAAATTCATTCCCCCGCAGACCCACTATTCGTTGATGATGACCACAAGCCAGTCTTGAGACACTGGTTTCAAAAACACCTCAAATGCATCCTGCTTAAATCAGGTATACCGCCCAATCTCTTCTCCCTTCCTTCGTTCCACACAGGAGCTGCAACAACAGCCCCCCAAAAAGGCTTACCTGATCTCCAAATTAAAGCTCTCGGAAGGTGGTCCTCCGATGCCTTAAACTCTTATATCAGAACAGACCTGGCACAAATTAAACAAGCTCCCAAACATATTGTCTCTTCCCAATAAATCAGTCACACAGCATTTTGAACCCCTGGTGCGTACTATGTTTCTCTCAAATTGGAGTGAGGGCCCTCCCATTTGAATGCTGTGTGAGCACCCATGCATCATCATGGACTCTCCTGTTCGAATCGTGGCTAGGGCTCTCACGTTCGAAAACAGTCTTGCCCCCCCTTTTCGAATCGCAGTGTGAGCCCTCCCATTCAAATCACAGCATGAGCTTCATGTTCATTCAACTCATGGGCCCTCCTGTTCGAATAGCAGCATGGGCTCTTCCGATCAAAGGCAGCGGGGGGCCCAGTTTGAATCACAGTGAGGGTTTTTTTTTCGAAACTTGTGAGCTACCACGTTCTATTTTTATCTTGGGCTCACCCACTCGAATTGCATTGTGGGCCCTCCTGATCGAATGAATTGGGTCCGGAGTCGGCCCTCAAACACAGCTGTGCCTCAAAACTAACCACTTTTCCAGCACTGGCCCACAGGACCGGTAACCCGATGAGCCCCTCTTGTCTTGATGGTTTGGGCCTCTTCATTCATTTCTGTCAAGGCCCAACATCCTAGCAACTCGGGGGACCTCGGGTCTGGACCTCATTTCCGACCTAACACACTCCCGCAGGATACATATTCTTTGAGTGTTTTACCGGGTTCTAGGGAACTCTTTCTCTTTTTCTCTCATCTATCACCTTCCTCTCCTCCTTTCTGTCCCCCAGGCAGATCCTTGTGTGAGGCTGCCTCTGCAAGTAGCATCGGCCCGGTCTTTCCTGAGCATTTCTACCCCCTGGTGCGCATTGGGTAGGGCCCAAATTTTATTTAAATTTTTTTCCTAATTTTTAACCATTTTTGGCGATCTTATTTCCGTCTATACAAATATTCAGCTCTCCATGTTATCCAAAGCTTGCTGTCCTTTTCTCCTTTTTGGGGGGAATCTAAGATCTGGTCTTCTCTCTCCTTCAAGCCGATTTATCGGCCTCGACGATATATCGGTCGACCACTAGTCACAAGACAAGGAAGGCACGCAAAACTTGCCTAATTACATGGTCTTTACAAAATTGAATTTCCTGATAAATAGCACATTAAAATCATCGCAATATTCACAATTCTTTTTAATTTCATATCGCCAGCAAAATCATTGAAAATATATTGTAAATATTTGATATATAGCCCAGCCCTAGAAACCACAGAACTTTTTCTTTCTTTCTCAGCTAACTCTATCCTCCTAGATCAGTGTGATGTATTGTATAATTCACTTTGTGTACCAACAGTAATTTTTGCTATAAAACAACTCCTTGGTATAAGTGCTACACTGGTTTTCTAGCACAAAAATGAGAAGATGGAAATGGGGGTCGTGACTCCTCCTGCTGGCCATAGCTAATATAATTACTGCCTCACATGGTTACCGCGGCTTTCCATGGCACGTCTGAGGAGAAGAAACAATATTCTATAATGATGCCACCCATTGAGTGAGAGGACAAGCGGGATCTGGGTTGCTCAGTCTTGAAACACACACGCAAACATAAATACACACCCGCACATACAATAGACACCCACTAACACCATCCTGTCCTCTCTGTGCTGCCCACTTGGAAAACATCTTTCCAATTGACAGGCACAATGCCCACATTCCTCCCAGTGCGCATGAACATGGTTTGCTGGCACTTGTAATATACTTCAGTCCAATTCAGCTTGTCTCACATGATTCAACAGAGCTCTCACTGTGTGTCCCAATATAGAATAACCTCTTCACTGTCACTTCCCTCCGAGGCCACACATCACAGTCTCAAAATAACACCCCTTCCCCAACCACCCACCTACCCAGATAGACAATGTTCCTCTGACAGTGGAAAATTAAGTAACTAAGTTTTCCATTTGTCCCAGTGCCAATCGAGAGCAAAATTGTATTGCTCTTTTATAGCTCTAAGAGATTCACCCAAAAAAGAGCATAGAGCTATGACATTTTGTGAATAGCATAGCTCAGATAATTTGGTCTTGGAAGAATTGGACTCAAATGCTTGAGTTTATGTTGAAATCTTACAGAGGAGCACAGAGGAGACACATGTAGGAGACACTTGTGAGATTACTTGGGTCTTTTCTCAGGAAATAAAAATTGAGAAGCAAGAGACTTAACCAAAAGTCCTCTCCTCCACTCTTTTTGGCATGATTTCTTGCGCTATGACTAACTGTATTCCATTGAGGGAACGATGACAATAATATACCAGCCACATTCTGTTTCAAATGAAAGACTGTGGGCTCAAATGCTGGTTATCTTTCATAATGCTAAATGGGAATAACAAAAGATCAACTCATCACAAAACAAGGAAGTATAAAGAAGGTTTTAACATGTCAGTGCATGTTATATTAGGCATGACATGGTTTATATTAGATCAAGAAAGCTTCACACGGGATAGATCAGAGGTTTCAACTGGTGGGTCCCAGGTCTGTTTTGATAGGGTTGCAGCACAGCACGCACTTGGTAGAAGCTAGCCAAATTATACAAATGCCATCATGCACAGGTTGCGTGACATGCCTTTGCCATCAAAAATCAAACAAGCCTACTAAGATAGAATACGACCAAGACTGCATTAAATAAGGTACTCTTGCAATGAGGAGAAAACATGGTTTATGCCAATCACAATGTGTGTTGTGTGGTGAATTGCATTTAGAAACCAAACACTCAATAATTTTGCATATAGTTGGGCCTATGCAGTCGTACATTTCAATGTGTGATTTTAAGGAAATTTTTATTTACTTTTGTAAAACATATTGGTACTGTATTGGGTCGCTACTTGATATCCAATGTACAATCTTGGTCCTGAAGCAAAGCCAGTTGAGAACAATTGGCATAGTTGTTCCAGCGTGTGAAAGGAGCCAAATGATGCATAGATTTGTTACTACCTTCATTTTTTGTTCCTTTTATTAATGTTTTCATTATTTTAGTCTATTCTCAAGATCTGTTCCTTTTCTAGCTGAACAAGATTAATATGCAAATGAGCCCCCTCTCGTGGGGTCCCACTTCTCAATCTAATCTCCACAGTTTTAAGGCACCTGCTGAAGTATTTGCCACTCACAGCCCCTTAACACCTGTATTCACTTTCATTCAGGACGACAGGCCACATTCTTTGATAAGTACATGCATCCATAGCTACAAGTTTACACCTAGTTTTGTTAAAATAAATTAAGTTAATCACACAAAAGTATTTGAATATCATATTAATCTGTCTAAAATAATGCCTAAGAATAAGTCTGCTAAGCTAGAATACGACCAAGACTGCATTAAATACAGGTTCACTTGCAACGAGGAGAAAAACATTGTTTATGCCAATCACAATGTGTTTTGTGTGGTGAACAGGGATGGGACGATATATCGAAATGACCCTTTTTTTTCTACACTGTTTACAGGGTTCACACGAGGTCCACAAAGTGCTTAAAGTGCTTGAATTTAGCTTTTAGAAAGTACTGGAATACCTGAAAAATGGCCTTGTTTTGTTGAAAAGTGCTTGAGATTAAAACAGAACATTTCTTACGAGTAATGTGTGTCCATTACGAGATCCACAGACTTCACTTTCATTGAATAACGTGTCTTTTAATATCCTTCTTGTTCTTTACAGTCAGATAAAAAGGTAAACAGAAGTATGAATTTTCATCTCACACAGCATGGATGTGCTAAAGAAACCAAGAGAGTTCTCTCACTGTAGTATTTGCTCAACCAGAACACTGAGGCACTTGTTGAACTCTTAAAGTGACAGTACCATTTTAGCGCTTGGTATACAAATGAATTTAAACTCAGTGTTATTACTTATAAATTGTAAAAAAATAAAAAATAAAAAATAAAAAAAAGAAAGAAAGAAAAAAAAACTCAAACAGCTCAAATCATCATTATATATACAATTTCATGATATAATATTAATTGATAGAATGTTGAATTTTGATATTTTTAAAAAGTTAAAATGTGATTATAACAATGATGACAAACACTTTATTTTGATGAGAAATTATACTGAGCATTTTGCGCAAACATTTAAAAATGTTTTATTAAGCTTACTTGGTTACATGCATTTGTTGAGTAATATGAACAAGGGATGATTCAGTAAAACTCATGATAGTGAAAGTTCATTTTTTTTTGAGTGAATATGTTTATTAAGTGGAAGTAAAAATCCCATTAATTTTTTCCATAGACAAATTGATTTTAAAACTTTTAAAGACAGAACTACTGTAAGCTCCAATGTTGTTGATCGCTGGTACACCATTAGTCTGTGTTATTTCAACTTAATTTAAAGAAAACATTTATTTGCAGCATTAAAAAAATGGAAATCTAAACAAAGGTTAGGCTAAATTAACAATTTAAATGTGCAAAATGACATCACAAAAATTAAGGGGAGAATGGAGCATTCGAACATTGACATTTTTCCCACTTTCTGCTTTCCAACTCCCCTCACTACCACATAATCTTTTCTCATATAGTTTATTTATAAGTACATACATTTTTATCTGAAAAAGTAGGCCTCCTTAACAAAGTTGGCTTTAGGCTTTGCCTACAACTTTCTTTATTACAAATTACATATTTTATTGACAAAACATTATTTTCTAATCCCGATGCTCTTCTCCACTTGTAAAATAAAACATTTATTGGGAGTTATAGCAGCATCTTAAAATCCTGCACCTCGGACACAATCGTTACATTTTTAAGGTGTCTTCCTCAAGAGGGCACTTGCCGGCCAAAAAATATTTTGTACACGAAAAGTATGCTTGTTTAAATCTACTAATTTCAAGGATTGGACTTAAAATACTATTGAAAATCCACCCACGTAATCTCCAGAAAATATATATATTTTTGAAATCTTACAAAAGACTGTGATTGGTGCATCCTGAACAGTGCTGAGAAAACAGCATTTATGCGCCACTTTAGAAGAGGTAGTACAGTAATTTATACATTAATAATTATACTAAGGACATTTAATAGAAAATAAAAACATAGTATAAAGTTAAAGTATTTTCTGTGTGGTAAAATTGTCGAAATGTTGGTCTGGATATTTCCAATTTTCTGAAAGTTGAAAGGGACATGTCCCTATCATCCCTACCTAAAATTACACCTTTTTTTAATAGGTGTAACATGAAGTAGAACAAAAAATTCTTCAGAATCTGAAATTTTCTGCCAAGTAATATAGTTCATTATCCTAAATGTAGGCTGATAGGCTGCCAAACAACTCAGCAACTTGCCACATTAATATAGAATTAAACTGCGGTGGGGTTCACAGGGGCATAGGAGTGTATATGTGTGGTTGCTATTTTACAATGGGTTTGAACAGGGCTCATCTATGGCTCATCAGATTTTAGAGCCGAAACTATCTGCTTTATACACAGTTAAGTACATGCATGCAGTATATTTGAGAACGGGAAAGTGCTCGCTTGTTGCGATCTCGGCTGGTTAGGACAAAAACTCAGATTTACATGGAAGAAAAAGCTTTCATCACTTGTCAATTGTTAGAACACCTTGCAATTCTTAGAATACCAAATATAACAGCTATCCACACAATGCAGAAAAGATTAAAACAACTTCCTTAAAAGACCTTTAAGTTGTTAAAATGAATGTATCCTGAAGGCAGATTTAGACTTAAGGCTGCAGTTGGGTCTTTTCAATGTTTAGGCTCTAATTAAAATATTAAATGGATAGTTCACATAAAAAGGTAAATTATGTAACCAGTTCCATCCAAGGAACACAAAAGGAGATGTTAGGCAGAATGACAGCCTCAGTCACCATTCACTTGCATTGTATGTATGGCAAAAAAAAAAAAAAAAAAAGATGCAATAAAAGTGAATGTTGACTGAGGATGTCATTCTGCCTAACATCTCTTTAAGAAAGGAAGTCTTACAGGTTTGGGACAACATGAGGGGGAGTAAATGACGACAACTCTTAGTTATAATTTTTTTATTTATTTAAATTGTTTAGTAGTAGAATTTGATTTCCATTTGGGTTCAATTTGATTTCCATTTCCATTTAATTTAGAATCTTCATTTAACCTTCAAAATAAAGGTTGTCAGTGTATATCAATTTTGCCTTTTGAAGCACAGCAGAGTGCAGCACTAATGGGGACAGCATTAGAAAATAATTGAGTATTCCTTTATGCAAAGTCCTAAGTGTCCTCTTTAGGTGAAGTGTGTATGTTGTTTTGGGATACGGTTGCCAGGTTGGGTGTTTTGCTCTACAAGCTATTAAATGTGGCAAAAATGATAACACTGCTGTAAAGCCTCAGGGATTTCTGATTACTCACCACTCTCTCTCTCCCACACACTCTCATGCACGCAAGCACACGCAGACACACACCCTTGCATACACAATGCATACAGATACACGCTAACACACGCGCACATTCAAGGCATATTGTGAGACAAATGTAAAAAAAAAAAAAATAGCTTTTGAAGTTCTGATGTGTAACATATTTTTCTATTGTCCATGCTAAATTACCACTGAACTGTGTTATTCAAAGGCAAGTTTCTGTGATAAATTGAAAGGAACATTCCAATGATATAGGAAATGTAGACAAAGGAAAATATTTGAAGAATATACTGGCCCCTTTTTTCATGCAATTACAATGGATGGGAAATCAAATTTTAAAGCTTCAAATTAGGGATACAAATGCACACTAAAAGTATCATGAAAGTGGTCAGTCTGACTTACTGTTGCTTCATTCCAAGTCTTCTGAAGTCACATGATAGCTTTGTGTGAAGAACAAACAAACATTTTAATTAATTTAAAAGTTGAATTAAAAAATATAAAATATTTTAATATTTTAAATATTTTATTTAATGAATATATATATATATATATATATATATATATATATATATATATATATGTGTGTGTGTGTGTGTGTGTGTGTGTGTGTGTGTGTGTGTGTGTGTGTTTTATTTTGTAGTTTAAATCCATATATATATATATTCATTATATAAATTTTTAAAATGTGATATATATATATAATAGTTGTTATATTATATATATTATATTATTTACATTTCATTTTAAATGAACAAAAATTTCAGTGTGTTCTTCACACAAAGCTTTAATATTCTTTATTTTATTTTACAATATATATTTTTGGCATATATATATATTCGTTTTTTATTTATGTTTTAAAACATACTATTTTAGTTTTGGATGAACTAATCCTTTGACTATTTATTTTAACTTTATACCTTCATCAGCATCTGTCATGCTCACGCGCACTATATTACTTTCTATTCTGTCTCCAATTCTCTTGTTCTTTCTCTCTATCCCTCCCTGTTTCTCTCTTGCCTTTCAGTGTGACCTGACACACCGCTGTCCAGTTCTAGAACTGCTGTTAATGGGCTCTTTCAGTGAACCACATGGACTAGAACAAACACATTCATTCATGCATCTCCAAAATGCTAATGTGGCTGGAACCAAACACTTTTTCAAGGAGTTCCCATGCCGTCGCATGGAGTAATTCCTCACTTAGACAGTCATTAGTGTACAAGCTTACAGTGGCTAACAAGGCCCTGCCATAGATCGGTCCTAGTGGCCATTGGTTAATGGGCATCTAAACACACTTGGCAAAAACAAAGAAATGTAGCAATAATTCTTAAGGTCTTGAAGGTTTTGTTTTTAGGTTTTGTTGTGTTTTAGTAAAGAAGTTCGTAAACATTACGGTTGTATAGTAATTAATCAGCAATAAAATGTTGTTATAGCGCCTCCAAATGTAATTTATTTTATATACTAACTTGATCATTCTCTGTACAGTAGGCGCTCTGATGTCCCGTTACGTTAAAACATCTTAGGAGCCGAAATCCCTAGGTTTTTTTTGTGTGTGTGTGTATGTGTGTGTTTGAGTAGTGGCCTTTTAAATGTGTAAGATAAAGTATAATCTATGTGCAGTGCTGGGCGAATTACTTGTGAATTGTAATCAGGTACTGATTACAAATTACATGATAAAAAATGCAATCAATAATGTAATATCATAGATTACATTTTTGGGGAAATATAATCTGATTACTTTTGGATTACTTAAAACCTAATTCTATTTTATTTGATGTCACATCCATTTGAGTAGGATAACCTTGTATCATTTTAACATAAAAGTACAAAGAGAAAGAAAATGTATTCCATTTTTTATTATAAACATAAAGAGCCTTACAAAAAGTGCTCCTCATGACATTTTTAAAAAGTGCATTAAACATTACATGAATAATACAATAAACATTAAATCTAACAGCAATGGCAGTGCATGACCAAAGTTTATAATTAAAAACACTGAAAGTTCATTATAAGTGCATAAAACAATAGCAACATTACGAACATTAAAGGGATAGTTCACCCAAAAATGAAAATTCTCTCATCATTTACTCACCCTCATGCCATCCCAGATCACAGGTGGATAGTTTACTCCATTACATTTACTTGAGTAACTTTTAGAAAAAAAAAATTACTTTTAGAGTAGGTTTAAAAGTGGGTACTTTTTACTCTCACTCAAGTAAATTTCGAATGAAATTTTTTTACTTTTACTTCTTTACAATGGGTGGCGTTCCTGTCGTTACATTACTGGGTTTCATTTGAGTTAATGTGTCATTTATTGAGAGATTATTGAATGGGACTTTTACGAGAGCAGAAGTTCACACAGCTCTGCGCGCTGCTGTCACAGACTGTCACCAATGACTCACAAAGTCATCAATGCTGCAGCATCAAACACTTCAAAGTGAAACACTTTCTTTGCTCCCCACAGTGAAAAAAAGAATAGTTTCATCATGCAGTGCCTTCATTTAACACCAAGACAAGCTGATATTTCAAGATTAAAATCTCAGCTTCAACTTTTGGCTCTAATGCTAACGCAGGCTTTTATATGACATGGTGATGGTCATTTTCAGGGTTATTCTGTAACTGGGCTCTTATGACATCAGTTTTTAAGTGTACATTTTTAAATCAGTGCAGCAGTATATCAGTGCGCTTTGTCCCGCGTCCCGCATGGCATGAGAAGTATTTACGCATTTACTGGAAACTATTGCAGCTACTTTGGCCAGATTAACTGTATAAATCCATGTAAACATCCAAGTTAAGTGTAAATGCCTTTTGCTCTGTCGTTCGGGTGATTGACAACTGGAGCGTGAACAGACAGCATTGAGAGATGTGCGAGCACGAGACGATCGTATGGCAAAGAGAGTGGCTGTGTCTTAAATCGTTCACTCATTCACTATTTCCTATATAGTGAATGGCAGTTAGTGCACTTCATCTCAGCAGTGAGTGAACGAAATGAGTGAGTGAATTCGGATGCGTATACACCGAGTGTCGGAGCTCTGGGGCTGTCACAGAAACAACATCACATATGAAATTTTAAAATACTTGGGCCTTACTTGTTAATCTTATTAAATAATATATTAATACAATAAATCTTAATTTTGTTTGTCATTTTTAATATATACTGTATGTTAATATAAAGAGTAAACAGATTTTATCAAATAAAGAGTACATTTTAAAATGTATCTGTATGTTTTGCCTCTCTATATGTTATTATGTTATTTTAATCAAGAAATGATTTGTCAAAAAGTAATTCAATATTTTCAGCATGAAATAAAACATTGCAGGAGTGATGAAAGCAGTAAACTCCCAGCTGGTACGTCTTCCCTGTTTTAGATTGTGGGCAATTAACCGTTGTCGAGTGTAAATCAAATGTACTATTGAAATTAGACTGCATTGTGGGTAAGAACGAGTGAACAAAAGTAGGGAACGAGTGGCTCACTCAGAATTCAGACAATCCTACAAAATGGCCGACACTCGATATAGTGCACTATATAGTGGATAGGGGGCAGTTTCAGACACAGTGAGTGTTCTGGGACCGGGGTTGGTGCCCTATGCACTAGGCTGCATACTCTGCATTTAGAGAGCAGCGGTACTGCTGTACAGAACTAATAATCTAAATTCTTTTGACACTGAAAACTGTAAATATCCTTAAATAAGAATACACACAGGACTTTAAAAGCTATGAAATAGCTAAACTAGGCATTAATAAAGCATGATCTTGCTTTGGTTTATATTTCAGCATTATATATAATGTCCTTGTGGGACTTTTTCAAATTTTCACTGTAATAATTACTAGAAGTGTTTCCAAACCTCTCTTCTTATTGACAGATTTGACAAGAGCCCTTAAAGGGATAGTTCACCCAAAAATGAAAATTCTCTCATCATTTACTCACCCTCATGCCACCCCAAATGTGTATGACTTTCTTTCATCTGCTGAACCAAATGAAGATTTTCATAAGAAGTTTTCAGCTCTTTTGGTCCATACAATGCAAGTGAATGGGTGCCAACATTTTAAAGCTAAACAAAATCACATAAATCAGCATAAAAGTAATCCATATGACTCCAGTGGTTAAATCAGTATCTTCAGAAGCGATGTGATAGGTGTGGTTGAGAAACAGGGAAACAGATCACATTCTTCTTGTGTTTTTGGTGATTCAGCAAAAAATGACAAATATTGATCTGTTTCTCACCCACACCTATCAAATCACTTCTGAAGATATGGATTAAACCACTGGAGTCTTATGGATTACTTGTATGCTGCCTTTATGTGCTTTTTGGAGCATCAACATTTTGGCCTACAGAGCTAAAATATTCCTCTAAAAATCTTTATTTGTGTTCTGCAGAAGAAAGGAAGTCATACATATCTGGGATGGCATGAGGGTGAGTAATTGATGAGAGAATTTTTATTTTTGGGTGAACTATCCCTTTTAAAGTGATAGCTCAGCCTTAATTTAATATTCTGTCATAATTTCTCTACCCTCATGTTGTTCCAAATCCATGTGACCTTTTGTATTCTGTTGAACACAAAAAATGTTTGACAGAATGTTAGAGACTGACAGTCTCGGTCAGTATTTACTTTCAAAATATGGAGAAAAAAAAAAAACATTCACTGAAAGTAAATAGTGACTCAGGCAAACATTCTGTCTAATATCTCCTCATTGTGTTGCATGGATGAAAGAAAGTCATACGGGTTTGGAACATCATGTTGGTGAATAATGACAGAATTTCCATTAATAATAATAATAATTATATAATACATGTTAAATGTGTGTTATGTAATGGAATATAGGGGAGTTAATGTCTATTATGTCATTTGAGAAAGTAATGAGTTACTCACTGCTTGAGTACTCTTTTAATTGTATACTTTCTTACTCTTGCTCAAGTAATTGTTTATGTTAGTACTTCTACTTGAGTAATTTTTATTTATATATTTTTTTAAGTAATTGTACTTTTACTTGAGTACAGTTTTTGGCTACTCTACCCACCTTTGCCCCAGATGTGTATAACTTTCTTTCTTCTGCTAAACAAACCAAATGTTTTAAAAAATAATATTTCAGCTTCTGAAGCAATCTAATTGTTATTTTAATTGTTATGTTATTCTAATTATATTTTGGTCAGTTTTCAACCAAAACCGATTATATCACTTCAGAAGACATATATTAAATCACTGGACTCGTAGGGATTACTTTTATGCTTCATTTATGTGCTTTTTGGAGCTTCAAAGTTTTGGTCACCATTCACTTGCATTGGATGGACCAACAGAGCTGAAATATTCTTCTATGATTATGGTGATCAGTAATTTATTAACAATTTACTGACATTGCCTTATAAAATGTAATCATGTAATCCATGAAAAAGTAACTGTAGTCTGATTATGAGTATTTTAAAATGTAATTTAATCCAATTACAAGTACTTGATTTTTGTAATTTGATTACATAATCCAGATTACATGTAATCCGTTACTACCCAGCACTGTGTATATGTCACATTAAAATTAACCTGTCATGAATAGTAGCTAGTTTTAAATGCATCTAATGTCTGGATGCCTCAAGTAAATAAATTCATTCCATTTTCTCAATGTTTAATTAAATTGTAGTGATGAATGTATTTGTCAAGATCATAGATTCAACCCTATTCCTCAAGATATTGGAAGGAAAAAAAGGATCAAACAAATATTTACAAATATCTTTAATTTATGGAATTATAATTTTATTAATAATGCCAAAACGTGTATGGCCCTAATGAGTGATAACTAAAAAAAAATTATTGTTATTATAAAAAATAAATAAAAAAAATTAGTCTAAATTTGCAGCCCATTCAGGTAGTTTTGTATTTACATAAAAAAAAAAAAAAATTGTCCATTTAATTTGAAAGTTTATTGTTTATTTCTAGAATATAACAGAAAAATCAAATCAGGGTCTTAAACTGCATGCAGATTTTATGTCCCCAAATCTTGGTAACAGAGTTGAAAATAAAACTTGATAAAATTGGTAACACTATACAATAAGGTTCGATTAATTAACATTAGATAATGCATTAGGTATCATGAACTAACAATTAATGATACATTTTTGTACAGCACTTATTCATCTTTTTTAATGTTTGTTAAAAAAATACAATTGTTCATTGTTAGTTAATGTGAGTTGATAGTACATTAACTAATGTTAATATATACAACTTTTGATTTTATAAATGTGTTACTAATTGTTTAAATGAACATTAACCAAGATGACTAAATGCTGTAAAATTATTTTTCATTGTTAGTTCATGTTAACTAATGTTAACAAATGGAACCTTATTGTAAAGTGTTACCATCAAATTTATCTTGACCTCCAGATGTTGACAGTCAACATTTTCTGAAAGTAAAGCACCTCCTTTCACTGAGCTTTTATTGAAAACGAAAACATTACTTCATTTTTAAGAGTTTCAGTCCCTATTTCTGCACCCTGTTTGTGGAACTCTCCAGTTAACAGTTCTATATTTCTCTTAGAGGCATTTGGTTTTAACTCTTTAGTCTTGAATGTTTTTGATTGGCATGTTGTGGTATGTGGTATCCTGTTTATCTGCTGAGGGTTTCTGTCATAACATGTTTTGAAGACAATGAACACTGAAAAATGTCTGGGATAAATCAACAATGAAATGTTCTGCACGTTGGGGCAGAACACAGTCAACCAAAGCATCCAGATTTTTTCTGATGATCTTTTAGTTCCATAATCTCAGAATGGGGTGTTTTGAGTGCAAAGGTACCATCAAATTCTGTTTGTGCTGTAATATGCCTAATCTTACCTGCAGCAGTTAAGGCATATCATTTCTGATTGGGGAGCATTGGAACAGCTTCTTTGTAACTCTGTCAATCCTGGCCATTTCTACAGTTTGAATGGGATTCTTAGTGTACCACCTGTGCTTTTCATGACATCGTGACAATATCATGAAAAACAAATCAGAAGGTTATGAGATATTGTTCTGGCTTTGTAATTCAGATACATTTTTTTTATGCCTCAATCACAGTCTTGGTTTGTGTATACAGAGAGTAGAGCCTTCCAAAACCTATCAAGTGAAGAAGAAAAACTTCTTTTAATGAGTCAGATTTCACATCCTCACGCCAGATTTGATGTTTCTGAATAACTCATGTCTCATGTCTGTTATCGCTTTGAACAGAACATCCATCCATCATTCCAGATTAATTGCATATTAACACATCCATCCATCCCTCCATCATCCACATTAACTGTATATTAACACATCCATCAATAAATATGAACTGCTTATTTACACACACACACATCCATCCATCCATCCATCCACATTAATTGCATATTAACATATCCATCTATCCACATTTATTGCGTACTAACACATCCATGAATCCATCCATCCATCCAGAGTAATTGTATGTTAACACATCCATCCATCCATCCATCCATCCATATTAATTGCATATTAACACATCCATCCATCCATCCATCCATCCATCCATCCATCCATATTAATTGCATATTAACACATCCATCCATCCATCCATCCATCCATCCATCCATCCATATTAATTGCATATTAACACATCCATCCATCCATCCATCCATCCACATTAATTGCTTATTAACACATCCATCCATATGTAGGTATGTCCATCCATCCATCCATCATCCATCCATCCATCCATCCATATACATCGATTGAATGGTATCAGAATGCCCTGAAGAGTCTCCAAATACAGCGTTCTCCAAAATGTAACTAATTATCACTGCATTGTCAAAAAAACATTGCCAATAATTCTAATTATGTGATTGATTACATGAAGTAAAGTTATATGAACTACTTTTGTATACAGTTTAGCCTGAGTAAAAATAAATGAATAAAACTTTTGTTTTCTTAATTATGATTTGATTATATAACCAGCCACAGCTGTTTGTAAATTATTGGCATGCTTTTAAAATGGCCTTTCTACAAACACGATAGTTAGCTGCATGCTTTACGTTAGTGTGACATGCATCTTTGTTTGCTTAGCCCTCAAGTCACCTCCCTACTTCTGGTATTACTGGTTATTGCTTTCTGTGAGTTGTCAGTATTCTGTCACAAGGTGCCTGAGTGTTTGTATTCCAGCTACTGGTTGAGTTCATGCTTGTTTGGTCCCACTGCGGTGGTGCAGGTGAGAGGAACACGAGAGGAAGACAATATCCAATGGTAAGTGTCTAATAGCTTGTGCAGTTTGTTTGGGATTCTTGTGGATTAAGCCAAGGAAATTTGTATTGCTTAGAGGTTGCTTTTTTATATAAGATACTTAATAGAGTTCTTAATTATGTTTCACTGAAGTATCTCTGTCTCAGATATTTCTCCAAAAATTCTTTAAAATTAGAAAATAGAAACAAATGAGGCAGTTGATCACATACAGTAAGAGTAAAGAGCTGTAAAATGAATGTGGAGGGCATACCTCAGATTATTTGGTCAAGCAAGAATTTAAAATGAAATGTTTGATTCATATTGGAATTTCAGATTTTGATGTCAGTCTTTGATATTTTGGAAATTCTGAGCACATTGTTGACATTGTTGAGATGTTATCTGAAACTCCAGAGGAGACACATGAGAGATTACTAGTGATTTTCTCAAGAGAAAAATCTGAGAAATAGAAGACGTGTCAAAAAACTTCTCCAGTTGCTTTTCATGTAGTCTAAGAGAAATGTTTAAATATTACAGAAATATTATTACAGAAATGTTACTCTTTCCTATAGGCAGGTTCAAAAAAATGTCTGCCTGCAATATAGTCTTGTAGTCTTCTGTAGTATGATTTTCCCCTTTCAAAGAAAACAAGTAAATTAACTGTACAATAACAGGGCAAGTTTGCATAAATGACAATATTTCTTTGAAATTTTGACAGCAGACATGTACATAGTGATTATACAAATGTGAAAACAATGTAGGATGTAAACCTAAAAAACCAGTTGCATGTTTTAAAATGCAAATCACACACACACACACACACACACACACACACACACACACACACACACACACACACGTACACACACACATATTGGTGCGGCTATCCTTATGAGGACTCTCCATAGACATAATGATTTTTATACTGTATGAACTATAGATTCTATCCTCTACCCCTACCCCTAAACCTAACCCTCACAAAAAAACTTTCTGCATTTTTACATTTTCAATATAACATCATTTAGTATGTTTTTTTAAGTGATTTGCATTATGGGGACACTAGAAATGTCCTCATAAACCACATTTATAGCATAAGACCCTTGTAATTACCAGTTTGTAACCTAAACCCACACACACACACACACACACACGTTCAACATATACCTTTTCAGCAAGTCTTTGGAGCTGCATGCAGAATTTGTAACAGACCGATTAGCTAAATATTTAATGAACAATACCTCAAAGTTCTACTTATTAATTAGGATTTTTTTTTTCCTTCTGTGTGTATAAACACAGTGGTCCAGAAAGGTATTTGAACATTTAAGCCACACTAAAAAATATATGATTGTCATTACGTTAGATAACCAAATATCAAACCAAGTGACATCTGCAAACAAATGATGCTAGACCTTTTCTTGGAACTAATTTCTATTTTCTTAGTCATTTTTACCAGGGTAAGTTTAAGTGGATATATGAAGCCAGTTCCCATCAAGTTCACACAGGTGCTCAAGCAAGTTTATCAGAATAAATATGGACATGTTCCACTTACTTTTGATTACCAGAAAGTGTCCAAATTCTTGCTTTGTCATCAATTTGAACAACATAGTTATTGTTTTATCATGTTAAATCTAACAAACTTCTTGTCACAATACCTTTTTGACAATAAAACAGTCGAGTCTCCCAGTATATATATATATATATATATATATATATATATATATATATATATATATATATATATATATATATATATATGGGTAATTGCAGTAAAAAACAATTTTTTTTTTAAAGCACAATTTAAAAAAAACAAATAAAAAAAAAACATCCATTTATATTGTGTAAAGTCTGATATTTAAGAAAATATAAGGGGTCACTAACTTTGTCAATTCTTTCACTGTTTTTTGAACATTTTCACTGAACTTCACTGTAAACGTGTCCTATGGTGTGACATAACAAAAATGAAGAAAAAAAAAGTTAGTTAATATACAAAGAGCATGAGAGAGATTTATTTTCATTGTTAGACGCTTATTTTCATATGGAGTTTTTTATTTATTATGAAATTATGAATAACACCTTCCCCCCATTACCTGTTGAACTTGTTGGACATTTTCATTAAATGCAAGTCAAAATTTGCTGTCATCCTTTCAAAAATGTTGAAAATTATACCAGTTTAAGATGAGTGATGATTATATCTACCTTAATGCAATATTCAACAGTTTTTTTTAAACATATTTTGAGTTAAAAAATACATTTTTGGTTCTTTTATGTGTGTCACACCATAGGACATTATGTCACTCTAAAGGACAGAAATGGTATTTGTTGGATTAAAGAGAAATAAGATGTATTACATTCAAGCATTTTTATTTAACTGAATGAAAGGTGATTGAAATTTTTAAATATAATTGTTGCATTTTTCAAAGCAACATTTAAACTATTTACTTTCTTCATCGTTCTCTTAGGATCTCCTCCCTTCTGTGTAGATCCCTGTTAATTTTCTCTCTATACTTTCGTGTTCTCTCTCTCCCAATCATTTTTCTTCCTCAATTCCTTCTGTCCAAAAATGAAAGTATCCAAAAATGAAGGACCACATTTTATACTTCAGTAGTTTGCATGTAAATGTAATCTTCAATAGAGTAAAGCATATTTGGCCTGCTGTCCGATATTGGAGGGCTCGGAGCTCGAGACTTGACTTGAGTCCTGATTACACCAATCACCCCCCGGACTTTACTTACTTGGGGACTGTTTACACAACAACGTTTTCAACTAAAAATGGAAAACTTTTTATGTGTTTTGGCTGTTCATTTACACGACAACGTCATTTTGTGGCCTGAAAACGCAAACTTTTGAAAATGGGTTTCAAAGTGCACGTTTTTGAAAATAATGCCGTTACTGTCTCCGTGGAAACATACAAAAACACGAATTTGTGAAAACGATGACATCATTCGCACACGTATTACGTTTTCAGTCTATAGGCATGTGCGCAAGTACTTCAAAACAACGTGCAAGACATTCAAAACTACAATGGCGGACTATAGGACTGTGTTTGTGCTGCTCAATATTTTGAGTTTATTGACACTTCTCCAGCAAATTGTAGATTTACTGCATCACTACTACGACCAGCGATCACCATCTTCATTGTTTTTATTCACCGCTCTGTGGAAGAATGCTTATGTGCGCAGGCGCGTAGTGTTTCTTTACAAAGTGACATCACCAACTACTGGCCTGGCATGCATAATACAGCATTTTTAGTCGTTTTCGCGGATCCGTGTGAACGGGGATTGTTTCGACAATGTTGTTGTCTGTACGCGAAACTTTTCAAAAACGCAAAGGAAAAACTTTCCCGTTTTTAGTATATCGTTGTCATGTAAACATACCCTTAGTTGAATAGTGAATATTTGAAAAAAGGTGGAGATGGGGAGGAGGCGGGATGCCAAGAAAATCTGTCATGGGAAGCAGGTAAGCTGCAGCTTATATACTCCTGCTCACGGGCTGTGATTTGTCAGATTAAAATTGGCATGCTACTCCCGAACCTCTGTTAATTAACTTTTATAACTATTTATTTTCATGACACTGAATAGCAGTATCATCATACATCATATCATCACTATAACAGTACAAATGTTCTGTAAAAACAGCAGAAAGTAGTTTAATTATTGCAATTAAAACACTGAAAATGGTAAAAAAAAAAAAAAAAAAAAAAAAAAAAAAAGAATAAAAATTAGTTAAATTTTATTTAATTATTTAAAATGCTTCTTTAATAGACCTTGTTCTCTTGTGTGACATGTTTTTCCTCTGGTGTGACAGATGAGGTGGTGTCACACCAAAGGATGTTTCAGCCTTTTGTGTGAGTTAATGACCTTGCTATTCTTAGCTAACATGTCATTAGCAGTTAGCAAGACACAATTGCACAATTTTCCATAATTATGCAGTTTAACATAGTTAAATACATAAAAAAATATAATTCAAATCAATCAAATCAAATCAGATCAAATCACTTTATTGTCACACAGCCATATACACAAGATGCAATGGTGTGTGAAATTCTTGGGTGCAGTTCCGATCAACATAGCAGTCGTGACAATGATGAGACATGTACCAATTTACAATAACATCAAATTAACACAACACAATTTAAACATCTGATATACACATAATTACACTCAACAGTATACAAATAATAACATACACTGTACAGTATACAATACGCACTATATAGATACACATTATTCAATAAAAATAAAAAAGTATATATAGTATATATAGAATGTACAGTATTGTACTGTATTGACATTCAGGCTGTCGGTTGATAGTAAGCTGCCAGTGTGTTGTTAATTGAGAATATAATATAATAATAATATAATTTATGACAGTCCGGTGTGAGATCTAAGAGTAAGGGTAATAAAGTGCAGTGCTGATGTATTTTGATCGTGGGAGATCAAGAGTTCAGAAGTCTGATTGCTTGGGGGAAGAAGCTATCATGGAGTTGGCTGGTGCGGGTCCTGATGCTGCGATACCTGATGGTAGTAGTGAGAACAGCCCATGGCTCGGGTGGCTGGAGTCTCTGATGATCCTCTGAGCTTTTTTCCACACACCGCCTTGTATATATTACCTGGAGGGAGGGAAGCTCACCTCCGATGATGTGTCTGGCAGTTCGCACCACCCTTTGCAGTGCTTTGCTATTGTGGGCGGTGCTATTGCCGTACCAGGCGGAGATGCAGCCAGTCAGGATGCTCTCTACAGTGCAGGTGTAGAACCGTGTGAGGATGTGGCAGTTCATTCCAAACTTCCCCAGCCGTTTCAGGAAGAAGAGGCGCTGATGAGCCTTCTTCACAACAACTTCAGTGTGGATGGACCATGTGAGTTCCTCAGTGATGTGGACACCCAGGAACTTGAAGCTGCTGACTCTCTCCACTGGTGCTCCATTGATGGTGATGGGACTGTGTTCTCTGTCTTTTCTTCTGAAGTCCACCACAAGCTCCTTTGTCTTACTGACGTTGAGGGAGAGGTTGTGCTCCTGACACCAGTGTGTCAGAGTGTGCACCTCCTCTCTGTAGGCTGTTTCATCATTGTCAGTGATCAGACCTACCACCGTCGTGTCATCAGCAAACTTAATGATGGCATTGGAGCTATGTGTTGCCACACAGTCATGTGTGTACAAGGAATACAGTAGTGGGCTGAGAACACAGCCCTGTGGTGCTCCAGTGTTGAGGGTCAGTGATGAGGAGATGTTGCTGCCTATTCTAACCACCTGGCGTCTGCTTGACAGGAAGTCCAGGATCCAGCTGCACAGCGAGTTGTTTAAGCCCAGAGCCCGGAGTTTCTCATCTAGCTTGGAGGGCACTATGGTGTTGAATGCTGAGATGTAGTCTACAAACAGCATTCTCACATAAGTGTTCTTTTTTCCGGGTGGGAGAGAGCAGTGTTTATTGTAGATGCAATGGCATCATCAGTGGAGCGGTTGTTGCGGTAAGCAAACTGCAATGGGTCTAGAGAGAGAGGCAGCACAGAGCAGATGTAATCTCTGATTAGTCTCTCAAAGCTCTAATGACGCGGCCCGGAATGCCATCTGGGCCCGTGGCTTTGCGGATATTCACCCGTCGGAAGGATCGGGTTACATCCGCTACAGAGACGGAGAGTGAAGTAACCTCTGTAGCTTCAGCCGCGAGAGCTCTCTCCGCGAGGGCGGTGTTATTTCCCTCGAAACGAGCATAAAAGTATTTAGCTCATCCGGGAGAGAGGCAGCGGTGTTCATGGCGGAGTTTTTATTCCCTTTAAAGTCCGTGATGATGTTAATTCCCTGCCACATGCTTCTAGAGTTGGTGGTGTTAAACTGTCCTTCAATCTTGCTCCTGTACTGGCGTTTTGCGGTTCTGATACTGGGCATAACTGGCTTGTTTATGGTCCTCCGCGTTCCGGAATTAAAAGTGGAGGTCCACACATTAAGTGCCACGCGAACATCATTATTTATCCATGGTTTCTGATTCGGATAGATCCGTATTGTTCTGGTCGGAACCACGTCCTCTACGCACGTTCTGATGAAACACATTACGCTATCAGCGTAAAGCTCGATGTCGTCATCAGAGGCGGACCGGAACATCTCCCAGTCCGTGTGATCAAAACAGTCTTGTAGCATAGAGTCTGATTGGTCCGACCAGCACTGGATCGTTCTGAGGGTGGGTGCTTCCTGTTTCATTTTCTGCCTGTAAGCGGGCAGAAGCAGAATGGAAGAGTGGTCCGATTTGCCAAATGGTGGGCGGGGGAGGGATTTGTAGCCATCCCGGAAGGGAGAGAAGCAATGGTCCAAAACCCGGTCCCCTCGTGTGTTGAAACTAATGTGCTGGTGGTATTTTGGTGCGACTGATTTTAAACTGGCTTTATTAAAGTCCCCGGTCACAATGAACGCGGCCTCAGGGTGCGTGGTTTCCTGCTCACTTATACTCCCATACAGTTCCTTGAGTGCTGGGTCTGTGTCGGCTTGAGGCGGGATGTACACAGCTGTGATAATGACCGCTGTGAATTCCCTTGGTAGCCAGAATGGTCGACACAGAAGCATAAGAAATTCCCGATCAGGAGAGCAGAAAGACTTGATAGAGTGTATGTTCCTCTGATCACACCAGGATTTGTTGATTATAAAACATACACCACCTCCTCTGCTTTTACCTGAGAGGTCTTTCGCTCTGTCCGCTCGGTGCACGGAGAACCCTGCGGGTTCAATGGCTGAGTCTGGAATCTCCGCAGACATCCAAGTTTCCGTAAGGCAGATAATGCAGCAGTCCCTTGTATCTCGTTGGAAAGAGATCTGCGCTTTCAGCTCGCAGAGCTTGTTATCCAAAGACTGAACATTTGCCAGTAGAATAGTGGGTAGCGGGGGTCGATTTGCGTCTTACTCTGATGAGAACGGCGGCTCTGTTTCCCCTTTTCCTTTTGCGTTTCTGCGGCCGTGCTGCCCAGACATAGGGCTCTGCTTGCGTGTTTGTAAACAGCGGGTCGGCATTGAGAAATTTGAAGTCCGGTTTATGGTGTGAAATTGCTGAACTAATGTCCAAAAGTGTTTGTCTGTCGTAGACAATAAGGCAGACAACATCCAAGACAAAAAACATAAGAATTGTGAACAAAACAAACAAAACACTACTATGTTGTGTCGGAGCTCGCAACGCAGCAGCCATACTCGGCGCCATCTTGAGTTCCTTTTTTTTTTTTTTCACATATCCCAGCTAAGCTGGGGTCAGAGTGCAGGGTCAGCCATGATACGGCGCCCCTGGAGCAGATAGGGTCAAGGGCCTTGCTCAAGGGCCCAACAGTGGCATCTTGGCGGTGCTGGGGCTTGAACACCCGACCTTCTGATCAGTAACCCAGAGCCTTAACCGCTATTCTTAGCTAACATGTCATTAGCAGTTAGCAAGACACATTTGCACAATTTTCCATAATTATGCAGTTTAACATAGTTAAATACATAAAAAAATATATAATTTAGGGGTGTCACACCAAAGGACAACAAAACGTAAACACTTTTAGAGCTTTGAAACAAGTTAAATATTTGAACAATTTAGAGACAAAAACTTACCATGTGCACATGTCCAGGCCTTAACAGGGGGCTTCAGAAACATGACCTTGAATGGGGTTATAGAAACTAAATAAAGTCATCTGTGGAATTTGCCCGATTTAAAATGAGGATATGGTGTCATACCAGAGGACGTGGTTTTCAGTGACAAAATGTATCAACTTCCTACACTTTTAGAAATATATGGATGAGAATAACTAAATTTTATGCTTTTCTTTTTCATTTATAAAAGTTAGAATTGATTGAACCTTGCTTGAGACAGTCACACCATAGGACAATTTTGAGATTTGGTTTAAAAAATTAAAAAATCGAATGACAATGCAGTTTGTATAATAACAGGTCGATGTAAAGCAAATAAATGTTTAATCATTTAATGCATTTTTAAATGATGACAATACCATGTATTAATTTTTTATCTTGTGTGACAGTGATATATACATATATATATATATATATATATATATATATATATATATGTTGTACTTAGAAAAATACCTTGGTACTTAATAATTAGCATATTCATATACTATATTTTTGTATGGTACTTGTATGGTACTCCAAGGTATTCAAGGTACTTTTATCTGTACTGTTTTAACATGCTTTTGGGTGGAAATGTCTATACAGTACCTGCCGCACAGTCCTAGAGTCCTACAGAAACTGCACACCGAAGAAGACTTTCTTCTTCACTGGGAAATGATAAAATACAGGGCTTTCAGTTGTTTGAAGGGCAATATTCCAATATTCCACTTCCAGCACTATTTTTGTTCTCTAAAGAATCATCCCATTACTATTTTACTGAATGAGAAACCGCACGAAATGATTTAGTGCATCAGTCAGCTCTCTAAATGATTTCAACCTAACAGCAAAAGAACCAATTCAGGCTGTTTTGCTAACCGATTTGACCAATTGTTTGAAAAGAATTCTGACTCAAATGAGTGATTCATTGATGAATTGGATATCTCTATTAGAGATGCACCGATACTCAATAGTACTCGTATCATTACTGCAGGGTAAATACTCAAATATATGAATAAATGTCATCGATATTGGTGTTTATTCCATTTAAATCCAGAATATCAGCTTTCATTTTATCCATCTTTACGTGATATTCAGTATACGCTGCTTCTCTCTCATGCGCCTCAGTCAACCATTATTTGTTTTACAGATAATTCCAAATGTTGTCCATCCTTTTGACAGATAAAGAAACAAGAAAGAAAACCATTTAAAACTTGCACATCTATTTTTATTTTATCCATCTTCACGTGATATATGCGACCTCTCTCTCTCTCTCAGCGCACACTTACAGTATGTTTAAGAGAGGGAGAAAGAAGGAACGCTTTCATCAGACTTGTGCCAAACTGTCATTGTAGTCCTTAACACCACAACTCTAAAAATTATAGGTTATATGGATTATGTATAAAGATGCTTGACAAGGTTATAGCAGTTACAGACTGTAAATTAAGGACAAACTCTGTCAGGCACAACATAACAAACCTAGAACATTCAACCCAGAACATTTCCCACTCCATAAATGCCCAGAACAATATGCAAACAGTAATGCCCTTAAAGCATGAATAATGTATCATATGTGTTAGCTGGGTTACTTTTAGCCCTTCTATTGACCCGGCACAGGTAAAGAATACGTTATAAATACTGCATAGCTTTTGGTACCTAATCAAATGTTGTGAATGTGTCAAGACCATCAAAACAAACAAAAGTATCGTTTAAGTGAAATGACTATTTCAAACCAATTGTTCCTTTTACATTGTCTTAACAGGTCAATTTTGACCCGTTTGGTAAAAAACTGTGTGACCTTTCACCTTCGGACTTTCTGGATGGTATGCAGCTTTAAATAGTTTTTTTGTACATATATGAGGCAAATTTGACCTAAATTTAGCCCCTAGCTCCATACTGTTCTCTAGCTTCCCCACCTGTTTTACTGGGTACTGCATCTTCCCCACAAATTACATTATTTTTCTCTAAAACGGGATTTGTGCACACATAAACATGTCCACACACACAAACACACACACACACACACACACACACACACACACACAGTATTTTTTAACAGATTTGATCAGGTAATATGTAGTAAACACACAAATATTATTATTATTATTATTATTATTATTATTATTATTATTATTTTTATTTATTTTTATGAAAGGGTACAAAAGGGCTAAAGGTCTGTGAAAAGACCACTGGATTTTATTTTCTCTGAAAACATTAGATGGCAGAAATAACTGTTACTACACCTTGCTTAACCCCTGTAACACTGCAACAAATTGTTTGAATTTAGTGGGAAGGAATGGATTTATTGCAATGGACATCCAAAGTTTGCCCATTTTAAATGCTGGAAAAAGCAGTAGAGGTTCATTTGTGATTTGTTGTAATGTAGTTGAGATAATATAAAATGCCCAGTGTAATGCCCAAAATACATATAAATTGAGACATTCTTTGCCAATGTTTGTCAAGTTTTTAAACTCTTTTTTTTTTTTTTTTTTTATTCTTAAAAAAATAAAAATAAAAATGTTAATTCATTAACATTCAGAATGTATCCCTTTTTTCCCAATCATTATTCACTTTGGGACCACAACAAAACAGATTTTCGTTAAGGTTTTTTTTTTAGTGGCGTTGTACAGTAATCAAGAATTTATGCATTTTTAATGGTTTTTAATATGGGTAAAAAATGACTGGAAGGACAAAAGGAGGGTGCAGTTTCTTAAGACAATAGGAGGGTTAAAGGCAAGATACACCCTGTAAAAGGGTCATGAATTAAAAATTTTTATTAATTAAAAAAAGCGGTAACACTTTATTTGACTGCCCGTGTTACACATATTACATGTTATAATTATTATTAATAACAATAAAAATGTCAGTACAAGCACCTCTACAAAACAATTACACAGCAACTACATATAGTTCATTCGTATAGATAATTACCCATGTATAAACACAGCAGCAAAATGTCAAATGTACATAAACAACTGGAATGGCATAGGCATACAAACACAAAACTACTTGTATTGGTACATGGTATAGGCTGGTACTTAAAGGAATAGTTCAGCCAAAAATTCTCTCATTATTCACTTACCCTGATGCCATCCCAGATGTTTATGACTGTCTTTCTTCAGCAGAACACAAATGAAGATTTTTAGAAGAAGATAGAGCTCTGTCAGATCCTTATAATGGAAGTACACGGGTGCCAGCACTTTGACGGTCCAAAAGTCACATTTAGGCAGCATAAAAGTAATCCATGCGACTCCAGTCAATAATTAAAAAGTTTTTAACTTCCATCCATGGCTCTGATGCAGTTTGAAATGGCCGAACGCTCACGTGATGTTCGTTCTTCTGTTGTAAATAAGCGCAGATGAACACGTGAACTCGTCGTCGTGCTTATGCCACGTTTCGCGTCAGCTGCCGATAGGGGCCTTTCACACTGAACTTGTTTTTGCACGCATCTGTTCTATTTCCCCATTGTTTAAACACAAGCTGGACGAATGTCTTTGACATTTGCAACACGTCTCGCTTTTTCTTCAGCATCTTGTGCAGAACTGGCAAATTCTAAACACCATGTCAAGTTAAAAAGACCTTCTCATTTTAAAAAACGCACATCGAGACACCTGTGCTCTGTTTCATGCTTTGCACTGCATCTAGGTTGTTTTTAGCACAGTTGTCACAAAGATTCAACATTCTGAAAAAGTTCAGGCTGCATAGAGAGGACTGTTGCATTGTTTCATATTATTCCAGATTGTTTTGCACCAAGTGAAGTTTCAGCAAATAAATGGTAAAGCAATGCTTTTTTTCCCTTCTGCTTTAATGTACTAAGGGGCTGCTGTGCCTTGTTAAAACTATGTATGTTTACTGTTTCAGTACTGTTAAGAATGTTGCCTATATGCTTACATAAAATACAGCCTATTGCAACAGTACTTGCTAGGAGAAGAAATTAGATTGTAAGCGATTTCAGGTCGGGTTTGGCTTAAAATCTGATGGTATTGTTTGGGCCAGGTAGGGTCGGGCCACGCGGTCTCGGGTATGGGTCGGGTTCGGGTTTCATTTTAAGGCCCGTACAGACCTCTAGTGTGTATTACATTTATGCTGCCTAAATATGACTTTTGAACCTTCAAAGTGCTGGCACCCATGTACTTGCATTATAAGGACAGCATAATGAGGATAATGAGACAATTTTCATTTTTGAGTGAACCTTTAAGACTAGGCACTCGGTACTTGTATCGGTCTACAAAAATTGGTATCGGTGCATATCTAATCTCTAGTTCCGATTCAGCTGACAGAAAATACCAGATAGACAATGTGAATGCTGAAAGTTTACTGACTTGTGAGCGATATTTACAAAGAATATTTTTTACTTCTGTTTCTACCATTGGCAGCAGACAGGCAAAAAGTGTATTTTACGCTTTTAAGAGCCATAAAAAATTCGTCAATTGGTGCAAAACATCTGGTATAATAAAGTTGAAAACTTCTTGTTTCAATAGGAAATATTTCAACACAGAAAAAATCTGTGCGTATCGAGTCATTTTATGGGATCTTTAAGTGTCCAAATACTGTTTGGAAACACTATGTTTGTGAGGTAGTGAGATAGTGAGAGAGAGTGGGAATAAACACATGGGTTATGACATGCCTAAAAACACCTAAGAGAACTTTTCACATGCGTAAGCAGCCAACATAACCACAATCTGAGGATTCTCACATAATTGGTTTAATAGTTGACAGGTGTTCTGATACACCTCAAACGTTGCAGTTGTAAGACTTACGTACAACATGAAAAGAGGCACATCAGTGGTTAACATACCTGCCTATAATTGCAGGTGCTTTTATGTTTTGGCATGCACTGTGAATGAATGTTTTGTCTCACCAGCCCCCTTGGGTTTTATTCGCTTCCTCTCTGGCATTTTTAAAGCTGTTTGTTTTGTCAAAAACATTTTGATGATGCCATTAAACCTCTTGTGCAAAGAAAAATAGTTTGCGTTTGTATTTAGTTGAATGATGACTGAATTAACGAGCATGTCTGCTGCAGACAAAGGTCAAAAGGCTGCTGTCACAGCAGGCAGGGGCTTTGTTTTCTTTTAACAAAGTTTGAAAAGTCTTTCAAATACAAAGACAGGATGCAGTTCACTGGCCATTTAACGAGAGACACGTGTCTTGTTTCATAAAGTTATGACTCATTTTTTGAAGATGAATACTGTGACGGTTCTTGAAAGCATCTGCTCATTATTACTGTAAAAGTTGTCATGTAGGAGGTGACATCTAACAATTAAAAAGGGTCCTATCAGAATGAGGTTGAACTGAGAGTAGTGTCAAAGTTTTGTTTTCCATCAGAGCATTGGTGAAACGCTCTGATTGACACCATGATTTTGCCAGGCTCAATCAGATGTTTGGCCTAACCATGTTGAGTGACAGAACACTTTGTTGATTGCTTGGTTTCTATTTCTGCAGCACCGCACTGGGTAGCCCTGCCCACAGTGAAATCTCATTGGTCCAAAATCCAACCAGCTCTACTTTAAATGTCAAATATGCTCTAAATTTGCTGTGATTGTTTTAGCAGCAGTTTCATGTTCAGTGTGAAACTTGTTTGTGCACGGTATTAAACCCTGTCTACACCGGACGCAAGTGGCCCGTTGCGTCACGTCTAAAGCAAATTGCTCCCATTATTATGAACGATGCTGTCTACACTGGACGTGTTTTTCGACAGTGGACGGATGCCCTGTTCTACTTCTGACGCACTGCAGAGCTTGTGCAGTTTCTTGCTTATAATCTATTAATTTAAACCGTCTTTTGTTTCTAACCATATGTATACACAGTTCTATCAGAAAAGACTTGGTATGATTGGAATTAATACAAATGTAGAGATATTTAGATGATTTTGTCACGGCTCCGGTGAGTTTGCCGGTTTATTCTGTTTTGTTTTTTTCTCTCCCGCATGTCTCGCAGGCAGAGCCGGCACGCATGATCAGTGTTTCCATGGGAACATTGATCGTTCCCGGGGAAGCGCTGATCATGCCGCTGATTAACGTGCTAGCTACACCTGTTCCATTCTGATTGCACTCCCTACTTAATCCTTGTGTGCCCTCACTGTCTTCGCTAGGTTATTGCTTGTGCTGTCAAGCGGCTAACCTTGCTCTCTTTGTCTAGTTGGTGCTGTCTCATGTATATGTTGGTTGCCTGTCTCTGCCTGCGTGTCGGGAAGTTTAGTTACTTTCCAGTTTGCTGTACGCCTGTCCTCGCTGCCCACGAATCGGCAGTGGAGGATTCCTCGTCTCTGCCCGCGTGTTGGGAATACGACTGCCCTCCTTCATACAGGCTTTGTTCTCTGCACCACACCATGCTTCAATGGACTCTTCCTACGGATCTGCACCTGACTTCCACAATGCATACACCTGTCTATGAACGCACTCCTCCTTTGCCCTCCTTGATCCTTGGCCCTTGTCTCCTGCCACTGCAGCTGCTGCTGGGATTCTAATACTTCGTCAGCACAGTTTATGTCGACATTTGTTGTTAATAAATCCTTTGAACTGGTCTTCTGCAATTGGGTCTCTGTCTCACTCTCGCTTTGACAGATTTGGAGTAAGCCCTGTCCTACGGTTCAGCACTCAGATCTATCTATCTGTCTGTCTGTCTGTCTGTCTGTCAGTGGTATCTGTCTTTCAATGGTATCTATCTGTCTTTCTGTCTATCAATGGTATCTTTCTATCTGTCTGTCTGTCTGTCTGTAATAATAGTCAGAAAGATCCAATGTATCATTAATCTTATCTTTATTGTATGCTGTGCAGGTAATGTTACATTTGTGTGTAATGTTTGTATTTACTGTACACCCTATATGCAAAGTATACACTCTGTATGGAAGGTATAGAGTTTTGTGAGGTTTGGGTCCATTGTGTACACTTTGCATGTTTTGTGTGTATAGTTCACTATCCGGGACCATGTCATTGCCATTTGTGTGTTCAGCTGTGCAGAGAGATAAAGTGAGTGTTTCCTTCACTTTGCTGAGATGGCTATGTTTGTACTTCTACATGCCATATGGTGGTAGAAAGCATTAAGCACAACAGGTGGGTCATTCAGGCCACAGACATTATACCTAGTACTAGTACTTAATAATAATAATAATAATAATATACCTACACTACTCATTAGAAACATAAAAACTGTGATTGCTAAAACATGCTGTGTTTTTCAACAAATAAGCATTTAGAAAAAGACAGTGATATCTACTTGCATCTGCCAAACCTATAAGAAGGCATTAGGAATTAAGACATTAGACTTTATTGTACTAAGAGGATTTTCACTGTTGACATGCACACTGCACGGACTGTCACCAATTAAAGCAGATTCCTACTTGCTCATTAAACTGTGCATGCCTTTCCTGTTTCACTGTTTTCAAGTAATATAAGAGCATAAAAATTATTCAAAATATGTTTTTCTGAATCAGGTTTATTCACGGCCAAATAAATCTGCTGCAGTTTCTTTTAAATCTGGCGACTGGAGTGTTTTAAGATCAAGGTTGTGTTGTAGTGAGTTGTGTAGCCAGGAATTCATACACTTCTCAGTCCTTTCTTTAATGGTCTGTGGATATCTTTGCAGATCAGACTTTGTTTGAATCATTGTTAAAGGTTTAGTGAGCCTCCTAGAGTGGTGAGAGGCTTTGAAGACATATGTCTCCATACAGAATCTGCTTTAGTGCTTTGCTGGACTGCCGGGACATGTTTTAGGTGTGTGTGAGTGTGTGGAAGAATTTGTGGAGCGTGCTGAGATGCTCAGTCTGAATGCTGTTTAATACTATCAATGCTTCCCTGGGAATTATATGTGTTAGTGTATCCTTGCAGATGTGTTGAAGTAAGTACAGAGTTTTCTTGTTTTGTTTGCTGGGCTGTTTGATTAAGTGTGCAGTTGTATAGTGTCCCATGGGAAAGGTGCAACTGTAAACCTCAGCATTTTACTCTGAAGTGAGCTGATGATATCTCTCTGAACTCAGCCTCAGGGGTTTGTGTATGAAACATGCAGTTTCTCATACTCAGATTAACAGTCACTATGACTTGCAGTGCATGCTATTTAAATAAGTTGTTCATTCTAAATAATCCTGTAAATTATTGCAATACAATTTGAAGCACAAGTATTCAGTTCAGCTACGACTCCTGTTGCAGATGATAACTTGCCAGAATTAAAGTTCTATGGAATGGTGGTTTTATGTGTGTGTACGTTTGAGTTTTATTCTTGCTTGCATGTTTGTGAATGAGGTTAGAGGTTTACTCCATGTTGTCTTAAGAAGGATTAGTCACCTGTTAGGGTCTGCAGAGTTCACTAGACTCGCTCTCTTTAAGCCTGAGATCCGCCAGTAAAATGTTTGCGATTGACTAGCTACAGCATTAATATCCAATTATGAATTTACTGCATGTAGGGAACCAGGATAATTTGATATATAAATAGCAAAAATAGCAAAATATAAATAAATAAATCAAAGTATATTTATTGAAGTATATAATACTGTAAATATTCAGTGGGGTCTAAAAGTCAAGAAAACCACTAGTAAAATGGACCATATATTTAGCAAAAATGTTACATTTTCTATGTTTTTTTTTTTTTTTGTTTGTTTTGCAAATCATATTATCATTATAATTCATAATAATAATTATAATAATTTGATCATTATAAAAGTATAAAAATTTAAGTAAAATATACATATCAGAATTTATTATTTAGTATGTCCCCCTTTTGCTTTAATGACAGCATGCACTCAAGCTGGCATGAATGCATACATCTTATGTTTTTCAATGGAAGCAAGAAATTTGACCCTTTATACAAAGGAATTAACATAATCAGTGTCACAAATGTGCTTAAATTTGATTAGTGACCCAGAAATTAGGGATGCTCTGATCGATCGGCCACCGATCGGTATCGGCCGATATTCACGTCCTATGACTTGATCGGTGATCAGTAATTTGGCCGATTGCATAAACCAATCGCTCATGTCGCAAAAGACGTGCAGCTCCTTTAAGACTTCATTAGCACTGTCATGACATCACGGAGTGTGGGGAACACTGGCATAGTGCATACTTGCCAACACTCCCAGTTTTACCTGGTTTCTCCCATTTTTCCACCCCTGTGGAAAATCAACGCTGCACGCTGTACTCCCGATTTACAATTTCTCCCGATAAACTCACAATATTTCACATCCACTCTTTGCTCATGAGGATGTATTAGACCTCCAGGTAGGGTTGCCACCCATCCCGTAAAATACGGGATCGACCCGTATTTTAATATGAAATGATGTGTCCCGTATTGAATCAATATGCTGCACGATTTGTCCCATAAAGCTGGTCAGATGGTGTCACAGCAAAATTTTTCCAGTTCGTTAATTTAACATTGATATAAGTTTGACATTTTTCATACAGTGGGTAAGGGGTCACCTGAAAAGTCCACACATTGTGCTGAAATGTGCTAATACTGTGAAGGGTGTGGTAAGGGACTGTCTGAAAAGTTCACACATTGTGCAAAAATGGTGGATATTTTATTGAAAACAGAAGGTTCAATATAAATGTTCAATAAGATGTACAGAATTACACAGATCCAACAATGTATGAATACAATCACATTGTATTCATGTGAGTCTTAAAGACAAGAAGTACAGGTGAAGGAAAAAATTAATAATTAAAATAAAGTAAATAAATAAAAAATAAAAAACATGTAAATACACAGATGTATAGATAAATAATTTTATTTTTTATAAGTCAGGGGTCAGGAAAGTTCTCAGCATATAAGAAAGGATGTACACTTTTAATAACTCAAAAAGCATTTATTGCTAAAACTGTCAAGGATATGGCAAGGGACCATCTGAATACATTCCTTGGTATTATTCATCTTCAGTGTGGTATTACTGACTGATACTGCCGCTCCCTATACGCATATTACGGCGTCTGCGTAGTGCACCTACTCCCTACGGGGGCACCATCTTACCCTAGGGGGGCACCAGAAACTCTACCGGCTGCCGTTCCTCACACAAACGAACCACGCACCCCCCACACCAAAATCTCCCTATTTTTCACAATCTGATGTTGGAAGATAAGACAAAAATCTTGATTCAGCAGTTAAGAATGATGCAGTGGGAGATGTATGGTGATAGTTTGTGTACTGCATTGTTAATGTGGCGTTTCACATGCAACAAGGCAAAGGGAAAACAGCACGAGCTGTGAAACGATCCTTATTATCGTTCATGGCGGCAGCTGCTCAGTCTCCGTCGGGCATAGTCATCTCAGTAATAACACGAGTTACATGTGGTATAATTCAAACATTTTTATCAAATATCTCCCGATTAAATGGCATTAACAATACCTGTAGAGTCCAGAAACATGCGCTCTTTCTCCGCTTTCCTTTCATCTCTTGCCCTCATGAGAATAGGCGTAGATTATGGCTGACCAATAGATTATAGATTATGACCGACCAATATTTATACAAGTTTGCTGCATACAGAATACTATTATGCGAAGAAAAACCAGTATGGAATGACCTGGTGAGTGTGCAGTCCCAATGACACTTTGGTTTCATACCACTAGTAGGTACTATTATGTAAAATAACACACCTTTTGTTTATATAGTGAGAAAGATTTAAATAGCCTTGAATAAGGGGCACCGTTGTCACCCACGGTAACTAAAAAGAGCAACCCTTGTCATAACATAAAATGACATGATTAACATTAAACAGAACTTGAAAAATGATTATACTTTTAATTACTTTGAATTATTACGTTTAAATGTTAATGAATGACACCCCCAAGTAGTCCACAAATTTGACCGGCGAACCTCATTACTTATGCAAACACAATAGCCAATAGCAAGTCCCCAAGCAAAAACCACATCAGACATTGGTCGAAGCAGAACATAAATGGTATAACATGGCTCCTGTTACTTTTCTCAGTGTCAGTCGTTAGTGATTACTGCATGAAACAATTTTTCTGGCGATCACACAGGATTTATTTTTATATCTTAGGTCCAGTCATTGAAATTAATACATTTAAACAAGCATACTTTTGTTTCCTCTCTAGGAAAAAAAAATTAAATAAAAAGAGTTTTGCATTTAGCACAAAGGAGGATTCTGCTTTTGTGATTAGATTTTCATTTGTTTAATGCTGAATAATAAATTTTACAGAATGTCACGATGTCATGATACAATTTCAATATGTACTGTAAATCTTGTTGAAGACAACAGAACTTGATTTTGATGCTTTAATCTTATGTTTGTCGCATTGCATATCGCTGCTACATTATCAGTCAAGTTTACTGCATATGGCATTGTCCCTCCATATCATGCAGCCACTGGTCAGTTCTAAACCAAAACAATCTGGATATATTAATATCCTTAATATGGCTATATTAAGAAATAATGTTATTTTGCCTATATTACCATAGGCAAAATAACCTATGGTACTTGCTCATGAGAGAGCGCGTGTTCCCCTCATTAAAGTTCAAGAAGAAACAAGTGAAAAATTAACCATTAATACAATCATCCAACTAAATGAAAAGGCAAGGAATTTATAAATATAATAATTATTTATACAATATTAAGATACTATAATATAATGTATTAAATATAATGCAAAAATAAAATAGAAATGAAATAAGGAATAATAATAATTATATGAAAAAATGACAATGAATCAATAACCAAAAATGTCACATTAAGTTTAATTGCACCTATGGGTTATGAGTTTGTCTTCAGTTTGACACTAAGCTTAATTTTTTTAATATAGAGAATTGCCCATACTTGATTTAAAGTCATAAAAAGCTTTTTTATTAAGCCTTTTAAACGTCTGAAACAAGTTCAAGGCAAAGTGATATTACTGGGAAGAGGAAAATTCAATTAATAGTGACAGTGTGCTGAAAGCTTGCATATAGCCATTTATTACAGAGATCCTGATAAAAGGTGAAATGATCGAAATCGGTATCGGCCGATCAGGTGACAAGAAGATCGGTGATCGGTTTTGGCTGTTAAACTCCTGATCGAAGCATCCCTACCAGAAATGATAGAAAAGCATACATATTTCTTATTAATTTTATTTAGGAAAGTATCTTTTTCTTCTTCTTTTCAGTATCCTAAACCTTTGCTTAATTCTGTTTAAATTAAATCCCAGATTTTCAATGTCATCTCAGATTTTTGGACACCACTGTACTAAACATTCAAGTGTATTGTTCACATTCTCTTATACATTTTAATGAAATATCATTTTACGATTTTTGCCAATCCTTGGTTTACAATTTCACATTAGTGGAAAATAATCTCTTTTGGCTTGTTGGACTGTATTTTGTACAGAACACCCTAAAGACATGTTTTCCCTTTTGCCAAATGTCAGCAATTCAGGGCATCACTGTTGATGAGCATGCTGATTTCTTGAGTCTTTCCAGGTGTTTAAATCACTGAAGCATAGCTCTCCGACTTACTTAATCACCCAGCTTCCAAATTATGAGCCAGTGGCAAGAGAGCAAGAATCCATCACCTCTGGCCACTCCTAAATAAGGAGAGTTAATATGAGGTAGGTGGTGGAAATTTGCAGAGGTGGGCTTCACTCCATACAGCTCGTGAATGTGAACAATTATGTGTGTAATAAGCCTCTGGCGTGAACGCACTCAAGGTTCATCAGCCTTCGCAGTGACATGAAGGCAAACAGTGCACACAGCGAAATAAACTGTGGAATTCTTATCCCAGCTGATATATCTGTCATTCCAGCCTTGTGACTTCTGAGTTACCAGACTTAGCTTGTGTTGAAAGGTTTATATCTTTCGGTTCACGTTAACTCCACAGTTCAGGAATCAAATTTTCCTTGTTCTTTTAAGATAAAAAAAAAAGTTTACTGCACTTTGAAAACACATGATCACATGGGAAATCAATGTCGTTTTCAAAAGTTCATGTACACTGAAATCAAACCCATTCTTCCATATTACTGATAAGCGCCATCCTCCATTAGACATTTTTGCATCAGTTCAAACATGATCACCTTTCTCTTGAGTGCAAATGATAGCGTGTTGCAAGAGCAACCTCTGAGACAGGGGTTTTGGTCTCGTGGGAACCAGGACATAATCACATTCACTTATACACTGGCAGGTGTGATTCAGATGTTGCAGTTTTGCTCTAAATTTAAAGTTTTACTCCACCGACAGATAGGTTTAGGGTTGGGGTTTTGGCTAGGGGATAGATTTCTGTTTACTGTACTACATAATTTACAGCTAAAAATAAAAAACACTTTTAGCGCCACTCTGTGGACGATTACAATTTAAAGAGATCAATAACTGCGGTTTGTGATGAGGAGGAGGGCGTGGCCAAGCCGTGATGATGCACAGCCAGCGCTGAATCAGCAGGAGAGCGAGATAAAGGGGAGCTGGAGGTGCCAGTTAGGGAGAGAGAGAGAGACACACGTGTGTCTGTGTCCTTATGTTTTATGTTGTTTTAAGTTAATTTATTTCATTAAAGTTTATATTGACTTCTCAGCCGGTTCCCGCCTCCTCCTTGCCCGTCCTTTTACTGTTACAGTGGTACTGAAACCCGGGAGGGAGGAGGGATGCGCTGTTGCAGAGTCCTCGCCACTGCCATCCACCAGGGGAGCAGCCGCGGCCTTTTGCCTGGGGATGGAGGGGTCGCTGCCAGACGCCGAGAGCTGGAAGAACCGCTACCATCCGCCGAAGAAGGGGAGGAGCGGTTCTGTCCACCAGGGGCCGGAGGACTCGCTGCTGTCCGCCAGGGGAGGAGCAAGCTGACGTCCGCCAGAGGACTCCGCAACAGCGCATCCCTCCTCCCTCCCGGGTTTCAGCACCACTGTAACAGCGTTTCCGAGAACTGGCAAGCAAGTTTTCCTCTCTCTCTCCTCTCTCTCTCTCTCTATGTGTCTCTCGCTCGCCCTTTCCCTCTCCCCACGCCTCCCCTCGTCTCTCTCCCAGGTTCACAGAAGGCAGGGTGGATCACCGGCTGACAGAACGGCCAGAAGGGCAGCATCTACCCTCCAGCGATGGGGGGGGAGTTGGTCAGACAGGTGGCACCCCGGCCTGAATCGGGCGTGGGAGGAGTGTGACGAGGAGGGCGTGGCCGGGCCGTGATGGAACATGGCCGGCACTGAATCAGCTGATCAGCGGGAGAGCAAGATAAAGGGGAGCTGGAGGCGGCAGTTCGAGAGAGAGAGAGAGAGAGAGAGATGCGCGCGGCCAAGTTGCATGTGTGTCTCTGTTTGTTTATGTTTGTTTTATGTTGAGTTTCTTATTAAACTTTGTTTTTTGTTCAGCCAGTTCCCGCCTCCTCCTTGCCCATCCTTTACCTGTTACAGAGTTCTTTTAAATAATCATGGTTAGGTCAAATGATCGCTATCAAGCGATGCAATAATTGCAACAGGTAATTATTAATATATCTGTGTTCCCTATCTGTCACTCACTCGACGTTGTGTCGGTGTAGTGACAATAGGGGTCACTCTTGGGAGCCCGAGACACTTCTGGTCTTTGATAAAAGTATTTGCATGCCACTCCCCGGACATACGGGTATAAAAGGAGCTGGTGTGCAACCACTCATTCAGATTTTCTCTTCGGAGCTGAATGGTCGATGTTTACTGAGCTGACTGTTCATTCACCTCTGCTGGATCTGATGACGCATTTCTGCGGCTTCTCCCTCCTCTGCACTGGTGTACTGCAGAGAACGCCCCTGGGCGCTTTGGCAGAAAAAAGTATAGAGTATATTTTTCTGAAAGAGTATATTTCTCTAAAAGAGCGGCACACACGGAATGTCTTTTTAAAGACGCATCTTTTTAAAGATGCCTTTCTGTTTGTGTGTTATTCCTGGTTGCGGTCGTTACCTCTCAACTTCAGATGGTCACGATCACTGTCTTTCATGTCTGGGTGTGACCCACACGGAGACGGCGTTTGTGGATGGTTCATGTTCTCACTGCGAGAACATGACCATGGCAACCCCAGCGGCTCCCCGCCTCAGTCCTTCTACCTATGGGTATGAGGCCAGCGTGGCTAGCACTGGTGGCGATTTGGGGACCCCAATGCTGCTGGACAAGCCACCTCTGCCCTGCACACCATGGCTGTCCTGCAGGTCCACCAAGCACCAAGGCGCTAAAAGAACTGCACGAGGGTAGTTCCACCCCAGATCTGATGCAGGAACTACACTCGGCGACTGACCTCGCTCTCCGAGCGACGAAGGTCACGACATGGTCTCTCGGGTGGGCGATGTCCACATTAGTGGTCCAGGAGCACCACCTTTGGCTCAGCCTGGTCGACATGGGTGAGGCCGACAAGACACGGTTCCTTGCTGCCCCTATCTCCCAGGCTGGCCTATTCAGAGACACCGACGAGGACTTCGCCCAGCAGTTCTCGACGGTGAAGCAGCAGACGGAGGCTATCCGGCATATCCTGCCCTGGCACGGCTCAAGATCCCGCACCCCGTCTGCTCGTCGCCAAGGGTGTCCCCCTGCGGTGACTGCACCGGCTCCGCCACAGCGCCTTTGGCCCGGCCCCGGCATGGAGCCCACTGCAGGAAGCAGACGCCACCCGTCTCACGGCCAGCTGCCAAGAACACACAAAGGGCTTCAAAGCGCCCCTGAGACGGGCGACCCAGGGTCGACGAAACCCACTGCATTGGAGCTGGTAGTAAGACCACTCCATCCCCTGGTGGAGGGCTGGGTGGAGAATCTTTTGTTGCCTTTTCATTTGATTTCGCCGCATGCCCAAGTGGCTGCGGTACCCAACAGTTCAGCAAAAGAGTGGTTTCCTCCTTACCTGGGTCACATACCTGGTGTGCACAGTCGTCATCATGACCACCGTCCACCTTTTTACCCTTGCAGGATTGGCGCTCCAGCGGTGGTCTCCCCGCCACTGAGCACCCAGCTGTGGCACACTTCCGCCTCCGATGTGACAGTCTCCACGGGTTGCGAGGACAGGCCTCTTCCTCCCCTGTCCCAGGCTGTTCCGGGGGTGGTCACAAGGAGCCAGGTAAGTGCTTCAATGTCCCTAGACTCAGCACGGCCACGACATGGTGTGGCACCTCGAGCTCCGCCCCTCCGCGAGGCCCCACTGTCGTACGTCCGACGAGGTTGTCTCTTTGGCTTGCGCTTTCCAATCCGTCGCGATGGCTGGTCCAGACCGTCCAACTCGGCTACGCGATTCAGTTCGCCAGGTGTCCGCCCAGATTCAGCGGTATCCACTTCACCTTGGTGAAAGACGAAAACGCTGCTACCTTGCATGCGGAGATCGCCACCCTTCTACGGAAGGGTGTGATAGAACCTGTCCCTCTGGCCAAGACGAAGAAGGGGTTTTACAGCCCCTACTTCATCGTATCAAAAAAAGGCGGTGGGTTGCGGCCAATCTTGGACCTGCGAGTACTGAACCGGGCTTTACACAGACTCCCGTTCAAGATGCTGATGCAAAAACGCATTCTGGCGAGCGTCCAGCATCAAGATTGTTTCGCGGCGGTAGACCTGAAGGACGCATACTTTCACGTCTCGATTCTAGCTCGACACAGACCCTTCTTCCGGTTTGCATTCGAGGGTCAGGCGTATCAGTACAAGGTCCTCCCTTTCGGTCTGTCCTTGTCCCCTCGTGTCTTCACGAAGGTCGCAGAGTCAGCTCTTGCCCCGTTAAGGGAGGTGGGCATTCACATTCTCAACTATCTCAATGATTGGCTAATTCTAGCTCACTCTTGGGACATGTTGTGTGCACACAGGGACTTGGTGCTCTCGCACCTCAGCCGATTAGGACTTCGGATCAACTGGGAAAAGAGCAAGCTCCTCCCGGTTCAGAGCATCTCTTTACGCGGTTTGGAGTTGGACTCAGTCTCATTGACAGCGCGCCTCACGAATGAGCGCACACAGTTGGTGCTGACCTGTTTGAAGGCGTTCAAACAGAAAACAGCGGTTCCACTGAAACTCTTTCAAAGGCTCCTGGGGCATATGGAATCCTCAGCAGTAGCCACCCCACTCGGGTTGACGCATATGAGACCGCTTCAGCACTGGCTTCAGACTCGAGTCCCGAGATGGGCATGGTGCCGCGGGACACATCGTGTGGTCATCTGTCAACTTCTCTTCAGCCCTTGGACTGACCTCACGTTTCTACCGGCAGGCATTCCCCTAGAGCAGGGCTCCAGGCCCGTCGTGATCACGACAGACGCCTCACTGTTTGCAACGGGCATTCAGCCGCCGGCTTATGGACAGGCCATCGGCTGCATTGGCACATCAACTGCCTCGAGTTGTTGGCAATTCTGCTCACCCTGCGGAGGTTCCGGCCGTTGATTCAGAGCAAGCACGTGTTAGTTCGGACAGACAACATGGCAACGGAAGCATATGTCAACCGTCAAGGCGGTCTTCACTCTCGTTGTATGTCACAACTCACCCGCCGTCTCCTCCTCTGGAGTCAGCAGCACCTCAAGTCGCCGCGAGCCACTCACATCCTGGGCGACCTCAACACTGCATCGGGCGCGCTGTCGTGGCAGGTTACCATCAGGGGAGAGTGGAGACTCCACCCTCAGGTGGTCCAGCTGATTTGGAGTCGATTCGGACAGGCACAGGTAGACCTGTTTGCCTCCCAAGAATCCTCCCACTGCCCGCTCTGTTACGCCTTGACCGAGGCACCTCTCGGCATAGACACACTGGCACACAGCTGGCCCCCTGGCCTGTGCAAATTTGCGTTTCCCCCAGTGAACCTACTTGCACAGACTCTGTGCAAGGTCAGGGAGGATGAGGAGCAGGTTGTCCTTGTAGCACCATACTGGCCCACACAGACATGGTTCTTGGACCTCATGCTCCTCGCGACATCCTCCCCCCTCGCAACCTTCTTTCTCAGGGACGGGGCACCATCTGGCACCCGCAACCAGACCGCTGGAATCTCCATGTCTGACCCCTGGACGGGACATGGAAGACCTAAGCGGTGGTAGACACAATCACTCAGGCTAGGGCCCCCTCTACAAGGCACCTGTATGCCTTTAAGTGGTGTCTGTTCACTAAGTGGTGTTCTTCCTAACGGGAAGACCCCCAGAGATGCGCAATCGGTGCTTTCCTTCCTGCAGGAGAGGTTGGACGGGCGGCTGTCCCCTTCCACCTTGAAGGTGTACATTGCTGCTATAGCAGCACACCACGACACAGTGGACGGTAAGTCCTTAGGGAAGCACGACCTGATCATCAGGTTCCTGAGAGGAGCCAGGAGGCAGAACCCCTCCAGACTGTGCCTCGTTCCCACATGGGACCTCTCTGAAGTTCTTCAGGGTCTACAGAGAGCCCTCTTTGAGCCTTTGCAGTCAGCTGAGCTTAAGGCACTCTCCTTGAAGACTGCCCTCCTGACTGCGCTCACTTCTATCAAGAGGGTAGGAGACCTGCAAGCATTCTCTGTCAGCGAATTGTGCCTGGAGTTCGGTCTGGGCTACTCTCACATGATCTTGAGACCCCAACCGGGCTATGTGCCCAAGGTTCCCATGACCCCTTTTAGGGACCAAGTGGTGAACCTGCGAGCACTGCCCCAGGAGGAGGCAGACCCAGCCCTGTCGTTGCTATGTCCGGTGTGCGCTTTTTGCATCTATTTGGATCGCACACAGAGCTTTAGGATCTCTGAGCAGCTCTTTATCTGCTTTGGTGCACATTGGAAAGGAAGCGCTGTCTCCAAGCAGAGGATTGCCCACTGGCTCATTGACGCCATAGCTATGGCATATCACGCCCAGGACGTGCCGCCCCCGGTAGGGCTATGAGCCCATTCTACCAGGGGTGTGGCGGCCTCCTGGGCCCTGGCCAGGGGTGCTTCTCTAACAGACATTTGCAGAGCAGTGGGCTGGGCAACACCCAACACCTTTGCGAGCTTCTACAACCTCCGGGTGGAACCGGTTTCATCCCGGGTAGTGGCACGCAATACAAGTGGATAAGCCCGGGATCACCGGCCGGGTGTATCGCTTGCACATAGCACCTTTCACCTCCTCTGAGCTGAAGACATGCACCATTAATTCCCAGTATGTTCCCTGGTTGACTTCCTCCGAGCCCTGTGGCAGTCGAGTTTTCAGAGAGACTCGCTGCCGGCCCAGTACACGTGCTAACTAAGAGCCCTGTTCTGGGGTAGGTGCTCCGCATGTGGTGGTTCCCTGTAAGGTAACCCCATGCGATGTATATCTTCTGCTAATTTGTTTCCCTGTTGGCAAACTGTGTCTTCCTTGGGCAGAGCCCCCTCTGCCACAGTCTCCATGTTTGTAGTAACTCCTCCTCCGTTGGGCAGGATCTACCATGAGACTTCTCCACATGACATACTTCCAACATAGTTCGGCAAGACCACGTGATGTATTTTTCCACTTAAATATCCCCCCCCCCCCCCCGGGCAAGGTGTGGTCTCCGTGGTGTCCTCCCCTTGGGAGGGACACCCCTGACTAGACCTGGTCGGCCCAGTCGGATATTCCCCCTTTTTTTAGGGAGTGGGAAAAAAAGAAGGGGAAAAGAGGCCATGACTGGGCTAGCCTGTCTCTATCTTTTGGGTAGTCGACTTGTCCTCAAAGGGCCGTTCGACACTCATAACTATGTTGGGGGAGGTTACGTGTTGGCCTGGTGCGCTGGCTACGAGGTACACAGTTGTCTGTCCGTCACACACCACCAGTTCACGTAACACAGTTCGGCCAGTTGCAGCGTTTTGTATAGGGACCCCTAGTGTCACTACATCGACACAAATACGAGTGAGTGACAAATAGGGAACGTAGTGGTTACTTGCGTAACATCCATTCCCTGATGGAGGGAATGAGACGTCGTGTCCCTCCTGCCACAACACTGAACTACCCGCTGAAATGGCCGGACCTTGTCTCGGCTCCTCAGCATAAAACCTGAATGAGTGGTTGCACGCCAGCTCCTTTTATACCCGTATGTCCAGGGGAATGGCATGCAAATACCACTCGCCAATTTTCATTGGCCTTTTATCAAAAACCAGAGGTGTCTCGGGCTCCAAAGAGTGACCCCTAGTGTCACTACATCGACACAACGTCTCGTTCCCTCCATCAGGGAACGGAGGTTACGCAAGTAACCACGACGTTTTTAGTTTACAATTTTATTGTAAGTTGACAATTTTAACCATACCAAAGTTAAATTGCATTGTCTGAGGCAGAAATTATTTATGTATATATTCTTAAATGTATGGTATTTTTGTTTGTATTTATTTTTTTCCTTGATTGCTGCATATTCAGTTATTATGCTTTATAATGTTTACAGGTAATTGCACTTACACTGTCACTGACACAAATTACACTAGTATACATAACTATGTTTTTTTGTGACTTTTCATTGCAAAACAACATAAAAAATGCAGCAAATGGCATTGCAATCTTTGAGAATATCCGCAGCAAATTCAGTCATTTTGATCCACAATAATTAAGAAAAATTACCACGAAATCCTGGTGCCAGTCCTTGCCTTTTGGGGGCCCTAAGCAAAATTTTGATTGGGGGGCCCCCCGTCAGTGTGTCTGTAGCCCCCAGATTGATGTAACCCTTACGCCTGTCTCAAAGAGTAGTTTCGTAGTAAAACCACAACATACAGTGAGTTAATTCTATGCAACCTAAGTATTTATAATTTTTTATACTGACAATAAGCCAAAGGTATATGAGGTGTCAATTTTCAATAAATGAAAGGAAAAGGAACATTAGGCCAGTCTGCTGGGTCAGTTGGCAGGGCACTTGCTGGCTGCACATTACTGTGGTCTGCACTTGTGCCTGCTTTAGCTAGCTGTACATTACGTGCTTCTTGCTGGTGCTGCTGGTCTTGCTGATGAACTTTAGAATTGTCCCTGGAGGCAGATAATAAAACATTTTTATGCTTCATTTGAAATGGCCTAACACAGTTACAGTGCAATGTAGTGGTATCAGCTAAGTTTACAGCAGGGGCAGACTGGCCATTGGGAGAGCCGTGACTTTTCCCAAATGGCCAGCTGCGAAACGAGGCCAAATGGGCCACGATAAGCTGAAATGGGCCGCTGCGTTATGCAGAATGGGCCACAAAACGGCACCGTGATATGCCGAAGGGGGCAGCGATATGCAGAAAAGGACAGCGACCAGCCCGTCTGGCACCAACAATCATCCATGTGATTATCTAATCAGCCAATTGTGTGGCAACAGTGCAGTGCTTAAAATCATCAGATATGGGTCAGGAGCTTCAGTTAATGTTCACATCAACCATCAGAATGGGGAAAAAATGTGATCTCAGTGATTTGGACCGTGGCATGATTATTGGTGCCAGACGGGCTGGTTTGACTATTTCTGTAACTGCTGATCTCCTGTGATTTTCACACACAACAGTCTCCAGAATTTACTCAGAATGATGCCAAAAACAAAAAACATCCAGTGAGCAGCATTTCTGTGGACAGAAATGCCTTGTTGATGAGAGAGGTCAACAGAGAATGGCCAGACTGTATTGATCTGACAAAGTCTACAGTAACTCAGATAACCATATATATATATATATATATAGAGAGAGAGAGAGAGAGAGAGAGAGAGAGAGATACAGTATATATACTGTATATAGCTTATTTTCATCCTACCTCTGAATACGGCCTCCGAAGGCAGCATTTTCCAGTTTTTGGATGTAGTCGTCCTGTTTGCATGGCAACAAATACCAGTACTTGGCTGCTTATAACGTTTTCAACAGCATGTGGTCCCCCTAGTGGATCGGGAGCCCTATGCAACTTGCGTATATTGCATATAGGGAGGCCCGGCACTGATTCTAAACAACAGAAATCTAACAAACAAGTAAAATGTGGGAAAATGATCCAAACCTTGCATAGTTCCGGGCCAGGTGTAGCACCTGCCGCTCTGCATATCCTTCTGAAGGATCCCAACAGTAGAAACGAGTGTATGAAGTATATTTTTAAAAAGATCGGGCTGTTTAATTCTTGTGGTCAAAGAGAGGATAAACAATTTTATGAAAAAATAAAATATGACTAAAACTTGACAATATTATGAACTCAGGGGAAACATATTTTTAAAATGTATGATATGACCACTTTAAACAGGACCATCTGCCTGGAAGAGCCATGCTTACACATTCCAAAGATTGTTTTTGGCAGTACCTGAATGTTACGGCAGGTCGATGATTTGCATCAATATGCTCTCTCTTCTGCCTCAGGTGAAAAGGTTTTAAAAGCATTTGACCTGCTATAAATCCAAAACGTTGTAAAACAAAGACTACAGAGAACAACCCCCCTCTCAGTTTTGCTGTAAAGGGATTTATTATAATGTGTTCCCTGTTTTTACTTTTGTACTCTTTTATGTCTCTTTAGATCTTTGCCTTTGAGGAGTCAGTGAACTCTAGATAAGACACCAGGTGAAGTCACAGCATCTCCTGCACCCTTCCAAGCGTGGTCCTCATCTGCTGGCTGGGATGAGGGGTCTCAGGGGCCTTTGTGTCCGGCTCCTGTTGGCCTTCTTCTCCACTGCCTTTGCTTTTTATTTCCCTCCTCAGGGTAAGTACCTTGGCACTTAAATTGCTCTAAGATGTTTTTCTTATCAGTGCAACATTAGAAAATAACTAGCACTATTCTAGCTCATTTGCATTTATAAGTTCGTCAGAACTCGCCTTTGTCTTTAATGTTATTAGGGTGAATCTCAGTGTTGGGTAAGTCACTCGAAAATAGTAATCCATTACATATAACTGATTACTTTAAAATTGTAATCAGATTACTTTAATGAAATCGTAAAAGTATTCACGTTACTAATTAATTTACTTTTACTAAGTTGCTTTCTAAAACAATTTGGACAGAAATGGGTAGCACGTTATTTTACAGTACTGTTCTACATTTACGTCCTATATAATTACAACTATAGTAACTACTAGATACTAACCCTAAACCTAACCCTAACCAGTTATCTAATATTACTCAGTACTTTCTTGGGTAGGTACACTGTAAGTATACTGAAAGTGCACATACTGTAAAATAAAGAGCAACCCAGAAATGTCTATATTTCCTCCTTGTTCATTTTCATTGTCCCTTCAGCTGTCAAAGAAACACAAACAGACATACATATGAACATAATTTATGTTTTAATTGTATTATAAATAATTTTTTTATTTGTTATTTTACAAATATATATTTTACAAATATTATATGTGTAACCTAAGTAATGTATTGAAAAGTAATTAAAGGGGTCATGAAATAAAATTTTCCTTGATATTTAGACATGTAAGAGGTAACTGTACTATAAAAACACACTGTAAATTTCAGAACTCAAAACTTCCTCCCCAGTCTAAAAAGAGCATTTATAGTTGCCAGCCTGCTGAAACGTCTCGTTTTGAAATCTGTCTGTTCGTGATGTCACAAGACATTGCTCATTTGTATTTACACATCCCACAACATGCGTCATCGCACCCTTGGCCCGCCCACTGGCGCGTAGTTCAAGTCAAGAGAGCAGGCCTTGTGTGACACCAAAGGGGACCCATCTGGACTATTTTTAATAATTTTTGTATATAAACATGAACACACAGACTCTTTGACTGCTGTCATGTATCTCGCTGCTTTTAAAAGACACGGTTTCAAGTTACAACGCTGAAAAGGGAGAAGCAATTCTCTCTCGTTCAACTGCTGCCTCTTGCTATTTTGAGCACAAACACGTCATGGATGCGTTCTTTTGCACAGCTGCGCTATTTTTAATTGTTGTTTATGTAAACATAGGACGTCTTTTACGATGGACGTCTTTGACAATGGACGATTGATGTCTTTGACCGTTTCGGTGTGTTTTAGGCGATATGCGCCTACAGTTTGTGTATGCGTAATTTCACTGTGTTTTGGACTATATATGTGCATTTTTCTGGCTCATATCAGCATGGATTGCTTGTGAATAGACAAAGTATGATTCAAGCTTTGCAATGGAACTGTTATTGAAGAATAAACACACTTCAAAAACATAAGTACACTGTTTCATTCATGAATATTTCAAATGTCATGACTGTTTGATAGTTTATGGTGCTGAGTGTTAACAGTTGTGCTTGAGATGACCAGTTTAATATATTCAGATGCAATGTGTTGGATGTGTGTTATATGTAAACCCTGCAATTTTGTTTAATAATGTCGAAGTTCATTCTCTTCTGATTGAGTTTGCGGAATTTGAGGGGCTGCATGATGTTAGCCAATCATAACAATGGCCATTTACATTGAAGTTTTAAGGAGGTGCTTAGGCCAAAACCGAGCGTTTCAGACAGAGGGCTAAAAATAGGGTGGGATATGATCATATATTACTCAATTGTGACTGTTTTGGTGCAAAAAAACTTTTATAACTTTATCAGTGGACCTCAGGGAAGATAATACAATTATAAAAAAACAAAAAAAAAAACACTTCATGACCCCTTAAACTTAATTGAAAGTCAGTATCTGTAATCTGATTAAAATAATTTAAACTACTTTTTTAATAAAAGTAATTAGATTACAGTAACTAATTACTTTGTAACAGATTACACCCAACAAAGCTCACAAAAACAGGTCCAGGTCAAATTTCTCCTGAAAAGCATAAGAAAATTAACAAGAAAGTATATTTTTTGTAAATAAAATGAAGCCTATTTTAGGACCATTAAGAATTGTTTTGCATTGTGACATTCGCATTTTTTGCATTTTCATTTTTATGACAATCAAGCACATTCCTCAAAATTGTACCATAACACAATAATTTTACATTTGAGTTTTTTGGTTTTTTTTAATTCCCATTTTTGTCAATGTTGGATTAGATTCTACATGCCTACTTGACATGAAAATAATGCAAAAACAATCTATAGGGTCCTAAAAATGGCTTAATTTTCTTTGTGCAACATATAGTTTCTTATTTCTTTTTTTTGATTTTGGGGTAAAAATATAACCCGTTCTTGACAGGTTTCATGAGATTCATCCATTGTCCTGTGCAATAAACACCTCCAGAAAGTGGATTTTCCTGTTTAGCACAAACTACAATATTTACCATGTTAACAGTGCTGCTCTTTTATCTTGTGACATGTTTCATGTAGTGGAGCAGCTGCCGATCATCACCGGTCAGACCTCAGGCTCTATAATTGCCTTGCTGTATGATGAGAGCTTCCTCTTTAAGTGTGAAGCTAAAGGCAATCCAAGACCTACGTGAGTTAGATCTCCATTTATGAAAGTAAAACATTTCCTGTCTCCAACTTTGGTCTGACATTTAAAAGGATAGTTTACTCATTTACTTACCTTCATCTTGTTCGATTATTAGTAATCAACTCATGTGTATGTCTAATAAGTGTAATGAAAGTGTTATGTTGCTGAAAGTTGCATGTTGTGTGTTTTGGATTGAACAGGTACCATTGGACTAAGGATGGAATGGATTTTGACCCACATAAAGACCCTCGACTCACAACGGATGAGAGCAGTGGGTCTTTTGTGATACCTAAAAGTAAAGATAAAGTGAAATACCAGGGAAAGTACAGATGTTATGCCTCAAACAAGCTTGGAACTGCAATATCAGAGGAAGCAGAATTTATTGTGCCTAGTAAGTCATTTTTCATAAATATCCCCTCTCAGACAAACTAATACAGTAGAATTCAAAGGAACTCTGGAATCTAGAATTTCTAAAGATCTCTTCCTTGAATAATTCATTTGCATATTCTGTGTGTCCCCTCAAACACATACAACATGATGCTGATTACTTGTTTTTAATCTCCATACATTTTCCCATGTCACATCTTTACCTTTGCTCAAGCCTTTTCACTGCATGACAGTTTTAGAAAGAATTCAGTTCAAGACACACTTTCTGTGTTACCCATTGGCCTAGCCCTGCACTATATTCAATCCCATATCAAGCAATTCATCCCACCCTTGCTGCTGCAATCAGCTACTTTTGGTCGACTACCCGCTCCATTCTTTCTGCACAAAAGGACACCAGTTTATGCAACCCCATTAGAAAGAAAAATCACAATGGAGATCTCTCAATTGTTTCTACTGGACATTTTTTACTTTTACCAACCTCTCAGATTATTCTTCTGAAAAAAAGATCCCAGTAATCTCACATGTGTACTATAATATAGTTTGTTGTAAGTTTTTATTTTGTTTGAAACATAAAGAAGAACTTCAATGTAATTTGCCTTGTGTTTTTATGTTTGCTCACAGCGGTACCCAAGTTTTCCAAAGAGAAGTTAGAGCCAGTGGTGGTTGCGGAGGGAGATTCAGTGGTTTTGGAATGCAACCCACCAAAAGGGATTGAACCTATACAGCTATACTGGATGACCAAAGGTTTTTCAAGACACTATAAATCAGTTTCATGCATGATGTTGTCATTTGAGGGCTCTTTTTAAGGTTAATATTGATTGTTAGAAACGTATTGTTTTTGTTCCTGTAGCTCAACTAGAGTGCGGCAATAGCAATGCAAGAGCTATGGGTCTGAATTCCAGGGAACATGCAAACTAAAAAATATAGTCTTCACCTTGAATGTACTGTCATTTTAAATAAAAGCATCTACTGAATGTATAAATATGAATATTCCAGTAAATTACTTGTTAGTTTAAACATCACCTATTAACACAACTTGCTCAGCTGCTCCAACAAGGGTCATAATTTCATAAATTTCAGTCATCTTTGTTTCTATCTTTTCCTTTGACTGCAGTACAAAAAACAATGCGTGCATACTTTATGATTTAACCGACTGCACTGTAAATAACTACCATTTTGATGGCGCCAGACTTGGATTCTAAAACCGTCCTAACTAATAACAGGTTTTGATCGTAAACATGTTGCAGTTCAAAAGAATGCTGTTGTCATACACATGCAGGAACTATGTGACATTTGAAGAAGAGTTTAATCTTTTCAGCCAAGCCAGTAAAACAGTAAAGAATGGCTCATTTAATTTAGTGAAAACTACATGCAAAAATTATTACAGGGCTTGCAAAGCATCACTATAATGATATTCCTCAGCAATGTGTTTAATTGGAGAGCAGATGGAGACTTTTGCTTGAGTTTAATGCTTCTCAGATTGAAACACTTTAATAAGCTCCTCGATCTCAACAATGTCTGAATCTGTGCTCAGATTTGCCAAGACACTTTTCAAGTTGAAGTATAGGTCTCTGTAGAACAATAATGGGTGTTTCCCAATCTGTGGGCATTTTCAAACTGGGATGGGTGTTTCTCAACAAAATAGTGAATCTCAGTGTAGTAGGCCAATCTTGTAATGCGATTGAAAAGTAGTGAATCTCAGTGTAGTAGGCCAATCTTGTAATGTGATTGAAAAGTAGTGAATCTCAGTGTAGTAGGCCAATCTTGTAATGTGATTGAAAAGTAGTGAATCTCAGTGTAGTAGGCCAATCTTGTAATGTGATTGAAAAGTAGTGAATTTCAATGTAGCAATCAGTGGGTTGTTTACAAACCGGGATGGCCGTTTTTCAACTATCCAGTGAAAGTAGGGAATCTCAATGCAGTTCTGTAAAGTGGTTGAAAAACGCCCATCCTGCTTTGAATATGCCAACTGATTGGGAATGCCCATTTTTGTTCTGCAAAGACACAAGTCTCTTCAAGTCTGCAATCAAAAGACAGAGATTTTAATATGAACTCTAACATTTTTGATCAAATTCATCCAACACCAAATTATCTTTACTCTATAATCCACTATAATTTCTTAGCTCTCTACTCAATTGTCGCATATGTTTCTAGTTTTATTCCTCCTTTTATTTTAAATTTTAGGAAAAATGTGTGAGACAAAGTTGATACTTATGGAACTGAAACATAAATGATAATCTCCTGAGCTATGAAAGAGCAATCTCTGAGCAATAAATCTCTCCTTTGGCTTAACACAGTTGTTTTTGCCTTCTTGTAAGTACTAATACAAAGTAAATGCAAATCTTTCGCAAACCAAAGTTTCTGCCAGAAATGTCCACACACTGATTTATGGTGTGGATTTATTACACCTTATTGAATGTCTTCAGTTCTTAAGCTGAAGAGGAGCTTAATCACGTTGAGCCACCTACATTTCATATGAGTATACAATGAATGTCTGACTCAGTCTAAGCATTCAAAGCTCTACCCATGTTGCCTGTTATCTTCCATGCAGTCTGTCAAGGAGTGGCTATTTCTGGGCTGTTTGGATGCTTGCCCTCTCCAATATCCTGCTGCTCATGTTAATCTAAACATCCTATCTGTATTGTCCTCAGATCTTCGGCACATTGAGCAGAATGAGAGAGTGTCCATGGCTCTCAATGGGAACCTGTACTTCTCTAATACACTGGCGACTGATAGCCATGACGACTACTGCTGTTTTGCCTCCTTTTCCAGGATACGCACCATCGTCCAGAAACCCAGCATGGCACTGAGGGTCAGAACAAGTATGTTGCGAAAATCTCGGTGAAATTTAAAGTGGAAAATATATGATGAGAATGAATAGAAATAAAAATGAGAAAAATACTGTATATATTCAAAAGTTAACTTAAAGGTACTGTGAACAATTTTTTCATGGAAGGTATGCAAAAAATGTTCCTACTCCCTGAAAGATATTAATAAAATATAAAATAACAAAATAAGGCCTCAGAACATTTGTGTTAAAAATTAGTGCCCTTTAGAGGTAATGGGGTAGAAATATTTATATGAAAATGAAAGTCTTTCACATAGCACATAAATGGAAAATCATATGAAATAAATGAAAGCTCTCACTCCCAGGAATGTGATTGTACAGTTAATTTTATTACCCTAATACAGTACCAGAGTTCTAAAGATTTTCAAATGAATCACAAAGTGAAATGTGATTTCTGTATGTCATTAAATACAAATGTCTCTTTAATGCTCTGATCACTGCTGCCCCAAGTAGCCAAAAACTTTATATCTGCGTTAACCTTAGGTAGTTTTCTAAAAAATTTGCCATTTTGTTCTTGTCTGTGAGCTTTCATGGCTGAATAATCCAATGTTATATCTTAGATGTCCAGAACAAAATATGCCATCCAGTAGGAAAACATGCAAAACAAAAGCATCAGAAAATATGTTTTTGGCTATTGATGAGAATATCATCACAAATGGGAGAATCTCAGCTTTCAATGAAACAACAAGGGTAGTGCTTGAACTGAAAATTAGACTGATGTCTATGGATGAGCACATCTGTGAGGGCTAAATGCATTAGAGCGCCACCTACATTTCAGATCTGTATATTGTGATGGAATGTGATTGAGAAAAAAATATTTTTTAAGATTATAAACAATATTATTTATGAATAATTGGTCTTTATTTTTTCTTGAGAAAAATGAGAAAATTATTTGCAATTAGTCCACAGTATGTGTGAAAGGTGAGCTTTTAAATTGGAGTGTGAAAAACTGTGGGCAGCAGCCAAAAAATGCACCAGAGTTAAAGGGGTTAATGCCATTTTTATGCCATGTTGTTCATAACAGTTGTCAGTTGAGGGCGCTATTTTGCTGCTTTTCCCAATTTCCCAATCAGTGGCCATTTTCAAACTGGGATGGGCGTTTTTCAACCACTTTACATGATATGCCTACTACATTGAGATTCCCTAATTTCACTGGATAATTTAGAAATGCCCATCCTTGTTTGGAAACGCCCACTGATTACTACTTTGCTTTGGGAGAAATGTGCCTCTGTTTGTTCTTTGCAGGTTACTCAGCCTTACAGGCTCCATATGGTTATGATTTGGGTGGGGGCGGGCTAGGGTATCTGCTGCCTCCCAGGAACAAACTGAGGCCCCTTTGTACAATGGGCTTACTACATTGAGATTCCCTACTTTCACTGGATAGTTTAGAAACGTGCATCCTTGTTCGAAACGCCCACAGATTGGGAAACTATCATTATTGTTTCGCAGAGACCTATACTTCTTTTTAACAACTGCTTCTACTCGATGTTGGTCTCAGTAAAGCTCAATTGGTATCTGTGGAGTGTGGGGTTTTGGAAAGAGGGGGCGTGGCTAATCCAATGGCTCAGTTTGTGGAAATTCCAGAACGGCTAAAATCGCTTACATTCCGCTTATATATATGAATATCATTGCATTTTATACTAAAATATCAACAAATGGTTTGTTTTAACACAGCACAAGCACACTTTTTAAGTTAGTTATGTTTTAAATGTTAAAATAAATAATGAATGGTAAAGTGTGGTTTAAAATTAACTCAAAAAGTATTTTCTCATCATCAATAGTTAGTGGAACATGTCCATAGTTAATGAGATGAACTACACCTCTGATTACTCTGCTAGGACATGTTTGTGAACACTCGGGGAACTAACTTCATACATCCAGTAAATAAAATCACCTTTAGACCAGTTGGTTAAAAGTTATTGCGAAAATAAATGAAAAAAAGCTAAGTTAGTTCAGAGTTAGTTTTATTATTTTGTCATATATAATGAATTTTTTTTTTGAAGTGTGGCTTAAGTACAGTATATACAGTATATTAACTATATATACATGACATTTGCATGTGTGTGCATATGTTTCGTCATGTTTGTGTTATTTATTACCATTTGAATGAGCTTAAAATGTGCACGCTTCTCTTTTTCTTCTAGTAAATTCAAGCCATGGGGGCGATAGCCTCAGTGGTGAGTAATTTTTGTATTTACAAATATTTTGTAAAATATTCAAAATATTCTCTATTACAATATGCAAAACCTTAATTTATTAATTTATTTATTTTTTGGTAACACTTTAAAATAAGGTTCCATTTGTTAACATTAGTTAATGCATTAGGTATCATGAACAAACAATTAACAATATATTGGCTACAGCATTTATTAATCTTTGATAATGTTAGTTAATAAACATACAGTTGTTCATTTTTAGTTCATGTAAGTTCATAGTGCATTAACTATTGTTAACATAAACAACTTTTGATTTTAAAAATGTATTAGTATGTGTAGAAATTAACATGAACTAAGAATAATAAATGCTGTAAAAGTACTGTTCATTGTTAGTTCATGTTAAATAATGTTTCATGTGTTACCTTTTTTTTTTTTGCTTTATTTTACCATGCTTAATATGTCAGGTTTTCTTTGTGCCATAAGATGTGACATTAAGATAAAGCTTTGTCAATCTTCAACACTCACTACTTCATCATCTATTTCTGGAGTTGTCAGTTTGAATCATGCTCTTCTCTAAAAATGTGAAAAACAATAGCATCTTCCTATTTTACTCTGCCAATGTAGGAAGTGCACTATCTGTTACTGTCTATCATGATTTTCATGTCAAAGCCATGTACCATGTTTCATGTACCATCATTTGCCTCCATTTAGTTCAGGAAAGGAAACCGAGAATTTTGGAGCCCTCCAGTCATATGACAACCTACCTAAAGAAAGGAGAGGAGCTGGAACTGGAGTGTATCGCAGAAGGACTGTGAGTTCACTTCTCTATGACGACTCAATAGAGGACTCACACTGCATGATAGCAAAGCATATCCACTGACTGCAGAGAGTAACTGTAGCATCAACACTTTGTTGTGGTCTTTTCTTAGGCCCACGCCGATAATAGAATGGAAGAAGATGACGGACAGCTTACCAAAGCGTGCAAATATCGTGAAGTATGGAAAGCTTCTGATAATACCAGACGTCACAGAACAGGATGAAGGAAAATACATGTGCATGGCCAAGAATTCTCTGGGTGAAGATGTCCATCATTTTCACGTTGTTATAGAGGGTATGTAGTTATGTTTTAGGTTCTAAATATTTATTATTATATTTTATACAGGGTTGATCCATGTCTTTGGAGAATACCTACTAAAATTATTCTAGTCAACAAAGGAACACATCCATTTGATGAAAATAACTCTTATGGAGTCACAGACAATCTGACCTTTTTAGGGAATTTTAAAATTGTGATTTCCAGACTGGAAAATCTTATCTAAATTAAGAAAATCTTGAAAAGTCATGAAAAAGTCACTGAAATTTCTATTATGACTATACCTTTTTATAGTTTTTCTCAGCTCTAAAATATTTAGTTGGCTAAAAATGGCTCTTTGCAAGTGCAATCTCTATGAAATGATTGTTGTTTTTTTAATCCTTATCTGATCATCATGAATTACTGTCTTGGAAAGTCTTGGAAAATCATTGGTCAAAAAGACTAGACAATTTTATTTGGGCTTTTTCTTTTGTCTTGATCAACTGTACATAAATAGTGTTTTTTCTGTGAATTTATTCAACCGAATCTACAGTATCTAATATGGAACATGATTTTCATTTCTTTAGCCATAAGTATATAATCATAATAACATTAAGCTTTTAAAAATGAATAATTTAAAAATAATCTTAATCAGGACAAAACTACAGATTGATTTTATAAAGAACAGTTGCAAAACCATGTTATATAAAAAACACAAGGGGGCAGTATTGCTCTAACCAGGGTGACGTTTTAATCCCCTGTAAATATGTTTTGTTTTTTAGAGCCCCCCAGTTGGCGGGAGGAGCCAGTGAAGATTCAGTTGGCAGAGACTGGATCTGACATCCTTATCAAATGTTCTGCTACAGGAAAACCACAACCCACAATCACCTGGAAGAGAAACGGCCGGCCCCTGGATGGTGTGTCTCCCACCTGTATCATGCCCATCTCACTGAATTTGTCAGCTCAAAGCCAATGCCAAATATGCATTTACTGGGTTTGAGAACAGTCTGTTGTTTCTATTTTATTACTTTGTTCATAAACAGCAGTGATAATGAGGCCACCTCTGTATTTATGCACAATATAATAATAAATAAAATAATAAAATAAAAATAAATAATATATCAATAGTAGATGACAAAGGTCATATTCACAGAAAATAAATTATGTATTTTTCAACTATTGGGGGCCATATTGCAAGTTTCTTGTTGCTACAATGGTTATCTAACAAAATGGGTGGGTTTATTTTTTTGAAGTCAATTTCTAGACACAAACCTTAAAAGTTTTGTCTCCTAAAAATGTTGAGTAATTCCACCATTTTTGCCCAAGAACGAAATAACACGTTTTAATAAACTCACGTTGATACAATGGGAATCTGCCCTTAAACAGCATATTATAGGTTATTGAATGAATTTTGTAAGGCATATTTAAACTAAAATAATCATACAAAATAAAACAAGTAATAAAACAGTAAAATTGGTAAAGGTTAAATGCAAAAATATCTATAATATCTATAATATATCAAATAAAATATATATTTTTTGCCCAAAAGATATTATAATTAATGAATATTAAGAACCTTTTGGTTAAAATCTGCCTTCATTATATAGTTGGCCCTTGCCTTAATATATGCCCGTATGGTTTTACTGTGTTCATTAGTGTACCTAACAGCTACACAAAATTTATTTTTTTTATTAAATAATAAATTCACCATAAATATCCTAATTTATCCTAATTATGAGTGCTGAACTGGACATTTGAAACCAACAGACAAAACCACTGTTAAATCTATTGTCTTATTTTTGCTATTGTACTTTTCACACAAATCCTTATAGTTACTGAGAAGTTACTGAGATATAGCCTTAAAGACAACCTCACTGTGTGACAACTTGCCCTGGCAGTCTCCCCTTAACACTGTAATTCAAGCTTGTTTCCTCTTTAGATTTCCCTTCTACCAATCTCAAAGTGGTTGATGACAGCATCATTATATACAGAGCCGAACAAAGGGACACTGCAGTATACCAGTGTGAGGCCTCCAACAGACACGGGACGCTACTTGCTAATGCTAATGTCCTAGTCATGAGTGAGTGCCTCTCACACTACACTGATCTGTGTGAACTGGAAGATAATGAATATTGCATTATGATGTTTAGAGTGCAAGAATGGGTCAGTACTGATGCGCAACCTGACTAATGTACATGTATCAATGATTTATAGTACCATAAGGACGGATTGCAGTCCTTATTAAAGATTTCTAGGCTTTGATTATGATATGACACTCTTGGTGACACATAATGGCTTAAGGGTGCGGAGCATCTGTTAATTTGTAATTGATGTAGAAAAAAAAAACATGAAACATGTGTGTGCATGTTTCTCTGTGTGTGTGTGTGTGTGTGTGTGTGTGTGTGTGTGTTTGTTTGTGTGTGAATGTACAAACCACTTTTGTCACTGTTTTTTTTCCCCCTAGCTGGCTGGAGAACAAAACTCTTTTATATGCTAATAGCTTTTTTACAGTTTAATTTTGAATACAGGAGCATTTTGAATGCCTTGGTTTCAAACTACACCACAGAAAGTGAGCCATATGCCATGCTGTCTGTTTGATGTTTGTCTCTGTGCAAAAAATGTTTGACTAATGGTCTGGCTTTCTCGCAGATCATCCCCCTTTCATTCTGACACGGAATTATCTGGAGTATGCAACCATGTTAGGGAAGAGTCTGATTATGGACTGCAATGTCTTTAGCTCTCCGCCCACCACCCCTCACTGGTGAGTTTGGTAGCAAGTGTTGGTGTTAATGAAATCTTTTGATGGTTTACAGTATTTCCAGGGGTGTTGGAACAGTGTGAAAAGTTGGGGGATACATTAAGGCATGGGGAGGGGTTTACTGCGCCTCTGATTATATCTGTTAGATGTTAAAGAAATACTTTTCCTAAAATTTAAAGTTCTGTCATTATTTAAAAAATGGTGTTTTGACATGTCACACCAGGTTTGATTTAACTGACAGCAAAACAGCATTGATTCCTGCGTGTCATTACCGAATGTAATGCACCAGTTCAAGCATGTATGGAGAATGAGATTTTCAGAGCTGCAGCTGGGGAGAAGATTTTCAGTGAATAACAATCTAAATTCCTCACACAAATCTATCATATGGCTTCAGAATAGAGCATGAACAAAGACAGTCCTCTCAGTGGCCATCTTGGGAACACTCCCGTGTAGCTCTTTCCTACAGATTCAAGCGGCATACTGTACAAGTGCAGCTCCTATTTACTTAAATGAGGAAAGACTGAAATCTCCAAAACGGTTGGTCAAGATTGCAATCAAATAACATATTTCAAATCAGCAGTAAAATCTGACAACAATGGTATCATAAACTGTGCTTCTTTAGCTCAGATCAGTCTTAAAAACGCAATTTTTCAAGCTGGTCAATTGAATGCGCATTCTCGAGTGAATTGACAAGCAATGTCTCATACTGGCTGTTCCAATTTCTCCCATTCATTTTAATTCAAGTGGTCCGTCTCAGCTAATCTGTCTCTGGCTTGAGTCATTTGGACTACACTGACGAAAATGTTAACGTAAAAAAGTGCTTCATGTGGTAACATTGAAAGTAATTGGTTTTATTCAATTAAAAAATATTATTTAACATATATGAAATTAACTTAAATACACTTGGTTACAAGAACAAAACAAATTTTAAGGGTTAAAGTAATATTCCAGGTTCAATACAAGGTAAGCAGTAACACTTTACAATAAGGTTCCATTTGTTAACATTAGTTAACGCATTAGGTATCATGAACTAGCTATGAACAATATATTGTTTACAGCATTTATTAATCTTTGATGATGTTAGTTTATAAAAATGTTAGTTCATAGTGCATTAACTAATGTTAACATATATAACTTTTGTATTATGTTATGTTGAAATTAACATTAACCCAAGATTAATAAATTCTGTAAAAGTATTGTTCATTGTTAGTTCATGTTAACTAAATTAGTCAACTTATGTTTACAGATGGAACCTTATTGCAGAGTGTTATGCTCAGTTGACAGCATTTGTGGCATAATGTTGATTACTACAAAAATAAATTTTGTCTTGTCCCTCAATTTCTTAAAAAAAAAAAAGAAAAAAAAGAAAAGCTGAACACTGGGTTCCAGTGAGGCACTCACTATGGAAGTTTGTAACCTCCATTGTTACCAATTTGTAAACGTTAAAATACTTACTCTTTCAAAAATATAGCCAAAAGACTTGAATAATATACGTCTTAACTTGATTTTAGTGTGATAAAATCTCTTTTTTTACAACACCGCTACCATGATGACATAACGCTGTAAACCCTAGAACGGTAGTCCGTAGCAAAAACGACGATTTAAACAACTTTACAGCTCAAATAATACACAAGTTTTAACAGACAAATTAATGTAATTGCTTTTATAAAATTATAAGATTCACAGTTCTGCATTTAAACTCTCCAAAAGTTGGCCCCATTTACTTCCATTGTGTCTCACTGTAATCTAGATTTTTGCTTCTTTTTTTTTAAAGAAAAGTTGGAACAAGCTTAACTTGTATTGAACCTGTAATATTCTTTTAAATCAGGTAAAACTAACTCTATAAGGAAACAACTGCAGGTTATCACTTTTTACAGTGTACTTTTATGGATCTTTTATGGTGACAGCTGTGGTCACTATAAACTGTCTAAACGAAAAGGATTCTCCTTTTGTTTTCCATTGGGGAAATAATGACATGGGAGTGTGCATAAACAAAGACAGAATTTATATTTTCATGTAATCTATTCCTTTAAAGCATAGGTTTTAGAAACACTGATTATTTCCCAAAAAGTTTGGGGGCTCACTTACAAAGATTGCCACGCCCCTGTTCATATCTGTTACATGTTAATTAATGTATTTGCTCCTTATATAGCTGCCTATTGCAGCAGCTGGTCCTTAGATTATGGGTGAATGACAGTAGCCATGCACAAACTACCTGATAACAGTGCTGCAGACCCTGTAAGGTCAAGTGCATTAAACGAAGGAAAGGACAATGCATTGAGAAAAGACACTGAAAGATCTGTAACCCTTTTTGAAATGTCTGTTCTCTCTAGGGATCCTCCTTTTGCACTCATATTTTTACTCTTTTCTTCTTTGAAAAGTTTTCTTTCACAAACCTTTGGTCCATTTTGAAAGTCACACTGAAAAAAAAAAGAACTAAGCTACACGGAGTTCAGTCTTATCAACAGAGCATCTGTAGTCATTTCAGTAAAGGCCCTTCCCAAGGGCCTCTATTTCAGAAGAACTGTGAAGGGCTCAATGTTTGTTTTGTAGGAGAAAAGAAGACCCAGAGGGCTCAGTAGATGGGGAGAGATTTTCTCTCCTAAAGAATGGCTCCCTGCAGATTCACAGAGTTGAGATGGAAGACATGGGCCAGTACAAATGTTTGGCAAACAACTCCGAGGGCACAGCAAGCATCACAGCTGAACTTTTCATTAAAGGTTAAGCATATTCTTTAATCAGAAAACCTTCCTCTACAAACTGGCCGCTGTTATTTAAAATAAAGGTCTTTTGTTGATAGATTCAACTAGGATTGTGGAACCTCCTCAAGACATGAAGGTCAGAAGAGGATCTATGGCAGAACTGGAATGCCAGGTCGAGTGTGACCCAACCCTCAGAAGAGAGCTGGAGATCCTATGGCTAAAGGATGGGATAGATATCCTCTCTAACTACACAGAAGACTCAGGGTAGGCCTATATAGTATTAGTAGGTTGTGATAGATGTGTGGTGTAGATCAAGCCCGTCAAGTGGCGTCCAAACACAGTACCAAAATTGTTTAGCATACAAAATTAAAAAGAAATGATTGATTAAAATCATTAGGGATGTGCCCAAAGCGAATACCTTATTCGGAAAGGCATGAATAATTACTTCAAAAGGAATAACGGATTCATCCGAATAATATACAAAATATTTGTATGACTGATTATCCAAGAAGCATAAGGATAAAATGACATTTTAAATAAACATATACAAAATTACAATGAATTTATGAATCTGTGCAGCCAATATTTCTAATGTGTAAACCTTATGAATGGAAATGCACACAGTATGATTTCAGATCAAATGGGCGCAGTCTCGACTCTGTTTGCAGACTGTGTTAATTGTGTGCATCTGGAGCTTGTCATTTGTAACATTAACTAAGATATGACATCATATACACTTTCCACATCTTGAAATGTCTGTGAATGTATCACACGATTCACATGTGATTCCCATGTATTTATTTATAGCCTAAACTTGAGCGTGATGTTAAATTCCTAACCTGAAGTGATGATTTCTCGTCTGTTTCTCGTCTACATGTATCCGTCTCTTAAAGTTGACAACATTTATATCCACATCAGCGATTAAAGTAATTATATGGTTAAGACTTTATTCGGAAAAAAAAAATTAAAATGCTCCATAAAGGTTTAAATGCTCCATAGAGTAGCCTATTCATCTATGTGACGAGGAGGAGGGCATGGCCGGGCCGTGAGGATGCACGCCTGGCGCTGAGTTGCCCCAATCAGCGGGAGAGAGAGATAAGGTGGAGCCGGAGATGCCAGAGAGGGAGAGAGAAAGATGCATGCAGCATGTGTTTTTGGTTATGCTGAAAAGCAGTTTTATGTCTGTGTTTTGTTTATTACAATACTTTTTGATTGGTAACCCGGTTCCCACTTCCTCTTTTCCAATGAACAAGAGGCTTGTCTGCCACACTGGTGCTGAAACCCAGGACTGGAGGAAGATGCACCATCAGCGAGCCAGTGCCGCTGATGGAGGATCACAAAAGCCGAGGATACACAGTCCGGTGGTACTGGAGCGGTTCGCCAGGAGGCAGAGGACCCCTCTGCCTTCCGCCAGGAGGTGGAGGTGCCACTGCCGTCTGCCAAGAGGTGGAGGAGCCCGCTGCCATCCCCCCGGAGGTGCAGTCCAGTGCCATCGCCTGGCATCGCGGACATGCACAGACAAATACTAGGAGAAACCACAGTTAACCACATATTGCACAGCTAATGTAGCCTACATATTCCAGATGGACAACATGGCGATGGTAGCATACATCAACCACCAAGGTGGCTTGCTCTCACGTCGCATGTCGCAACTCGCCCGTCGTCTCCTCCTCTGGAGTCAGCAGCGAGTCAGCAGCGACTCAAGTCGTTGTGAGCCACTCACATCCCGGGTGACTGCAACGCAGACACACGTCACGCTCAGGGAAGAGTGGAGACTCCACCCCCAGGTGATCCAGCTGATTTGGAGTCGATTCGGTCAAGCGCAGGGAGACCTGTTCGCTTCCCGGGAATCCTCCCACTGCCTGCTCTGGTACGCCCTGACCTAGGCTCCCCTCGGCAAATATGCGCTGGCACACAGCTGGCCCGGGGGGCTGCACAAGTATGCATTCCCCCAGTGAGCCTACTTGCACAGACCCTGTGCGAGGTCAGGGAGAACGAGGAGCAGGTCATCCTAGTAGCACCTTACTGGCCCACCCAGACTTGGTTCTCAGACCTCACACTCCTTGCGATAGCCTCACACTGGCAAATTCCCCTGAGGAGGGATCTCCTCTCTCAGGGACGGGGCACCATCTGGCACCTACGACCAGACCTCTGGAATCTACATGTCTTGCCCTTGGACGGGACGCGGAAGACCTAAGTGGCCTACCACCCGCGGTGGTAGATACGATCACTCAGGCTTGGGCTCCCTCTAGGATGCGCCTGTATACCTTGAAGTGGCGTCTGTTTGCTAAGTGGTGTTCTTCCCGACGCGAAGACCCCCAGAGATGTGCATTCAGGTCGGTGCTTTCCTTCCTGCATGAGAAGCTGGAGGGGCGGCTGTCCCCCTCCACCTTGAAGGTGTACATGGCCACTATGGTGGCATCCACGATGCAGTTGATGGTAGGTCTCTTGGGAAGTACTACCTGATCATCAGGTTCCTTAGAGGCGCGAGGAGGCTGAATCCTCCCAGACTGTGCCTCATTCCCTCATGGGATCCCTCAGGGGTTTGAGCCCCTGGAGTCAGTTGAGCTAAAGGCATTCTCTTGAAGACTGCCCTCCTGACTGAGCTCACATCCATCAAGAGGGAAGGGGACCTGCAGGCGTTCTCTGTCAGTGACACGTGCCTGGAGTCCAGAATACTCTCACGTGGTCCTGAGGCCCCGACCGAGATATGTGCCCAAGGTTCCAATGACCCCGTTTAGGGATCAGGTGGTGAACCTGCAAGCAAAGCTGCCCCAGGAGGAGGCAGACCCAGCCTTGTTGTTGCTGTGTCCAGTGTGTGCTTTGCGCATCTACTTGGATCACACGTAGAGCTTTAGACACTCTGAGCAGCTCTTTGTCTGCTTCGGAGGACAGCGGAAAGGGAGCGCTGTCTCCAAACAGAGGATTGCCCACTGGGTCGTTGATGCCATCGCTTTGGCATACCACACCCAGGACGTGCCGCCCCCCTTGGGGCTTCGGCCACACTCCACTGGGCCCCGACCAATGGCGCCTCTTTAGCAGAAATCTGTAGAGCAGTGGGCTGGGCAACAACCAATACCTTCACGAGGTTCTACAATCTTCGTCCCGTGTTGTCAGGTATGAACAAATAAGTTGCCGCCCGTCTCCTGGAGGGGGAGACGTGTGCTTTTTACCCCCCAGCAGTGTTCACGAGACTGTTGTCACAACGTCTCGTTCCCTCCATCAGGGAACGGAGGTTATGAAAGTAACCAGGACATTACCCTCTTGTCTTCCTGGCTCCAATAAGATGCCCAACAGGACCATCTATGTAAAGATCCTGTAATACTGTGCCATGATTTGTTATTGTGACTACTATCTCCTTGCTTCAAGGGAAATTATTTTGTGTCTATACCATACTGCCACTTACATACTATAAAGACTCTACTAAGAAAACTATATATAGGAAAGTCATTCTGACTCTGATGTCTTATTTAGCACAAACAGAGGCCTATTGCATGTAGCACATGCTTAAAAAGCGAATTGCTTTTCCCAGAGAGGCAATTAAGGGATTGTTTCGAATTCATGAATTTTAATTGAATTATTAATAATTTTATAACATTATTTAAACCATTATTAACACTATTAATCTGTTTGGGGTTATTTGCAGATATTTCATAGAGGATGGAATTCTCCAGATTGTCAATGTGAGCCACAGTGATGAAGGAAATTACACCTGCATTGTTCGAACGTCATTGGACCAGGATAGGGCTTCTGCGTATATAACAGTGTTAGGTAGGACACACCTTCTGATATCTGATTTGTGGATCTTTTGAGACTGGACTGAATAACAACACTTGGCATTTGCTTTTACTGTAACTGTGATATTAAGGTAGTTCTTGATGATGAAAGGACTGTGGTGAATGATCAACTGAAGTGTTGTTTAAATCTTTAAAATCACTCAAACTGTACAGAAATTGCCCCATTGTTCCCTACTTGTTTTTAAGAATTATTCCCAATCTTAGTCATCCTAAACCATAAGGATTTCCTACACCAGTTGTTTAAGCATTTGTGTTTATCTGACTAATGATCTTAATGTGTTGGGATTATTATATGCAGCTTGTTTATAATAACTCATTATTGTGTCTAAAATGTGATAAAGATGTCCCAGATCCACCGATCCAATTGACACTCTCTGATATGAAAGACCGCAGTGTGATGCTCCATTGGTTGGCTTCCAATGATCATAACAGCCCCATAACAGGTAAAACACCACTTATAAACTACTGTACTGACTATTTATGCAGGGGTACAAAACAAATGCATATGTTTTGGGAAATTCTTCATTTAATATACCATTCATGGATAATGGTTCACATTTTCAATATTTCTGAAGTTTGCTTTGGCTTTCGGCAGATATCTCTGAAGTGGTTTTCATGGGTATTGCTCATACTCAAACACAGCTCTGCTGTATTTCAAGGGGGTTCCCATTGGGACCCCAACACAGTGTATGGAGAGCATGTACGCTGCATATTCAATGACTGCTGCACTCTATTTCTATGAGTAGAGTTCATCATCGAGTATGAAGAGAACCACTGGGAGCCAGAGAAGTGGAAGGAGCTTCTACGAGTCGCCAGCATTCAGTACTCAGCCCCCCTGACACTATACGGCCACATTAACTACCAGTTCAGAGTCATCGCTGTAAATGCTATGGGGAGAAGCCGTTCCAGCATGCCCTCCAAAAGATATAAGACACCTCCTTGTGGTAGGGATACTGTGTTACATTGCCTGTGATCCTTCAAGATGTGCTTTCTTAACGTGTTACCATTTGATGTCTAGACTGTCCTTGGTTCATCTTTGACATATTTGAAGCTGCTGCCTTACTGTCTTTGTGGGGATTTGCACAGAGAAAATTATACAGATGTCTACTAAAGCATCATACGTTTTAATTTTCTTTTAACCGAGCACTGTCTTGGACTAATAATGACTGTATAGTCGTCATTATGTGTGATGGCTGTGTTAGAGTGCAATGGTATTATTGACTGAGACAGATGTTAAATAATTAGTATTCACATTTGTACAGCTCCTGACAGGAACCCAGAAAACATTAAGATTGAGGGTCACCTGCCACATCAATTGGACATCAGCTGGGAGGTACTAAAATGAATGCAAACAGCATTGTTAAATAATTTTAATGCATATGCATAAATGCATGAGGTGGAAGGAAGAATAAGGCAAATTGCCTCATGCAAGGAGGCATGGGAGGTAAATCTCATTCCTTGAGATCCTATGGTGTCTGATAAAGCTAACCATGTTGAAGCTATTTAAGAGGGCAATGCATTTTAAAATTAGATACGTGTACTCTTTTATTATGGAAGCTGGTTTCCACCACAGTTGATAAAAATATGTGATTAAAATAAATAAAATATTAAGTCATTATTATGAATTAGTATCTCATAATATTGAGATCTTATAATAATGACTTAGTAATTCGTAATAATGAGAAATCTTCTCTTAATAATGACTTAGTATCTCAAAATAATAAGAAACCTTCTCATAATTAAAAGTATATCATTATAATGAGAAACTTTATCATAATAAGAGTTAGTATCATTATAATTACTTACAGTAGTATATCATAATAAAGACAAACTTTTTCATAATAACTAGTTAGTATCTCATTATAATGACTTAGTATCTCATAATAATGACAACATTTTTCATAATGAGTTAGTATCTCATAATGAGAAACTTCATAATAATGAGTTAGTAACTCATTATAATGACTTAGTATCTAATAATAATGAGACATTTTTTTCATAATGAGTTAGTATCTCATTATAATGACTTAGTATCTCATAATAATGAGAATATTTTTCATAATGAGTATCTCATTACAATGACTTGGAGTGGTGGTGGTGTAGTGGACAAAAGCACTGAACTGATAAGTGGAAGGTTGTTGCTTCAGTCCCCACAGCCACCACCATTGTATCCTTGAGCAAGGCACTTAACTCCAGGTTGCTCTAGGGGGATTGTCCCTCAGGGCACTGTAAGTCGCTTTGGATAAAAGCATCTGCAAAATGCATAAATGTAAATGTAATGACTTAGTATCTCAAAATAATGAGAAACTTTTTCATAATAATGAGTTAGTATCTCATTAAGACTTAGTATCTCATAATAATGAGAAACGTTTTCATAATAATGAATTAGTATCTCTTAATCATGATTTAGAATCTCAAAATAATGAGAAACGTTTTCATAATAACTAGTTAGTGTCTCATTATAATGACCTAGTATCTCATAATAATAAGAACATTTTTCATAATGAGTATCTCATTATAATGACTTAGTATCTCAAAATAATGAGAAACTTTTCATAATAATGAGTTAGTATCTCATTATTAAGACTTAGTATCTCATAATAATAAGAAGAAACTTTCTCATAATTAAGAGTAAGTATATCATTATAATGAGAAACTTTTTCATAATAATGAATTAGTATCTCTTAATCATGATTTTGTATCTCAAAATTATGAGAAACTTTTTCATAATAATGAGTTAGTATCCCATTATAATGACCTAGTATCTCATTATAATGAGAAATGTTCTCATAATAATGAGTAAGTATCTCATTATAATGACATAATATCTCATAATAATGAGAAACGTCTTCATTATAATGAGTTAGTGGGCCCTATTTTAAGAGTGCAAGCGTTAAGTGAAGGGCAATGCCTTAAGTCATAAGCACAAAGTCAGTGGGCATGGCCGTGAAGTTTTGGTATTTTCGTGCAAGTATGTGGTGAGTCTAGGCAAAGTGGGTTTGGCGAAATCGCCCGTGCAACGTGCAAAAAGGTAAAAAGTGCCATTTAATTCTGAGGTTCTTCTCCAGTTATTCCAGCATCTGTGCCCGATTATATAGTCCATTCCCACAAGCACCAATGACAGAAACAAAGACAGAACATTCATAAGAAGTTGGTAGTGTAAATGGACAGTATGCAATGAATTAGAAGAATTGAAAATTAAATTCTTTTGTGCATTAACTGCATCCTTGTTGAATGTCAGGAATATTTCTATGACAGCGACACGCTCCTTATATGCATGGAAAATGCGATTCTTTTCAGAATTTGGATGTATGCTCTGTTAAATTAAGTAATTACTATTAATCATTTTCATCTACTGATAAACATATCATGGCTAGTATTAACAGTGATTGTCTCTGCACGCACTTCACTTCTGGTCAATTTGTTTTTTTTGTTTTTTTTAAATTAAATGAATTTATTGAAACATGAAAAAATTTAACCAAAAATATTTCTATATTCAAATTACTCTTCAAACGAAATGAAAATATAATACAGATAATGAAATGGTTAAATAATTATACTAAATCCAATCATTTTACTCTCTCCAACTTCTTCCACTGGCCATTTTTGCAGTGACTTAAAAATCACTCAGCAACAACAGGTAGAAAAATACTAGTCAAAATGAAATCATAAATACAATTGTAAATATAAAAGAATAATAATACATAAGCATGCAATACATAACAATAAATATAATAATAACTGAAAAAATAAACCATGACCTCTAGAAAGTTTAACACAAATCTCATAATTTTTGTTTCAACAAATGGCTTCAACAGCGATTGAGGGACATATTTGATGATCTGTACTTTCAGAATTTGGACATGAACTATATTAGCATCTGCTGGTGGAATCTACAAATGCAGGAACTGAATTTGGACTTTGCGCTGAGTTAAGAGGTGGTATTAGCCCAATTACATATTTATCAGGAAAATAGCAAATTGCGCTATGTATCACTTCATTTACATACAATGCACCCACAGTAGTGCAAACACTCCCTCCCACGCACACTTGCACATTGCACTGGCACGAACATTGCACTTAGAATTAGTGCTTCCCAAAAAATTGGATAAGATGTGTACAGTTGTAGCGCATAGCACTGAGCTTTGCGCACTCATGAAAACAGTGCCCAGTATCTCTTAATGACTTAGTATCTCATAATCAATGAAAAAACTTCTTCATAATAATGAGTTAGCAAATCTTAATAATGACTTAGTATCTCAGGGGCCTGGGTAGCTCAGCGAGTATTGATGCTGACTACCACCCCTGGAGTTGCGAGTTCGAATCCAGGGTGTGCTGAGTGACTCCAGCCAGGTCTCCTAAGCAACCAAATTGGCCCAGTTACTAAGGAGAGTAGAGTCACATGGGCTAACCTCCACGTGGTCATGATTAGTGGTTCTCGCTCTCAGTGGGCATGTGGTAAGTTGTGTGTGGTTCGCGGAGAGTAGCATGAGCCTCCACATGCTGTGAGTCTCCATGGTGTCATGCACAACGAGCCACGTGATAAGATGTGCGGATTGACTGTCTCAGAAGCAGAGGCAACTGAGACTTGTCCTCCGCCACCTGGATTACTACTAGGACCTACTAAGTAGTGGAATTGGGCATTCCAAATTTGGAGAAAAGGGGATAAAAAATGTGTTTTTAAAAATGAATAACTTAGTATCTCAAAATAATAAGAAACATTCTCATAATAAAGATAAGCTTTCTCATAATAACGACTTAGTATCTCAGTAATGAGAAACCTCATTATTATGAGATACTAAATCATTCTTAAGAGATACTAAGTCTTAATTATGAGAATGTTTCTGATTATTATGAGATACTAAATCATTCTTAAGAGATACTAAGTCTTAATTATGAGAATGTTTCTGATTATTATGAGATACTAAATCATTCTTAAGAGATACTAAGTCTTAATTATGAGAATGTTTCTCATTATTATGAGATACTAAGTCATTATTTCTCAAGGTTCATTTTCAGGTAAATTTAGTCAGATTAAAATAAATTTTTGAATAAATAAAACCAGTTAATTTAGATGTTACCTCATAAAAAAAATTTTTTACAGTGCAAAACAGTGTGACAAAAACAGAAATGTAGCATTACTACTTGAAGCACAAATCTGAAAATGTTAGGAGAAAACTAATGGAAAGCTGCCCGTGCCAAATTTTACAAACCTGTCAGCTAATGTCTCAAGTACTCTTCCACTCTTTCCAAACATTAAATGTTCCAAATGCTCAGTAATATTTGAAGTGCACTGACCCAGTTTCCCCTGTATTCATCAGCCGCTCTTGCCTGTAGAACACAACGGTCCCGGTCTGGAATACAAACTGAGCTACAGGCTCCTGGGTGTTGAGGACAGTTGGACAGAGCAGATGGTGAAGCGACACTCATTTGTGGTGTCAGACACCCCAACATTCGTCCCCTACGAGTTCAAGATCCAGGCCCATAACCACCATGGGTGGGCTCCAGAACCCAAAGTGGTGACTGGTTATTCTGGGGAAGACAGTGAGTGAAACAGTTTGTTAAAGCATTCATCTCACAGACTTGGGGCACTTCCATGATTAGGCAATAGTAAGTGCTTTAAATTCAAGAGATTAGTCTGTAGAGAGATTTAATCCACTGTTTACAGGGATCAGTCTTCTATGCTGAGCTTTTAGGTTGTGCTTTGTGGATCAGACGCATTCTTTGCCAAGCACTTATGTGATTTATCTTTTGTTGTATTCAATTTTCCCATCTCATGCTCTTGTGTCTAGTCGACATTTGGAATTGTCTTGATGATGATGCAACAGGTTTGGCTTCTTTTGTCACTGTGTGAAAAATTATGATATATTAAAAAGATAGAATAGAATATATCTTGAATTAAGTTGATTTATTTTCTTACCCCATTGGCAATTTGTTTTAAGCATCAATTGAACAATATTTAGTGAGGTTTAAGCTAAGAACAAGACAAAGCAATTTGCCAATGGGGTAAAAAAACATACAATCAAACATTCATATTCTCTGAAAACAAGACTTTTTATTTTGAAAAATGTATCTTGTTTTAAGGATGCTTAAATATTTTTACTGGTTACTAATTAAGAAAATGGTTTTTATTTATTTATTTATTGCAGTGTGTTCTCTTTAGTTTTAGGTTAGATCTTGACAGCCCTGCTTGCTGCTTTTGCAAAAAAAAAAAATTCCTTGCATTTTTATATCTCTGTGGATAGCTTTATGTTAGTATATGTGCGCTTTTCCTGGAAACAGTCCTTGTTACTGTAGTATATCATCTAATTACAATCCATTTTTCTCCTCAGTGGCCCTAGTTGCTTGAACAGCCATCTTTCCATGTACAGTATGTGTGTGTTTGTGAGATTTTCCTTCTTCTTTCCATGTTTGGAAAGTTTAAACATGACCTGTATACTGTCGTTCTTTCTAGTGCCCCTGGCAGCTCCTGAGAATGTATCAGTGAAGGTGTTGAACTCTACACTGCTGTGGGTCAGCTGGTCACCAGTGCCCCAGGCCGCTCTAAGGGGTCATCTCAGAGGATACATGGTGAGTTCCTGACCCCAGTGGTTTCCCCCCAGCTCAGCCGCTCTTGGTGCTTAAGTGGGGTCAAAAGGAGAAAGTCAATGAGCTACAAACAAGCTGTTTAAAGCAATTAGGGGCTCCCTCCTACTCAATGTTTCACTGTATAATGCCTTTTTTTATTATTAGTGGTGCTTGTGAAGCAAAACATCAGTATTACTATTGCTCATACTTGTTCTCTTTATTCTTGCAAACAAAACTTCAGTATGTAACTCGTCTGTTTTTGCAACGGACATGAATGATACTTTAAATTAGGGATAGGCAGATCAAACCTAAATAATCAATGCTTCTGATACTGATGTATCAAGAGGATCAATATCCAGGTGGATGCTGCACACTGGTGGTGGTTAAGGAGAGGAGAGTTGAGAGGTTGAGGAGAGTCCCTTGTTCACTGTGTAAAGCACTTTGAGTGTAGTGTCAAAATGTAACGTTCATTCATTCATTCATCAATACTCACACTAAAAATATCAATCCTAAAGTTTTTTTTTTAACTAGTGATTTTATTATTTATTTACAATGATGATGAATGTGTATCATAAGCTTTGAAGTAAAAAAACAAAACAAAATAAGCAAACGTTGCGTATGGACTTTCCTTCCTCTGCTTAACGCTCCGAAATGCTGAGAGGCAAAAGCACTTAGTCACAACAAAAGGGAGCAGTGCTTGGCTGAGGTAATGACAGAAAGAAAACAGCATCTTGTGTTAACTCACACTAAATAATGACAAATGTAAATGTATAGTAATAAATATTGATTACAGTATATTAGATTTTTGTGATGAGTTATTTTCCATTAAGCCCTATAAATGCTTAAAAATATATATATATGGCTTTTAAATTTAATGTTTAAAATGACACATTTTATCCTCAGAATTGCAAAATAAAATAAAATTCCATTACAGATATCAGTAGCGATATTGGCTTTGATAGTAATTGGTATTGGATCGAAAAGAAAATAGGCAGTGTTGGGTAAGTTACAAAAAGTAATCTACTATAAATTACTAATTATTTATCCATAAATTGAAATCAGATTACTTTACTGATTACTAGTTACTTTACTTTTAATAAATTTTTTCTGGCCTTTTCGCAGAAAATTTTGTTTATTTACTTAATTCGATTTTCCACGCAATAAATTCAAAATAATTTCAATATTTCCTCCTTGTTCATTGTCGTATGCAAGTCGAGACAGGGTCCCGGCCATTTCAGCGGGCAGTACAGCATTGTGGCAGGGGGGACACAGCGTCTCGTTCCCTCCATCATGGAACGGAGGTTACGACAGTAACTGAGACTTTCCCCTTCTGTCACTCACTCGACATTGTGTCGATGTAGTGACACTAGGGGTCCCTATACGAAATGCCACAACTAGCTGAACCGTGTTTCGTGGACTGCCGGTGCAGGTGAAAGCAAGCTGCTGCATGTGTAGTAGCAGGTGCACCGGTCTGCACATAGCCTCCCCCAATGCCCCAAAAAACGTCGTATAGTTCCCCACATCCCTAGGGGGGGAGAGACGTATCTAGTATGAAAGCAGGCCGTGCCAGCTGCTGCCTTTTCTCTCTATGTTTTCTCTCCACAGAGTATTCAGTTATTCGGCTGGGGCCATTTTAATGCTCAATATATGCGCCGAGGAAGGTGTTCTTTTCCTGTCCTATTCTTTCAGGGGGAAAAGACCCCATGGAGACCACATCCTGCCCGGAGGGGAGGTAACATATGGCAAGCAAGTCATGCGGGCTCAGAGCCGCACATGGAAGAGGCACGGTGGTTGGTCTTGCCTGAAAGGGGAGGAGCTCTACAAACATGGCGACCGGGACAGAGAGGGCTCTGTCGAAGGGAGATGCAGGTCTGCCGACAGGGAGACCGTACTGCGGAAAATACATCACAGGGGGTTTCCAGAGTAACCGGCACCTGTGGAGCACCTACCTCAGTAAGGGAATATTAGCACACATACTGGTTCTGGCTGTGAATTCCTCCGCTGAATTTGCGAGCCACAGGGATAGGGAGGAAGGACATCCAGGGTTCACGTGTTCATGAACTCGCATGGGAAAAGAAGCGCACATCTTTGCCTCTTTGGAGGGGAAAGGCGCTATACGCAAGCGATACACCCGGCCAGCTGTCCGTATTCCCAAACTTACCTGTTCGTTCCTGACAGAACATGGGACGAAACCGGCTCAACCCGGAGATTGTATAATCTTGCGAAGGTATTGGGTGTCGCCCAGCCCGCTGCCCTGCAGATGTCTGCTAGAGAGGTGCCAGACTCCTTGCCAGACTCCTTGTGGAGTGTGCTCATATTCCCGAAGGGGTGGGCACAGCCTGGACCTGGTATGCCATAGTGATGACATCCACGATCCAGTGGGCAAGCCTTTGTTTTTGAGACAGCGTTCCCTTTCCGCTGTCCGCCAAAGCAGACAAAGAGCTGCTCAGAGCGTCTAAAGCTCTGCGTGCGATCCAAGTAGATGCGCAAAAATACGCACCGGACACAGCAACGAAAGGGCTGGGTCAGCCTCTTCCTGGGGCAGCGCTTGCAGGTTCACCACCTGATCCCTGAAGGGGGTTGTGGGAACCTTGGGCACATAGCCCGGCCGGGGTCAAGGATTACGTGAGAGTCACCCGGACCGAACTGCAGGCAGGTATCGCTGACAGAGAATGCTTGCAGGTCCCCGACCCTCTTGATGGAGGGGAGCACAATCAGGAGGGCCGTCTTCAAGGAGAGGGCTTTCAACTCAATTGACTCTAGCGGGTCAAAGGGGGCTCCGCGAAGGCCCAGGAGAACCATGGAGACATCCCATGAGGGGAACAGGCGTGGCCTAGGAGGATTCAGCCTCTGGGTGCCTCTCAGGAACCTGATGATCAGGTCGTGCTTCTCTAAGGACTTACCGTCCACTGTATCATGGTGTGCTGCTATTTGCGGCCACATACACCTTCAAGGTCACTGTGTTGTCCGTCCGGACCAACACGTGCTTGCCCCGGATCAACGGCAAAAGCCTCCGCAGGGCGAGCAATACTGCTAGCAACTCGAGGCAGTTGATGTGCCAACACAGTCATGGTCCTATCCAGGAGCCAGCGGCTGCATGCCCATTGCACACGGCACCCCAGCCTCGCTTGGAAGTGTCTGTCGTAATGACGACACACCTGGACACTTTCTGTAGGGGAGCTCCTGCCCATAGAAATGCAAGGTCTGTCCAAGGGCTGAACAAGTGGCAGCAGATCGACGTGATGGCGGGACTCGAGACTGAAACCAGTTCTGAAACGGTCTCATATGCATCAACCCTAGTGGCGTGACCGGCGCCGAGGATGCCATATGCCCCAAGAGCCTCTGAACGTGTTTCAGTGGAACCACTGTTCTCTGCTTGAACGACTTCAGGCAGTTCAGTACTGACCATGCGTGCTCGCTCGTGAGGTGCACTATCATCGAGACTGAGTCTAACTCCATGCCAAGAAAAGAGATGCTTTGAACCAAGGAGAGCTTGCTCTTTTCCCAGTTCACCCAAAGCCCTAGCTGGCTGAGGTGCCTGAGCACGAGGTCCTTGTGTGCGCATAGCAACTCTCGAGAGTGAGCTAGAATCAGCCAGTCGTCGAGATAGTTGAGTATGCGGACACCCACTTCCCTTAACGGGGCAAGAGCTGCCTCTGCGACTTTCATGAAGACATGAGGGGACAGGGACAGGCCGAAGGGGAGGACCTTGTACTGATACGCCTGGCCGTCAAAAGCAAACCATATGAAGGGTCTGTGTTGAGGTAGAACCGAGACGTGAAAGTACGTGTCCTTCAGGTCTACCGCCGTGAACCAATCTTGATGCTGGACACACGCCAAAATGTGCTTTGGCATCAGCATATTAAATGGGAGTCTGTGCAAGGCCTGGTTCAGAACTCGCAGGTCCAAGATTGGCCGCAACCCACCACCTTTCTTCAGGAGGGCCATGGCATGCAGGGCAGAGGTGGCCTGACCAGCGGCACTGTAGGATTTGGACATCAGAGACGACGTCGTCCTACAGGCCTTGGAAGGGAGTGCCGGGCGATCACGCCAGGTAGCTGCGCTTTTCGGGCACAGGTGCACCGTAACCGCCTTATCCACCTGAGGGACCTCCGTATACCCATGGGCCGCCCTGCCATCGAGAGTAGTGAAAGCGGACGAGCTGGGAGGTCGGTTTTGGGCAGAAAAAGGTGCCCTCCACGACCTCGTCAGCTCGTCGTGCACTTCCGGGAAGAAAGGGACTGGGGCATGGCTGTGTGTGGCGCCCCGAACCCAGGAACCAATCATCTAGCCGCAAGGGCTCAGGGGAGGGTGGAAGGTGGAAGGTTCCACTCCAACCCGACATACGCAGCGGCCCGGGCAAGCATGGCAGTCATCTCGCCGTCAGCCTCAGACTGGGTGGGCCGACCCGAAGGTGGCAGCCCAGTCGAGTCCTTGGCGTCTGACATCGCCAGTACACTCTCCGATGCAGCGATCGAGCACTCATCCCGCTCCTGAGCTCCGAAAGGGACACTAAGCTGGCCCTGGCCGTGCCCATTGAAGCCCCCAAATCACCTCCAGCACCAGCCGGGCCAGCCTCGTACCCGGAGGTAAAAGGCGAGGCACGGGAGGCGCGGGGGGCAGCTAGAGTGGCTTTCCCCTGGAAGAAGGAAAGCCGCGACCGCAATGTTGCCATGGTCATATTCTCGCAATGAGAATATGAACCATCCACGAACGCTGCCTCAGTGTGATCGCTGCCCAGACACGTGAGGCAGCGTCCGTGGCCGTCGGAAGCGGAGAGATAGCGACCGCATCCAGGAATCACTCAAAGATGGAAAGGTATCTTTATTAAGACGCGTCTTTAAAAAGACGTTCAACATCAATGTGTGTGCTCTAATAGAGAAAATATATTCTTTAGTAGGAATATACACTCTTTTAGCGCTGTCGAAGTGCCCAGGGGTGAAATCTTCACTCGTCGTGCAGAAGGAGAGAAAGCTGCTGGAAATGTGCCATATATCCAACAGCATATGCTTCTTAAGAGGTGAATGGAACAGCAGTAATATTCAGCTCGCTGATAGTACAACCGCCCGGCTCTGAAGAAAAAATCTGAATGAGTGGTTGCGAGCCAGCTCCTTTTATACCCGTATGTCCGGGGTAGTGGCATGCAAATTCCACTCGCCAAATCTCATTGGCCTTTTCTCAAAGATCTGAGGTGTTCGGGGCTCTTAAGAGTGACCCCTAGTGTCACTACATTGACGCAACATCGAGTGAGTGACAGAAGGGGAACTAATTACTTTAATTATTTCTGATTACACCCAACACTGAAAATGAGTGTTCTATAAGTGATACAACTTTGATTTTTGTTTGGAGGACAAAGAAACAAGCTAAATAATCCCATAGATTTACATTCAGAAGCGCCCAAAGGCCCAAAGCCATATTTTGGCATCATCATATCAGTGACATGTGGTTGGGCTCTTTCGACTTGGGGTAGTGTAGTGAAGCAAACTCCAACTAATCTTAGGCAAGCACCAGCAAGCACCACAAAATATACACCTTACTTTTTCTCTCTATCGGTCACCCTCTTACTGTCTTCACTCTTTGCTTCTTATCCATATAAATCTCCCCATCCACCCACACTTCTCCTTTTGCTCTTTTTTCCCATTTCATCTGTTTTTATGTCTCTCGCTCCCAGGTGCACTGGTGGCAAACTCAAAGTCTGTTGACCTCTAAGAGAATCCCCTCAGAGAGACAGTCTCTCAGCATCCCTGGGAACAGGAGTCACACCATGGTGCCCGGACTGAATCCATTCTCTGAATATAGCCTGACTGTCAACGTCTTTAACAGGAGAGGCAATGGACCCAGCAGCAATCCTATCTCTTTCACAACTCCGCAGGGAGGCAAGAATGCTTGGACTCTTTTTAAAATTCAGTGCTCTGAGGATTTGCAAAGTTCTAGTAGAGTTTCAGTTGATTTATAACTTTGTTGTTCTGTTTTGCTGCATTGTTGTGTAGAATATATATTATTATGATTTTCAAACTGCTCATTGTACAGTATAAACTCTTTTCTTTAGCTAACATACAGTGGCCTCAAAAAGAATTTGGATACTTAAGCCACAATTTAAAATGGATGAATGTCACTGCATTATAGGATTTATTAGATTGTAAATGATCAAACACCTGCAAACAAATTATGCAAGCCATTTTTTCAATTACTTATTTAGTGTAATGAATGAAGTCTGTTCTCCTCAGGTTCACACAGGTGTCATACTGTAGCAGAGTAACCACAGGTGTAGTTCATCACATTAACTATGGACATGGTCCAATAACGTAATACGTTTTTGTCTTCATTTTGAACAGAATGTCTATTTTTATATCATCTTTATAATTTAAAAACGAACAAACGTCTTTTTTATGAAATGTCCTGCTTGAAAGGTGTGCTTGTGCAATGACATTCAATGATGTTTGTAACTCTTGCTTTAAGTCTATTGTAAGTCTGACTATACAGTAGTGTACAAATACTTTTTGAGGCCACTGCATAACACGAGGTGAGGTGTTTGGTAAGAAATACAGACATTCCTAATTTAAGGTGCATCTTAACCAGTAACACTTCACATCTTCCCACAGTTCCTGAGCAACCTCCCATATTGAGAGCCACAAACTTTCAGAAAAACTCCATCACGCTGGTGTGGGCGCCTCCGCATGAAGCCAACGGCTTTCTCACGGGTTACTTGCTGCAATACCATACAAGTATGACACTCTTAGGTTTATCAAGTTACATCACCTCTCTCAGAATTTGACACATTCCATGTAACCTTCCTAGATATATATAATATATCTCTATATAATCTCTATATAATATGTATATACTGTATATATAATATTCTCCTTTGACATTCAAGGTAAAGCAGCAGACAATTTAAAACTCAAGTGCCAAACCGAGCTTTGATCACTTTCTATATTGTAGTTAATGAGACCCAGGGCGGGCTTAACTCTGTGAACATCAGTGCTCCAGATACGACACAGTGGGTGTTGCATGATCTGCGGGAAGACAACTGGTACAAGTTCTACTTGAGTGCATGCACGGAGGCGGGCTGCGGGTCAGCCGTCAGTGAGGAAGGAGGCACCGTTCCTGAAGTGTGTAAGTGTGCCCCACAGTGACAGTTATGCAGAGTCCCCTGTGTTACAATGGATCTGATGTCAGAATCTGACTCTGAATTAAATGGAAAACTGATACAAGTAAAGTTAATTGTGTTCTAATTAGCACAGCCGCAAGGTGTTTCTTTTGAAAGTGATTAATCGGAAGTTTTGAAACAACTCATCTTTGCTTTTGGCAAGATCTTGTTGCATAAATGGCTAGCAAGCACGTCTTACTGTGATCTTATGAACAAAAAGGGAAAAAATGATATCTGCACTCCTCAAAATCCTAGATGCAGCCTGTATAGGTATGTGGAAAACTGCATAAAGTATATTTAAAATTGAATAGTAGGTGGGTAGCTTGAACAACAAGTCGACTAATTGGTCTTACACTCGTATATGACACATATATTTGTATTTAAAACAGCTAGAATGAATCCCTTCTTATCTTTAAAAAAACAAACATTGAGGTTACAGTGAGACACTTAATGGAGTTAATTAACAGAGGTTCGGGAGGAGCATGTTAATTTTAATCTGACAAATCACAGCCCGCGAGCAGGAGTCGCTGCTTACCTGCTTCATGTGACAACTCTCCTGACATGAGAGTCTTTCCGGCATTCGGCCCCACCCATTGCCCACGAACAGACCCAGGCAGTTGGATCATAGGATGCAACTTCCCTGCAAAGCATTCGGTTCCACCAGAACAGCTCTTCCATCCAAACAATTTCGTTATTCAACAAAGCTGCCACAGCAGCTCATTTGTTTTTAGCAGTATTGACAGTTACAACGTTGTGTTATATTTTTACCCTGTCTTTCTTTCTATGCTCCATTTGCCGAAGCAGTTTTAGTGTGAAGCTGCTCCCGCAAACTGGCTGCTCCGGCTCTTTAAAAATGTGAAATGGCTCTCTATGACTGCTCATTTTCTCTTATCTAAACTTTCCACCTGGAAATCAGTGCGAGCTGCCCCCGCGAACGGGCGCCGTTCCGGCTTCATGCCATTAGATTTCCATTTTTATTTGAAAGCGAGAGAAACAAAGATTAACAAAGATGGGCCCGAGACCAGTTCGGCGTGAGTATTCCGCAGGAAGCTAATGCCCCCCGTCTCACGGGCTGGAACGAGGACCCAGAAGGCTCCGAAGCGCCCCTGATACGGACGACCCAGGGAGCGAGATGTCTGCTGCAAACCCCCAGCATTTTTAATCAGGTTCGTAGTCAGCCTCATTACCTCGCCACAGCTTGTTTAGCTCTTACCAGCGATTGTTTGTCATCTTCTAACATAAATATATCACGATTGTTTCTCCCACCAATGTGCCCTTCGGAGCGTGATTTATTCCATTCTGAACACAGGGGCATCATGCAACACAGAACTCCTTCCAATCGACCGATAATCAAATGACAACTTATTTTCAAACCAACGCAGCCATTTTAACACAAGCTCGCTGCCACTCAGCGGTCACTCTGACCATTCCACAGCACACTGCAGTTATACACAGCCTCTGTCCGAACAGACACAAGCCAATTTCGGCTCTGCAAGAGGCGGATCATGCGGCGCATCCCAACTCATTGATAATCATCCTGCAACACGTCTCACTTCCTCTCAGCATTATTGACGTATATTGTACAGCAGGGGCAGTCATACTTCTAAGGAGCGAATGACCACAAGTGAATCTTTCAGTAATAATTGCAAGTCAATTTCTCCTGCATATCAGTATGCAGCACAGAGCCAAAGCTCTTATTTCTCAGACCATTTTATGCTGTTTTTTTTTCACATTGTTTATTAATACGTAAGGTATTTCCCAGCACATTTCTCCTGCATATCTGCATGCAGTACAGAGCCAAAGCTTTTATTTCTCAGATCATTTTATGCTGTTTTTCTTCACATTGTTTAAGATGTACTGTATTCCCCAGCACATTTCTCCTGCATGTCCATATGGAAACGAATCCCAATACTCAAGCATTAACAGCCTAAACTCTCTCCACTACCAGTGTCAAACAAGCCATCCAAAAAAAAAAAATAATGTCGGAAAAGGAGCCTGGCTAGCTAAAGTCGACATCACTGCAGCATTTAAAATAATGCCTATCCATCCTGATTTCTGGCATCTTTTCGGAGTTTGCTGGCGAGAGAATTATTATTTTTCCGTCCACGTTACTTTCGGCTGCAAAAGCAGCCCCAAGATTTTGACTTACTGTACGAAGCTACAGTATCTGCCGGATCTTGTCAAATAACTACTCCGTCCCCCACTTAATTCACCTACTAGATGATTTCCTCTTTATCTCGCCCTCCGATGCCCCTCCTGCTGCCCACCTCTGTACCGTCCAGAAACTTTTTGCCGATTTAGGAATTCCAATTTCCCATGAGAAAACAGCGAGTCCCTCCTCATCCATCAAATTCCTAGGTATCATTCTCAACACAGACGTCTTTCAAGCCTCCCTGCCAAAAGAGAAATCAACAGGATAATCATAATCATGTCCAACCTCCTATCTAACAAAAGCTGCCCTAAACGAGAGCTCCTCTCCCTCCTTGGGCATCTCAATTTTGCCATGCGCATCATTCCCCAAGACCGCCCCTTCATCTCGCACCTCCTCACCATCGCCTCATCCGTAGCTGCGCTAAACGACACAATAACCCTAAATCCATACTGCCGCGCTGACATCCAGCTCTGGTTAATATTTCTAAAACAATGGAATGGACGTACTTTCTTTTATGAGGACTTCCTCTAATTCCCTGAAGACATCCAACTTTTCACTGATGCCGCTCCATCTGTCAGCTTCGGGGATTCTACCAAGGTTGCTGGTTCGCCATCACCTGGCCCCCAGAGCTCATCAGCCTTCCACAATCAGCAGCTTCCTCAGCCCTGCATGAATTATACCCTATCTTGGTTGCAGCCTTTCTGTGGGGAAACGAATGGACTTCAAGAGTATCATAGTCCATTGCGATAATCAGGCTATAGTTCATTGCATCAACAAGGGCCGTCCTCTTGCCCCTGAAATCATGCCATTTCTAAGACGTCTAATTTGGATTTCAGCCTGTAACCAATTCATTATCTCTGCTAGACACATACCAGTATCAAAGAACCAAATTGTTGACTCACTTTCCCGCTTTTCCTTTCAGAAATTCAGTGCATTAGCTCCAGAGGCGGACTCGACTCCGATCCCGGTACCTCCCTGTTCAGAGCTGAGATTCCTATAGACCATCCCCTCAAATGAATCGAGTCATTAAAATGAATCAAAATCACCACCACCATTGATTATTTTGAACAGTGTCAGTAACAGCAGACACAGTGAACTATGGTGTAATAAACTCATGTCAAACCTCTTCCATTCCGGCATCCCGGCAAATTTTTTTTACATACCGAATCGGCGCAGCAACCACAGCTGCCAAAAAGGTTATCAGAACAACAAATTCAATCTCTTGTCATTGGTCCTCAGACGCATAACACAGCTACATCAGATCCAATCGTTTCCACATAAGGAAAACTCATCAATCACTAATCAGCTAATCCCTTATCAGTACCACCCGCCACCCTCTCAATACATCCTACATACACACGTGCTTACGCGTACACGTACGTTTAAGCGCGGGGGTGCGTACGTGGGCACGTGTACATGTGCATATATATATTTAAATCAGAAGTCCTCCCGTTTGAATCGCAGCATAGCCCTCTCAATTAAATGCCACGCAAGTTCATCCACATCCTCGTATCATGGCCTTTTCCCTCCGAGGCGATCGATGGGCTTTCCTTTTCAGACACAGAGTGACTCCTGTTCAGATGCATGCTGGGCTTACCCGTTCGAATGCCGTGAGCTCTCTCTCTCAATAGAACAGTCTCCCTTTCGAATCGCAGTGTGAGCTCTCCCTTTCAAATGCAGCGCGAGCCAACTCTCGTTCTCATTCTCCCCGTTCAATTGCTTGATGGGTTTACCCGTTTGAATGCCATGAACGCTCTCTCTCTCTATAGAGCAGTCTCCCATTCGAAGCGCAGTGTGAGCCCTCCCTTTCAAATGCAGCGCGAGCCAACTCTCGTTCTCATTCTCCCCGTTCGATTGCTTGCTGGGCTTACCAGTTCGTATGCCGTGAGCTCTCACTCTCAATAGAACAGTCTCCCGTTCGAATCACAGTGTGAGCCCTCCCTTTCAAACGCAGCGTGAGCCAACTCTCGTTCTCATTCTCCCCGTTCGATTGCTTGCTGGGCTTACCAGTTCGAATGCCGTGAGCTCTCTCTCTCTATAGAGCAGTCTCCCATTCGAATCGCAGCGTGAGCCCTCCCTTTCGAACACAGTGCAAGCCAACTCTCGCTCTTATTTTCCCCGTTCGACTGCTTGCTGGGCTTACCCGTTCGAATGCTGTGAGCTCTCTCTCTCCATAGAGCAGTCTCCCGTTAGAATCGCAGTGTGAGTCCTCCCTTTCGAATGCAGCATGAGCCAGCTCTCATTTTCACCTTCTCCATTCGAATGCATGCTGGGCTTACCCGTTCAAATGCCATGAGCTAAACCTCTCTTTTTTAGAACAGTCTCCCGTTTGGATCGCAGTGTGAGCCCTCCCTTTCGAACGCAGCACGAGCCAACTCTCATTTTCACCTTCCCTGTTCGCATGCCATGAGCCCACCCACTTCTATGAGGAGTGGTGGTCTCTCGTTCGAATCGCAGCATAGCCCTCTGACCAGCCATCGTACAACAACACACCTTCAAACAAACACGTAAAGTGCTCCCTCTATACAGATTTTAGGGGGAAGAACAATTCAGAAGCATCCGCCAAGCCAATTTACCAAATAGAATTGTTGCTGGCTTGATGTCCTAAATACTTCCTGCCATAGTCATGGTACCAATCTTTCATCTTAATGCCTTTTTGGGGGTAGTTAGGACTCGAGTCGAGTTTCGAGCGCCAAGCCCACCAGTATATGGACAGCAAGCCAAATACGTTTACTGCTTCAACACAAGATTACATTAACGTACGAACTACTGAAATGGAGTTAATTAACAGAGGTTCGGGAGGAGCATGTTAATTTTAATCTGACAATTCACAGCCCGCAAGCAGGAGTATATAAGCCGCTGCTTACCTGCTTCCTGTGACAACTCTCCTGACATCCCACCTCCACCCCATCTGCACCTATTCTCTAGATTCATTATCTAAATAAGTAAAGTCCGGGGGGGGGATGGGTGGTAATCAGGACTCGAGTCGAGTCTCAAGCTCTGAGCCCTCCTGTATACGGACAGCAAGCCAAATATGTTTACTGCTTCAACACAAGATTACATTAACATACGAACTACTGAACAATGGAAGTGAATGGGGCCAATTTTTGGAGGGTTTAAAAGCAGAAATGTGAAGCTTATAATTTTATAAAAGCGCTTTTATTAATTCTTCTGTTAAAACTCATGTTTTATCTGAGCTCTGAAGTTGTTTAAATCATAATTTTTACATTCATTTAAGGGTTTTAGGGTTTGTTGACATTACATTGTCATGGCGATGAAGTTGTAAAATGTGCTATAACTTTACACAGAAAAGGTTAGTAAGTGATTTTATGACACTAAAATCATGTTAACCCACATATTGTATACGTCTTGCGGCTATACTTTTAAAACAGGGAGTATTTTAACATTTACAGATTGACCCCATTCATTTCCATTGTAAGTGCCTCAATGTAACCTTGATTTTTGCTTTTTTTTAAAGAAAAAGAGGGGCAAGTCAAAATTAATTTTAACACTTTTTAAATGTAATTTGTTGGATAACTAGTCGACCATCGTGACCCATCTCTACTATTGTGGATCAATGACTTATGAATGACTATACAGATGTGGTGCCTAAGCAAAAGTCCTTGTAAAGATGTCTGTTTTCAAATACTGGGTGATTTTGCATCATGGTGATAATTTTTCATGAATTGCATTTTCTTTTCTTTTTTTATTATAATCTTATACTCTCATTCTGATCTTTCCTGAAGTTTCTACAACCTCCGCTGAGACTTCGACAGGGAGCAGTATGTAGCACTGTCTGTCTTTTGTAGTTTCTTGTAGCTTACAGTAATTGGCACTGTAGCACATAGCTACTCATTGTCTTTTTTGGTAATGTAACCTTTGCAAGCATAAAAATGGCTCCTGCCATGACATCTGGATTTTTTCAGTGACCTTTAAATGCTTCTTAATGCTAATCTTTAATGCTGCTGTATCAGTAAAATATCTCAGCATTAGCTTGTGGTCACAAAGACAAGTGAATTTGAAAGCATTGAAGGACATGTTGAAGAAATCTATGTCATTAGCATTATGCAGCTCACCTGTCAGACAGTCAAAACAGTTCAATCTTTTTTTTTTTTTTTTTTTTTTTTTTTTATAAGATGAATTTTCAACAACTGAAGTGACATCTACTGAGTTGAGTATGTACCAGCAAATGCAGTTTGTAGGTGTTTTTGTAAGCTCATGTTTTGTGATAGAAAAATGGATTAGTATATTTAAAAGGGTCATATCTTGAGGACTTGAGGAATCCAATTTCCTTATCTGTTGAGATAAAAGAGCTGATGTAGGCCTACTATGAACACGTACTGTTTTGGAAGTTTTGAAACTTAAATACCCATTAATGAAAATTTGGTAACACTTTACAATTAAGTTTCCATTCATTTACATTAGTTAATGTATTAGGTATCATGAACTAACAATGAAAAATTTTTTTTTTTTTTATTATGCTACTTAATAAACATAAAATTGTTCATTGCTAATTCATGTTAGTTCATAAGGCATTAACTAATGTTACCTAATACAATGTTTTTTTATTATTACTTATTATTACAGTATATGTTGAAACTAACATTAACCAAGATGAATAAATACAGTAAAAGTATTGTTCATTGTTAGTTCATGTTCACTAATGTTAATATATGGAACCTTATTGTAAAGTGTTACCACAAATTATGTGATAATTTACTCACCCTCATGTCGTTCCAAACCCATATGCCTTTCTTTCTTATGCGAAACACAATAGGAGAATTTGTAATATTTTGGTTCATCTTTTCAATACAATGACAGTTGGGTTTAAATTTTAAGAATTAAAAAGGAGCCCAAAAAATCATAAAAGTAATCCATGCGACTTGTGCCTCAAATTTCAAGTAATTTCGATGCTAACAAGCTTTACGAACATTACTTCTGGACCTCAGGGGAAAATAATAATTATAATAATAAATGGTAATACTTTACAATAAAGTTATATTAATTAGTTACTGCATAAGTTAACATGAACTAACAATTAACAACACTTTTTCAACACTTTTTAATCTTCATTAATGTTAATTTGAACATTTCAACTAATACATCTAAAAAATTTAAAGTTCTATATTTTAACCAGTGTTGGGTAAGTTACTTAGAAATAGTAATCCAACACAAATGACTAATTATTTCTCTAAAAATTGTCATCAGATTACTTTACTAATTACTTAATTGAAACAGTAATCAAGTTACTAATTACTTTTTAGTTACTTTCTAAATCACTTTTCCGCTCAACAAATTCAAAATAATGTCTATATTTCTTGTTTATTGTTACACACAAGTCGTACACTCAGCTCCTCACATTTCTCCTTAACAATGACTCGTTACGGGGCCATAATTCATATATTCTACATAAATACTATATTAGAAATAAGCATAATCCTAAAAGTAATTAAATTTATTGAAAGTCAGTAACTGTAATCTGATTACAAGAATTTAAATGTAATGCATTACACTACTTTTTTTGAATGAAAAGTAATTATATCAATGTAACTAATTACTTTGTAATTGTATTACACACAACACTGATGTAAACATTAGTTAATGCATTATGAACTAACATTAATTAACAATGAACATTTGTATTTTTATTAAAGAACATCAACCAAGATTAAATATACTGTTCATTGTTAGTTCATAGTGCCTAATGCCTTTATTAATGTTAACAAATAGAAACTTATTGTAAAGTGTAACCAAATAATATGATATGGCCCCTTTACTTCCTAGTTTACAATGTCTTAAACTCATCAATTGTCATGCCAGATAATGCCATTATTTATAGGAACTCACAGTGGCATGGGAAAGCATCTCAGTCATAACAATAGTAATACTAGTAATAGTGCCAGTAGTACTCATTTTAGTCACATAAATACAGGAGAATCATTTTTTGTTGTTGCTCCATTAGTAGTTTAGAATCAAAAGGCATTACATAACTCTGTGATCAGTGTTAGAAATAATACTGTATGTTCTGGAAAAATTAGCATACTGTTCCATCAAAATTCCACACAGGGACAGCTCTTGTTCGACTTTATTTCACTTTGGCTGCTGTCAGTGTTTGCTTCTGTCTTTTAAAAGCTCCTCTGTGGAGTAGTACTGCCCCTGAGCCCCTGCTTAAAACTGCAAAAATATACTGTCTGTATCAATGTTGTCAAAACTGGTCTCGCTGCTGACAGGGAAACACTGTTCAACATTGTTCATTTTGTAAAGACCAGCTGTGGACTTCATAGTCAATTGAACAAATACAAAATAAACATTTAGTAAGTGTCTGTTCTTGACAGAAAGTTTTTGTGGCTCTGGATTGCCCTCTCCCAAATTGACCTCTGGGCATCAAATATAAATGTATATAAACATAGATTTGACATGCAATCCTTCTTATTTACATTGTTCATATACAAGTTGATTTGAGGCTATAAATTATGGTTTCATGTATCTCACTTGTAATTCTGTAGGATTTTGATCAACCAAAATACCAATAATGCAGGACTGTACAGTTTTATTTTTATTTTTTATTTTTTTTTGTACAAAGACTCTAGACAAGGACATTTAATAGATTTAAAAGTCCTAATATTGCATAGTAGTCTTTGCATTTGGTCTGAAATCTCTCTCTCTTACAGGGCAACCTTTCTCTTTCACCTCATCTAATACAGACACTCCTGTCAATGCCACCTTTACTACTTTAGGTATCCATCCGCTCATCTGTCTGTAAACCCTCATTTTCATACTTCATATTTTAAAATTTCCATACTTGAGTGAAATTAAAATTTAAAGTCAACATGAAATCAAAATGCACCCTATTTGCTTTTCTTAATACACATTTACAGTCTTATTTTAACGATTCATCAGTGCACGCTATTCCAATTGGAAAAATGCTTATTTTCTCGCTGCAATAATTTGCTCCTTCTCTGAAACAACTTGACATCACCAAGCCTCCAACTACTTTTCCACTTTTCATGATTCAATAAATTACTGATGGATAAAATTAAGTCCCGTCCTAAATTTTTTTTTCTCATCAAATATTCTGTTTCACTCGCCAATACGTCACATTACTGAAGTTAAATGGGTTGCAAATATCATTACATGTTGACTTAATTTTTAGATATAATTTCTGTATTACTGTATCTTTATTCTTTCCTAAAGCTACTCTGATGAGTGTTGTTGTGGTGTACTGAGTTTCTTTTGCGGGTACTAATCTTTCCAGAATCTTTTCTGTCTTTTGTTCTCATTTCCTCTCTCTCTCAGCCGTGCTCAATATATCCACCTCTGTAAGTGACACCTTTGTGAGAATCAGCTGGAGAACCAGAGAAGAACATACTTATTCAGAGATCTATGTTGCAATAATGAATCATCGTAAGGAAATCTCCCCTCCCGCTGCCCTGTCAGCTTCCATTAAAATGAAAAAGATTTACAACACTGAACTTGGCATAAGCTGTACGGCATATTCATAGCTGGGTTACACAAAATTCAGAATTTAAAGGGATAGTTCACCCAAAAATGTATATTATGTTATAATTTACTCACTGTCATGTTGTTCCAAACCTGCTAGACTTTCTTTTTTCCAGGGAAGACAAAAAGGAAATTTAGGAAGAATGCTGGCATTCCCCATTGTATGAAGACATTTTTTTTTTTTTTTAAATCTTGTATGTATATATTGTATACATACTTTTGTTTCTCCATGGAAGAAAGAAAGTCATACGGGTTTGGAACTAAATGAAGGTGAGTAAATTATGTCAGATTTTTTGTTTTCAGGTAAAACTATCCCTTTAAGAATGGCTTCTTTTGAATAAATGAGTTGGAGTTTAAATTAAATTGGCCACACCCCACTGGATGTTGAATTGAAATTTGAATTGGAATTACAGGAAGAGGAATTTACATTGCTAACTGCAGTTCAAATAAATTCAACACAGTCACACAACAGAGGAATTCTGTTAGTCCAACACAACAACAAAGAAAGTATCATTTCTTAGGTGTTCTGTTTACGTTTTTTGTAAGCCTGCTTCATGTTGCTTGACTCTATTTTAAATATTAGAGCATGTTGGGAAATGTCCTTCCAGCAAAGTCCATAAAATGAAAGCTAATTTATCAAATATAATGAAATATACTGTATATCAATTAAATACACATTTCTGTAGGTGGCATTAAAATATTGATAATTAATATCTGATATTTCTGAATATATGCCATATGTTGTCTATATGAAAACAAGTTCATGAGTTATTCATACAAAAATAAAATGCATTATTAAAAACCTCACACATTTCTACTTCCTTAAAGGTGCAGTATGTAAGATTCAGAAACCCTTTTTATTAATGACACCTGTGGCCATTAAGTGAACTGCAGCCAGCTACCTGTTGCTCGTGCTCGTGCCCACACTCCATAGGGACGCGAGCGAGCGAGCATCAACCAAAACAATGACGTAATGTTCAAAGAGGCTGAACGTGATTCACCATCATCATGCTGACAGATGAGGTAGCATAATTAAAATTACAGTTATGATTGTTTTACTACAAATTTTGAGATAAACTACTTATCAGCTAACATAGCATACTGATACACACATACAGCTACATACTACCGAACTATACCAGACAGATTACTGTTGCACTGTTGTATGTTTTGTATGTCATATGTTGTACTACAATCAAGAAACCAGTATATTTGCTTAAATTTATCCTGTATACCTGACTTTTAGTATAAAGAGAAGATCGTTGAAATTATTTTAAAGTTACAAAGCAAGGTAGCTTGCAATTCGTCAGCGTTAGCAGGCAAGATCAAGTTAGCTTAAATTACACAGATCAGTCCTTATGGCACTATATTTCACATGCTTTGCAGTTATGTAAGCTTACCTGTCCAATAAGAAGAACGCCAATTCAGGGTCGGTTTTGATCCCCAAAACCGAACGAAGGTCCCTCCAGGAATTAAATGCCCTGCCGATGTTCACTCTAGATTTCGCTCGACCACGATCACGTTCCTGCTTAGCCAGATGGGATTCAGTAGATAAATTTTTTGGGGGGGGGGGCTTACTCGGAGTTTGTGTAGGAGTCGGTGTTGTGCTGGGAGCCGGATGTTTGCTGGATTTTATCTCTAAGATAACGTCACCTAGTGTTGCAGTTTGTTGTCGCTGTTGAATAGCGGAAGAGAAGCTACTGTCTGAGGCAAGGCTCTCGGGAGCGCGCATAGACGTCACATCCTTTGGATTTTCCCGGCAAAAGCGACCTGCTCCCTTCGCATGAAAATCAGTCTACAGGCTTTAACAGGCAACCTAGGATGTCCTGGAAGGGCTAATTTTTTAAGTTGTGTTACAAGCCGTTCACACATTGGCAAAAAAAGGGTGAATATTACATGAAAATTGTTACATATTGCACCTTTAATTTTCAAACTCAAAAGTTGCAATTCTGCATCCTGTTTGCTACCTCAATTCAAATTCAGTTCAAATTCAGAATTAATTTAGAATTCAAAAGCCAATCTCAATTTATGTCTGAATGCACAACCCTGGTTTGTTTCCAATTTACAAAAACTTTTATTACTTTTCAAAATGTCGCTTTGCACTATTATGGATTCCACCTCTTGCTGTTTTGTTGTGGCCTAACACTATCTGGTTATGCGGTTATTCCTTCAGGTGATGGTATCTGGCAGGTTTCAGAGGCTGTAAACACATCTAAAGGTTTCCACCTCATTGAAGGGCTCAGCCTAGGCACTGTGTACACAATCCGACTGCTGGCTTCAAGCAGGGTTCATGTGTCTAGTATTTTTGAAGAGGTTTTCGAGACCAGGAAAGGTGAGAAGTTAGAGAATCTAGCCTGTACAGTAGTAGACAACAGCATTAGAGGTAGAAATAGTGCTCTGTTCCAAAACCTAGTGAGCTGCCTACATAGGAACCATTTTAAGGCATCATAGACGTGCTCTGACACTGCCTTCTATGTGTGCTTCTCATTTCTTAAATTGTGCATCCTCGTTCCCTTTCCTTGCTTCCTTTCCTCGTTTCCTAGCTCTACCCTCTTAGGAAATGAGGAAAGGATGGAAGGAAAGGAAACGAGGATGGAGGAATCGAAGCAAGATGTTTTTGTAAAATTGAATGTCCTGCTCACTCACGTGTCACTTCAAGGCGCCGTTTCTGCGCAGCTGCAGTGCCTTAAAAGAGGAGGAGAATTTATGCATGTGTCAGGTGCTTTGACCAAAAAGTCTTCCGCATAGGATGTTCTTGTGTTTCCTCGCCCAAGCGTCCTCGGGAAGCTTCCTCCATCCTCGCCTTCTGAATGCAGTGCATTCAGAGAATTGATACATCCTATAAGATGCCAGACATTGATCGCTTTCTGGGTCATGGGCTCGAGGATGGAGAAGTGAGGAAATGAGGATGTACAATTTAAGAGTTGAGAAGCACCCTATGTATCTCTTGCGGAGAAGGCAATCCCAGAATGCACTGTGACAAGCTCTCTGAAAGAATCCATACAAGATGGCGAACGGAACAAGAGGAATGTTGATTAAAAACATAATTCATTCAATAACAGAAAATATTGATACAAATAGTTAAATCTAAATAAACATTAACTCTTACTCAAAATGTGTTTGCTTTGCATTTGAATGCTTCCCAACAGTCCCTATCATTTTCTCGATGGGGAAATTAATAAACCTTTAAAAACAGACCTACCGTGAGCTCCAAGGTTGTTAAATTGATGGTATATGCATTCGTTGAAGCCATCAGTCCGCATTGAAGATTAATAATGAAGATTTTTTACATTTCTGGAAAAAAATTCACTACCCATGATCCTGAAGGGAAACAGTCCACCAGTCAGAAAGTCACAGCAAACAATCAAATTAGTCTTCCTACTGTATACTCACAAACTCATAATATATTTGCATAAATCAGAAAATTTTGCAATACAAAATATGTTGTTTATATACTTATAATCAGCATTTTTAAATTAAATGTTTTTTTCCCATTGTTTTTTATTTGATTACATAATTTACAATGATTCATGGGATTGTAGTTCATTCTTTTATTAAAGACGGTAAGTACACAGTCTTGTGCCTTTGTCTTTTTGTCCTATTTTCAAAAGTTTTATTTTTTTATTTTTTGCTTCAAATCAAATATATTTGGTTTGTTTGGTTCATGGATAAGAACTCTTTTATGAAGGATTTTATGAAATCCTTTTGGAAAAAATGAAGGGAAAAAATACTTCCGGAACCAAGGCAGCTGAAAAAATGGGCGAGGACTGTTGCATCCTATTAGAGTATCATGCCGTTAGCTTAGCAACATGCTAATGGCAAACTTTATTGAAATCAATTGTAACTTGTGTGTCCTGTGTGCTTCCAGTGTGGAGTGCTATTTGTGGGGCACCGTCTGGTTGCCTATTTAGTGTATTCCAAATCTGAGGTTCCAATTCAGTGAGGGTGCTGCCTTAGAAGGCATCATCCTGTGTACTGTTGGCAGAAGACCATCAATCAGCCCATAAGGTTTTGGAACAGAACCAGAATGTTAATCTAAAATCCCATCTCATTGAAAACCCCATTGTTTGCATTACCTCTTAGAAAATTGACAGGGAGTTCTTCCTTATTTTGAATTAAATTTTATTTCAAAACCTCACTATTTAAGACTGATCTAATGATTGATTTTGAAAGACAATTTCAAGTTTTGTTATTTAAATGTTACATTTTCACAACCAAAAACTCAACATGATTCATTGGAACTCTTCAACGTTAGGTTTTTTTTATTGGTCTACTTTGATAGTCCATAAAGTGACACAGGAGCCATAATGTTTAAAAATGCCATTTGAGAAAAGAGAGTAGAAAAACATTTAGTTTTAAATGGATAGATCACACAAAGATGAAAATTCTCTCATCATTTACTCATGCCAATGCTATCCCAGATGTGTATGACTTTCTTGTGCAGAACACAAACAAAGATTTTTTTAGAAGAATATCTCGGCTTTGTAGGTCCATATAATGTAAGTAAATGGTGACCAAAATTTTAAAGCTCCAAAAAGCACATAAAGGCATCTTAAAAAACGATCCAATCGATTTGGGGTTAAAACAGACCAAAATATACTTCCTAGTGCTTGATGTGTGCGCAGAGCGCTAGATGACTCTAGGACGTGTAATCAAGCTGTAAATCATGATCACCAAGGATACTGCAGATGTCAAGTTTTACAGTGAAAAAGAAGATATATTACTTATATTGCATATTATATTGCATATTGCTTCAGAAGACATTGATTAAACCACTGGAGTCTGATGGATTACTTTTATGCTACTTTTATGTGCTTTTTGGATCTTTGATCCCCATTCAACATCATTAACATGATTGCAAATACAATTATAAACCAGACATGAAATTTTAATTTCTTACTTTAAAATTGTTTTTTGTCCTGTATATTTTTACACTGAGACTTACAACTTTCACTTTCAACCCCTGTTGGATACACCGATGGTGTTATAATTCCCCCTTTTTTTTCTCAATGTCTTCCAATTGACATCAGTATAATTTTTCAATTATACATCAATTTTTCAATGACAAAAAGTGATATGGTAACTCTCTATTGTTCTTGCAGTGTCCAGTAAACAAGCAGTGTCATCTCAGGATTGGTTTGTGGGGATGATGTGTGCAGTGGCTTTGCTAACTCTTTTAGTCCTCATTGGCTGTTTTGTGCTCAGGAACAAAGGTGGCAAGTATGCAGGTAATACACACATATGAACTCCAACAGCTTTCTGTAGTTGAGGGGAAGGAACAACTTGGCTGAGCTCTCAGGGCTCTGTGGTGCTTTTATGTAGGTCTTCTGTCGCACCAACATACAGTGCTTATTAATAGTTGAGTCTCACAGAAATCCTGAGCTTTATTGGTTTGTCCTCATCTGTTCCTACTGCCAAATGTTCTTCCTCAGCTTTTTTTTTTTTTTCATATCTAATGCATATACAAAACCTATACACATGCATTTACACACAGTAGAATGGTTACCTTTATGCTTGCAGACATGAAATACATACATTCTGTACAAATGAGGTCCATTTACTCAAACTATTTGAAAAAGTAAAACATGCAAAAAAACTGGCTTCAGATGTTTTTGTAATTTGTTTGTAAAGTGACTACAGTCTAATTTTCATTAACCTATGAGACTTTCTTGTTGTGTAATTAACTGTTTGTGTCTTTTTTTTAACAACTTTTAATAAAACACATTACAAGCTTAAAAAAAAACATGCCTTTCTTCAAGCCGTTTGTCAGTGTACATATATAGTTCAGTACACAGAGCAGTTGCTTTCAATGGCAGTCATCGTCCTTGATGCACACTTAAACAGCAACATAGAAAATATCTTCTAAGTTCCTCTACTCTGCATACAGAAAATTACGTTTGTATTGAAATATTGCATGTGTATTTAGCATTTTTTCTAAAGCCCGACCGATATGGGATTTTTGAGGGGGAAAATTCACCGATTACCGATATGGTGGCCGATAAAGTAAATTTTTGAGCCGGAATGAAAACAGACCTTTTCTATGTGGATTGTTCACCGGTTTTGCATCGATATGATTTTTGCAAAGGTACTCAGAAGGTTGCTTTCTTAAACAAATATTTTTATCAAAGAATATTTGACTTTATTATTATACATTGTCAACAAATTCTTGAAATGAAAAAATGTAAATAAAGAATAAACAAAATAAAATAAATATCTATATAAACATCAGTACTGTTTAGTATCAGTCAAATGCTATCATTAAAATAAAGAATAAGTAAAAATAAAATAAATAGCTAAATAAACATCAGTACTGTTTAGTATCAGTCAAATGCTGACAATTAAAATAAAGAATAAATAAAAATAAAACAAATAGTTAAATAAACATCAGTATTACTGTTTAGTATCAGTCAAATGCTGACCATTAAAATAAATAATAAATAAAAATAAAATAAATAGTTAAATAAACATCAGTAGTATCAGTCAATTACTGACCATTAAAATAAAGAATAAATAAAAATAAAACAAATAGTTAAATAAACATCAGTACTGTTTAGTATCAGTCAATTACTGACCATTAAAATAAAGAATAAATTAAGAATAAAATAAATAGCTAAATAAACATCAGTATTACTGTTTAGTATCAGTCAAATGCTGACTATTTTAATACTGCCAGTCGATTAGGGGCAGGTTGTAAAACAAGAAGCATTTACACCTGCCGAGTCAAGACGTGTTACGCCGTATTCCTCTATACAAGTTCAGGGGAAACGTTCAATGGTGGGAAACCAGACTTTTAATTATTACATTTTATAAATGCTACGACTGGAATTGTTTGGTTGAAGGGGGTACCAAACTGCAAATCCTGAACAAAACAGTTCGGTGAATACATGTTTACACATTCGCTTCCACTCAGCTGACAACAATGAAAGTAGCTACATGAATAACTAGTTAGCTATGAGCTCGATGTCATGGAGTTTAAAAGAAGGACATTGTTTATTTTACTTTCCAGCATTGCGTCTCACCAACTAGGTAACAATGTAGTGTGAAATCAACACTCAACAGACACAATCCACCGCCGCACCGTTGTCTGCTGAGCTCTAAAAAGATGCTCTGACAAACTATAGCTGGCTAACAGCAAACAGATGTGATAAACATAAGTGACATGGTTGTCAGGGATAGGGTTAACGTTATATTAGTTATATTGAAAAGGAAAAATGTTGGGATCATTGTTTATTAACTTTCCAGGATGTATTTCACAAACTAGTTAGTAACTTACCGAGAAGACACCGTTTAACTCCGCACAGCTTATATCCGCCCTGTCTGCAGAACCACCATCAGCTCAGCTTAGCTCTGTAAACAATGGAGTCGGAGCGCACTCTGCTGGACAAACTACGTTATGACACCAATTCTAAAGCATTGTTTTCTGCATTATATGTTCTGAAAAAAAGTTTTCATATCTGTGCATATCGGTAAACATATACGGCGATACCAATATATAGGTGAAAGTATAATATCGGCTGATAATATCGGCCGACTGATATATCGGTCAGGCACTAATTTTTTTTTTTTTTTTTTAATTTTTCCAAGAAGATAAACACTTTCCTTATTTAAATGATATCAAGGAGATTTCCAAATTGTATAGGCTACTTTAAAAGCCACTGAGAAAAAACAGTGAACCAAGCGCTCTCCTTGAAGTCCAATAAATTCAATCTCTATTATCTTTCCCCATTTTTTCTCCCTTTTGTTTTTGCAGTGAAAGAAAAAGAGGAATCTCCTGCTGATCCAGAATCTCAAGCCATGAGCGAAGAAACTCCCTGCGAATACAGGTCAGAGAGTCTCACTAGTTCTGTTATAGATCTTGACACAAGTTCTTCATCTCAGTGAGTTCCCATAACATTATCTCTTAATGCCTGTCTATTGTGCAAACAAACCCTACATGCATGACATTTGCTCGGAGCCACACGGAAAGCGTTGCTCCAGGATTTCGAACTGACTCTGTGTGCCAGCTAGTCTACACACACAGGTAGTGAACAGCAGCTGTCGTTTAGTTCACCAGGCAGATTTTTAGTGTAATGGTGTATGTTTATAGTTGTATAGTATTGTGTTCAGCCTGTAAAAGATTGTTAAAATGTGTGAAGTTGTGTCATTTATAGAGAAAAGAGTTTGATTTACACAAGTAGGGCATGAACATTGCCCTACTTGAACATTGCTTTTTGAACACTGACCAATCATACACAACCTGAAATCAGAGAGCAATGATTGGTTGATTAGAATGTTGATCTAGGATCAAGGCAGTGTGTGTATACAGAAATATGTAACAATTTTTATAAATTTCATTAGTTCCTCCAAACATATTTACATGTATTTACCAATGCTGAATGACTTTCTTCTGTGGAATACAATAAGTGAAATTTTGAAGAAAGTCCACACAGATCTTTTCCATACAATGAAAGCCTATATTGACCACAGGATGTAATGCTCTACAAAGGATGTAAAGCTAATTGGAATAGAATTTAATCGAAATTGGAATTTAATCGAATCAAGAGCTTGTGAAATCTGTATCAATACCCAGCTCTATGTGGAAGTGTGAATGAGATTTAAGAACTACAGTAGAGGCAAAGATTATCAGTGAATAGATACTTAATTTTGGTCTTTTTCTCATGCAAAGTTGTCATACGGAATATAACGCACAAGTCTTATGGACTACTTTTATGATACTTTAATAGTGCTTTTTTTGTGTGTGTGTCCTTTTTGAGAGTGATAACTGTGATCACTGTAAAATTCTTCAAAATTTCTCCTCTTTTGTTCCACAAAAGAAAGAAAGTCATATGTGACTGGAACGACATGAAGGTGAGTAAATTATACATTTTTTTTATCCGAATTCAGATATCTTTCAGATTTGTACATGTTGTAAAATAAAAGTAGCATTTTAGAGCTTGCTGAACAGAAGCTAGTACATGTATTATTCTCTGTTGTTACATTTTGCTATTTCCTCATCAGGGTCTTAAACACTTAATATGGCACTACACAGAGCAGTGACATCATAAGGCACAGATGGCACTACTGTTTGGTAGTTTATAATCAGATGCCCTTAAAACAAATCTTTCTATGTATTTTGAGAGCTCCTAAATCATCACCCTGAGAGACTCTCAGCACAGTGCTTCTCTCAACACAACCTGATCCATCTCATTTTTAGAGCACATAAAAAAAATTAAAAAAAAACCTGGGAGGAAAACAGACCAGAGGAGCAGGAAGAGGGGGGTGTGTGCGGTTAACTTGTTTACTTGCATACGGAGCAGCTCGGATCCGTAAATGTGTTTCCATCTCATTACACTTAGACATAGAGAACCTTGACTTTATTCTTCCCTCAGGAAAGAAATGCAGCCTTAGCAGAGGCTGGGAGTCTGATCTGTACTCTCGTCTTGTTTGGGGAGTTACAGTGCCAGAAACACTCAAACATCTGCTAACAGATAAAAAGCAGATAGGGAAGTGTGTCCCACACCAGCTGTGGTGTATGACGGTTGCCTCAGAGGATTTAAAAACTGCATTACTCTGACACACACAAAAAGGCCATTGATTTATTACACTTTGGGCAAAAAAAGAACTGGTGTATTATGTTACACAATTTATATCATTCGTGTGATGTACTGAAATACAGACTGCATCGAATTCTGGTATACTAAGGATACACAAAATATATATATATATATTTTGCTGCTTGTTCAAGTTACTTAATTAAAATGAACTAAGGCAACACAATTCTAGAACATTTTGTCATAACTTGATTTCATTGCATTCCATCTGCCACTTCTAGGGAGAGTAACCACAGTACTAAATCATCTCCATTTATAGACAGTTTGTCTAACTGTGGACAGATGAATATCTAAGCTCTTCAAGATAACTTTGTTACCCTTTACAGCTTTATGCAAAGCAACAATTCTTGATTGTAGATCTTCTGAGATCTCTTTTTTGCAAGGCATGGTCCACATCAGCAGATGCTTTTTGTGAATAGCAAACTCAAAATGCTTGAATGCTTTTTATAAGTCAAAATAGCTTTAACCCACACCTCCAATGTCATTTCATTAATTTAATGCCAGGTTTGCCAACTCCTGACTCTAATTAGCTTTTGTTGACCTCATTAGCCTAGTGGTTCACATACTTTTACCAACCTACACTGTGAATTTTGTAATAATGTAATCCGTATGTACAAGAACAATACAATTATTTGAGTGTTATTAGTTACAAAGAGATTGTGTTTGTTCATTATTGTAACTTCGATGAAGATCAAGCCAGATTTTAAGACAATTTTATACAAAAATGCAGGTAATTCCAAAGGGTTCACATACTTTTTCTTGCCACTATTTATTGTAATTGGAAAACAAGACAAACAGATGGACTGGACCTGGACTGGACTGACAGCTGTATTTTGCTGTGTGAATGTAGCTTATTTGGATTCTGTGCAACTCTCAATGTTTCTGAAAGATGATGCAATGCAATTTCATGTCCACCATGAAAATTATATCCTCTGGTCAGCAGGACAATTATTTCAAAAAATTAAAAGAGGGAAAATGTCAGTTGACCACAATAAATGTTCTGTCTGGCTTTATTTTAGCGCTATCCAAGACATACTGGCATCTCATAGTAATTGGGAGCTTACGAGGTGACCCCCTGTCTTCTCAGAGACACCTGCTTGCTGGCAGTGTGCCTGCTCACAAATTGGCAGCTAATTTTGGCTTGTCCCATCATTCCTTAGGGACTAAAGTAGCCTGACAGGCTGTTTGTCTACAGCCCCAAATAGCGCCTCTAAAGTCAGTCCTCTCATTGGCTGGTGTGACCAGCACTCTGCAGTTGTCCCTCTCTCTTCTTCTAAGATCATTTTCTGTTGCCATCAGCCCTTGAAGCCCTTGCAATTAGTAATTAGCAGAAAGCAATGACTGCTTCCTTCCCCTCCTCACTCATGCTGTCTGCCATTCTCTATTAGTCTCATCTTCTCACTCACTCTGTGCTGAATTTGACTCCTTCTGCTTGGTTTTTGACAGTGACAATGATGAGAAACCTCTGAAGAGCAGCCAGCTATTTTTCATGGGAGACGATGATAGCTGTGAAGACTCTGTAATATCAGAGAATGAGAACTGTGAGTTCAATGAAGATGGCTCGTTCATCGGCGAGTACTCAGGTCACACACGTAGGGTGTTCACGGAAGTGAACGGACAGCCCCCAGTGACTGCTTAAGATGCTGGTTCGTTCTTATGGACTTTAAACAATGTGACAGGGAGAAAGAAAAGTGTGTGTGTCTGTACCATGAATATGCCTGTGTTTTTTAAGAGTTTGCTTTTGCATGAATGGCCACCTCTTTACAGCGTTAATATAAAGTGCGATTACAGGGTAAAGAGAAAGCTCACGCAACCATGACAATTCTGTCATTTACTCACCCTCATATTATTCCATTGAACACAATAGGTGATGTTTAGTAGAATGTTTTCCATACAATAAAAGTGAATGGTGACAAGGGTCAGGCTCCAGAAATGATATAAAGCATCAGAAAAATACCATAAAAGTAGTTCAAACCACTGTTTTGTGCACCTTAGAATTAATGTGGATTGTGAGGTTGCGGTTGGATTAGGTAACGTTTTCACTTTTCCTGCTGAAGAACAATAAATAATTCATGGCCTGTCTAAAGACAGATGTCTTGACAGCACAATTTTCGGTTACATGTTAAAGTGTGTGGGCAATCACGTAACCTCACTGTATGCCTCTCAGCAAGATATTGACACAATCAAACAAAACAATTATGTTCAGACTGTTCTATGTATCCTAGAAAATATATTTCTGTTTAACCATGCATTTGATCAAAACTGACATTGGTGCTGCTATGGCACAAAAAAACATTTAATGGAAAAGGTCAACATCGAATGGTTGGGTCCACATTTTTGTCTTTGCACTAATAGGGAAAAATTGTATAGAATGTGTTCCACGAGTGTACATGAGTATTTCAGAGCACATAAACGGCACATTAGCCATAAAGAGGTTTTTATGTTTTCAATTTTAATCAATAATGTGCATTAATCAAGTCTGCCTTTTTGCTTTTTACAAAACGCTATCATTCAAGTATGATAAAGCCCTTCTATATATTCTTATTTTGTTTCAAAATGATGTGATTTTCAAACATGACATCACCCTTAACATATGTATTATTACTGTTAAAAAACAACCCTTCTGCTGATATATGAGATGATAATTTATAAGACTTTTGTTATTTTTCTACAAATTTAAGTGAGCAATTCCACTGTAGACATAGTTTCTGTTTATTTTAGAAATGTTCTTCTGTTGCACTGTACATACTGTAGATAACAGATTTGTTTTTATTTCTCTTTTTGCTTTTTGTGTTTTGTGCATTTCATTCTGCCTGAAAATTGTACTGCTTATACTAAAGACTTATTAAAGAATATTCTGAGCAAAATATTCCTTCACATTGTATTACAAGTACTGTGCAGATCTGAGGAACATGTTTATTCACACATTTGCAATTTGTATTCATGCATAAAATTGCTGTAAAATGTTGATTCTGAAGACACATATTTTGTTATACCGAACTTTTCAGTTTTCACCACAGAAACATGTAGGACAATAAACAGACTTTTAAACAGTTTTGTTTTTCATTTCAATTCTATAAAATCATCTCTATTGAGCTGTCTGTTTTATAGCACATTTTCCAGTGTAACCATAGAGAAAGAAACAGTAAAGATACACTGCAAAAATGTATTTTCTTAATCTTGGTTTTCAGTTAAAAAAAATATCTCAACATCATTAAAATGACACATTAACATTACTTGAGAAGCTAAATGTCATGATTTTAGATGAATGTTCCAGATTCAATACGAGTTAAGCTCAGTCAACAGCATATGTAACATAATATTGATTACAACACAAATACTTTAATAATTCGTCCCTCAAATAACGAGTAAAGCACTTACAATGGAAGTAAACAGTGCCAGATGTATGAGAGTTTAAATGCTGAAATAATTAGCTCATTATTTTGTTTAAGCACTTACATAAATTATTTTGTAAAATGTAGGGAATTCCCGATACAATTTTATTTGTATTTTTTTACAACAATAAAGTGCTGCATGACAGAGCACCACAGATCTGTAATATTGCTTAAATACAATTATTATTTGATATATTATTATTAGTAGTAGTTGTAGTAGTAGTAGTATTACAGTGAATATTACATAACTATACAGTAGTAATCTATTTCTGTCTTTTTTTTTTTTCCATTTAAATTGAGCTTTTATTTAGGCATAGCTGCTATTTTTGAAGTGTTTCTGTGTCGTTATGACGCAGAGATTATTAGCAGAGATGGCCCACTTCTATAAAAATGAACGAGAGAAATTGGAACGTCAACGGATGTTGAAAGGAAGTCCCGCCTTACAGTTTAAAGAGTCAATCACCTTTTAGATGCAGACCTCGCCTGTCAATCAACTTGAGAACGCACATGTGCATTAGCTATACAAGCCGGGAAAATTGCATTTTTAAGCGTAATCTGAGGTAAAGAAGCACAATTTATGATTCTAGTGTTGTAAGATTTTACTGATGATTTGAAATATGTTCTTGATCGTAATCTTGACGGTTTTTGAGGTTTTGGTGTTACCCCATTCAAGTAGATAGGAGCTGCACTTTCATGACTGGAAATAGCTTCCAGAGTGTTCCAAAAATGGACGATAGTGGACTGACTTGCTAGAGAGACTTGTTTTGACGGTAGCTTCTCAATCTGGAAAAGTCGGTCATTATGTGACTCAAAGTGATTATTAAACTGCAAAATGCTGCTATTTATTTAATTAAATAAATATGTAGTCTGTGTGTGCCTTGCGCTACAAAGTGAATTATTATTTGTTATCTGCTACAAAAAGAGCAGCACAATTCTTCTCAATTTTCCGCGTATGAGCCAAGGCGCTCTAAAAGATGAAAGGCACTTTGTGTCTTTATGTCAGCACAACACCAGCTCCACAAACATTTGAAGCGCACTATATATTTATCTCATAAAATAATCACACTAGGACATAACGTGATTTTAGTTTGTGCACTGAATGTTTATGGAATGACACTCGTATGTCAGATGGTATCGGAGCATTTTTACACAAGTAGAAGTGCATGAGCACGTTATCGGACGCGATTCTGATACCAGTATTGGTAACGGTACATCCATAGTAAAAAGTGTATTATTTGACCTGTGCAGTTGTCTAAATTGTCAGTTTCGCAAACTACTGTTCTAGGTGGATGAATGAATAGTTGTTCATCACCGACGCAATTCCTGTACAGCCAGAACATCAATTAAGTGTGTCTTTATGCACTTGGTATCAGGTATGTAGATTTTATTTACACTGTTAATACTCTGGCAGTTTTTTTTTTTCTGGGATTACAGTGTTAACTGGTGTTACATTGTCATGACAACAATTAAATATTGGATATAACTTTATAAAGAAAAGGTTAGTAGGCGATTTTATCACACGTTTACACATATTATGGTTAAGTCCTGTGGCAATGCTTTTGAAATAGTGTGTATTTCAATGTTTTGCGGAATGGCCCCATTCACTTCCATTGTAAGTGCATTACTATATGCGATTTTTGCTTTAAAAAAGAGGGATAAATGGAAATTATATTTGCATTGTAAGAAAATAAAAAAGGATTGTATGTAGCAGAAATCCAGATACAGTAATCTAAAACTGTTTCCATGGCACTGTAAAGGCAAAGGCTTTTAATGAATTTCATCCCATGTAATAAGCTGATACACGCTTTTGTTGAAAGTGCCTTGTGATCAGTGCCCCGGTGCTCTATGCATCTCCATAATAGAGTAGTGCACAAATTAAAAGACAGACATTGGTTTTGAGGGCATAACCTCTACAATTAGAGGAAGTGCTAAAGTACATCCTGATGAGCCTGAACATGTCCTAGAGGACTGGAAAAGACCAGAAGATGTACAAGAGGGTCAGATCAGGATCATCAACTGCAACATACTGTTCAAAATGCATTGGCAAAGGGTCAAAAAAGTGAACTGTAAATTTACTTCTTGATAATCTGGACAACCATAACCCCCCTCCCCCCCACTGTCCAAATCTCAAACCATTGCATATTATATAGACTACTTACTGTATGTGTAATATTGTATATGTAAAAGTATGCAACATATACTGTAGGTACACTGCCTGGCCAAAAAAGCAAACAAAAAAAAAAAAAAAAACAGATACTTAAGAGCCTATGATTGGATCAGTATTGCAGTGATTAATATGTTTCAGCTAGCAACAATTATGTTAACCCTAACTGATGCAGTGTGTAGCTTCTCATTTCTTAAACAACAATGTCGGAAGACATATCTCGTGGATGTGGAAAAGATGTTACTGTGTTTCAGAAGGGGTAAATTATTGGCCTGCATCAAGCAAAGAAGACAACTAAGGAGATTGCTGAAATCACTGGAATTGGGTTAAGAACTGTCCAACGCATTATTAAAACCTGGAAGGATAGTGGTGAACCGTCAGCTTCACTGAAGAAATGTGGTTGGAAAAAAATCTTGAATGATCGTGATTGGAGATCACTAAAATGCTTGAAGTCACATCATAAAAAATCAACAGTAGAACTCACGGCTATGTTTAATAGTGAAAGTAAGAGCATTTCCACATGTACAATGCAACAAGAACTTACAGGATTGGGACTAAACAGCTGTGTAGCCACAAGAAATCCACTTGTTAATGAGGCTAATCGGGGAAAAAAACACTTCGATTTGCTAGGGAGCATAAAGATTGGACTGTGGAGCAATGGAAAATGGTCATGTGCTCTGATGAGTCCAGATTTACCCTATTCCAAAGCGATGAGCACGTCAGGGTAAGAAGGGAAATGCATGAAGCCATGCACCCGTTATGACTCAAGCCTCTGGAGGCAGTTTTATGATCTGTGGTTGCTTCAATTGGTCAGGACTTGGCTCAGCAACATTATGCGGCAATAAAATGGTAGCTGACTACCTGAATGTACCGAATGACCAGGTTATCCCATCAATGGATTTTTTTCTTCCCTAACGGCACAGGCGTATTCCAGGACAACAATGCCAAGATTCATCGGGCTCAAATTGTGAAAGAGTGGTTTAGGGAGCATGAGGAATCATTTACACACATGAATTGGCCACATAGTCCTGACCTTAACCCCATTGAAAGTCTTTGGGATGTGCTGGAGAAGACTTTACGGAGTGGTTCGACTCTCCCGTCATCAATACAAGATCTCAGCCAAAACTTAATGCACCTCTGGATGGAAATAAATGTTGTGACATTGCAAAAGGCTGTTGAAACAATGCCACAACAAATGTTTTTGGCCAGGGAGTGTTTATTACATTATAAAATGAGTCTGAATAGAATACTTAAATCTCGACTCGACTGTTAATTTCGAAAAATAAATTAATAGTACTTCTCAAAAATATGTTTAAAATCATGTACACTCAAATGAGATGAAGAATCAAGTCATATTAGTAGCCTGGAGTGGGTCACCTCATGGGGGCTGACATATTAAGATCATATGACTAACCGAATACTCCTCACTTTATCTCTCTAACTCCCGTCACTGGATAAGCACTGAATAAATTAATCATGACTGACTGAGGGGCCTGGGTAGCTCAGCAAGTAAAGACGCTGACTACCACACCTGGAGTCGCAAGTTCAAATCCAGGGCGTGCTGAGTGACCCCAGTCAGGCTTCCAAAGCAATCATTTGGCCCAGTTGCTAGGGTTGGTAGAGTCACATTGGGTTAACCTCCTTGTGGTCACAATAATGTGATTCTCATTCTCAGTGGGGCATGTGGTGAGTTGTGCGTGGATGCTGCGGAGAATAGCATGAAGCCTCCACATGCGCTAGGTCTCCGTGGTAACAAGCCACGTGATAAGATGCATGGATTGACGGTCTCAGACGCAGAGGCAACTGAGATTCATCCTCTGCCACCCGGATTGAGGCGAGTCACTACGCCACCACGAGGACCTAGAGCGCATTGGGAATTCGGCATTCTAAATTGGTGAGAAAAGGAGGAGAGAAAAAAATGTGAATCATGACTGACTGTGAATACAGTAGCATATTTCTACCATGGCTTCAGTAACTGAAAACATTTTGTTTCTTTTATGATGCTGCATCCACACCACTAGGTGTCACTGTAAGTTTAAGATGATGGCTATTTTGGCTAGTGCAACAGAGACAAATAAAAACACAAACAATTACTGAGTGTACCTTTAAACTAGCAAAAAGTGTCATTTAATTACATTTTGAGTCCAGATGAGCAAATTCTGATTGTCTTTCAATACACAGATACTTGTTTTAGTGTGTCAAGCTGTCATGGTAACTTCTGCCTACTGCAGCATTTTAGGCTGTTACATGGAAATGTAATGATGTTTATGACAAAGGCAGGATGTCTGCAACAACACTTATTTTTTTAAATCACAGAAATGCTTTTACTTTCAACACAAATCGCAATTTCAAAGAAAAGTCGTGGCCAATTTTGCAGTGATTTTGTTACGTTTAGAGGTGACTCATTTCTCTAACAAATTGGATATGCTGGGTATATGAGAGGAAGCTGCCAACGGCAAATACCCCCATCAGTTTCTACTGTCATGCTGAAGTGAGTGTTGATTAGTCACTGGAGTGTTCAAAGATAAAGCTTGAAATTAATGAAAGAAAACAGTGAAAAAAAAAAAGAACTGGCAACAATCATTGCCTAAAACTTGAGGAGGGGGCACCAGTGGCAGTTGGTGCTCAAGGCAAGATAAGACATTACCAAATGAAAATAATAATAATAATAATAATAATAATAACAACAACAGTCTAGGATGTACAGTATATAGTATATACACTGATGAGCCAAAACATTATGACCACCTGCCTAATATGCTTTTGGTCCTCTGTGTGCCACCAAAACAGCACCGACCCTCAGAGGCATGGACTCTACAAGACTCCTGATGGTGTCCTGTGGTATCTGGCATCAAGACATTAGCAGCAGATCCTGCTGAAAGAGGCCACTGCCATCAGGGAATATCATTGCCATGAAGGGGTGTACCTGGTCTGCAACGAAGTTTAGGTAGGTGGAATGTGTCACATTAACATCCACATGAATGGCCGGACACAGGGTTTCCCAGCAGAACATTGCCCAGAGCATCACACTCCCTTTACTGGCTTGTTGTCTTCCCACAGTGCATCCTGGTACTGTCACTTCCCCAGGTAAGCGGCACACGCACACAGCCGCCGACGTAATGTAAAAGAAAACAGGACTCATCGGACCAGGCAAACTTTTTCCACTGCTCCAAGGTCCAGTTTTGACGCTCCCGTGCCACACATTGACAATTTTATAACAATCCTCTAATGTTCCACAGAGAAAAAGGCACTGTTTCCACCTGGTATTAAGATGCGTTTCGGGTGATCCGATCACAAATACAGGTCTAAACAGGGTCACAAAAACCACTTACGAATATGGTCAAACACGCATGTGACCAGATCACATTTGAGGTGTAAATGATAATCAGTGCTGTATGTGTCTCGGTAGCAGTGAAGCGCCACCCCTCACCTGTCAATCAATCGCAGCGCTAAAACAAGAGTTTAAACTTTGCCATTTACCAGCGGCTTTAAAAGGAAATAACTGTCTGATCTGAAAATGTTAAAAAGCATGAACTCCTTTAGCTCCTTGAATACAGGTAATCCACTAAAATAATGGATAATTCTGCTTGATGTGTTGCATTTGTGCTTAGATAAAATTTCAACACCATCTGGGAGAAACAGCGGGCCGTTTTTTCCGTGCTTTCTTTGTCTTTTCTTACTTTATTATCATGCAGTAACACACTTACATAATCATTTATGTATGTTGTCATGAAACAGAGACCCTCCCCTCAAAATCCAAACACAAGTGGTCACAGAAGACACATTTAAGTGACCAGGTGTAAATAGCAATGTGTCTCACCTGACCAAATGTGACCGGATCACCCAAGACGCATCTTAATACCAGGTGGAAATGGGGCCAAAGACATACTAGTTTTGAGTGACTTGAGGATGTTTACAGATTTACAGATGAGAATGTGGGATTTCTGCCACAGCATTTTAGACAAACACTTTTTAACCTACAAAAATCATAAAATTTAATTATCACATATACGTTTTATTTATTTGTATGTTATTTAAATTTTTTACCATTCAAGATCCACTTGGCTTCAAAATCTGAGAATTACACTTCTGGTATTGGCTTCTCATTCAAATATTTGTTATTCAGGCCATGTTTATTGCCTGACCTCATGCAGATTTTGCAGGTGAAATTGCCATTCTTCCATCCAGAGCTCTTCAAGATTAAATAGGCATCCAGCTATAATCCCATGAATCCATGACTAAAGCACTTGAAAAGCACCCGATCTTGGTGCTGAAATAAAGGTCATTTACTGCAAAAATCCCTGCATCGCTGTGGATTATTCTTTTATCCTTTCTAAAATTGCTTTCTCTGTAGAGCAGTAAAACCCACTAAACAACAACAAAAGATTACCTCCCTCCAAACTCACCCACCAGAAACCTTGGCCTTGTCAACAGTGTTGAATGCAAGACTCATCCATGGCTATCAAATTCAATGAGTACACACAGGTAGAGCCTATAGTGGACCTTGGTGAACATATTTACCCCATGTCAAGGGTCAGTGCACCTGAATTATCACTTTATATAATATGACTGAACTCAGGTTTAAAGAGAAGTACAACAGATGAAAAAATCTGTAGGTCTATAGGCCAAAATGTTATTTTGTTATTTTTCTATTAATTTACATTCTGCATTCTGTGCTGAATGGAATTTTTACTGTCATATACTGTAGTTTATGCCCTAGGAATAGTCCTTAAAAATTATAACATACAGTACCTTCTCAAAAAAGCACTCCGTGTTCACAAGCTGTCTGAAGTAGAGAGCACATAGGTTGAGGAACATTGTGAACACATGGAACATCCACAGTGAATCACTGCTGTGTAAATGTCTTATAGGAGCACCGGGTGCAGGATATTTTTTACCACACATAAAGCTTGTGGTAAAAGTGCTTTAGGAAATATTTCACCAGGTGACCCAGAACCAAAGCACATTGACCCACTCTTGGGTAAACACAAACATTGTTTTCACTCATCTGTCATAAACATGCACCCTAACCCTGACCCAAACCCTATTAGGTTTTGATTCTGCAGCTCTTAAAGTTTAATAATAAAATCAGCTTGTAAATAAAAACACCAGGGCTTCCTGAAGACAGGGTTTTATCTGCCAGTTATTCTGGAGAGCAGTGGTGATACAGTCACAAACAAGAAGATGAAGGAAAGAATGGCATAAAGTTTTTATTTTGTAAATTATTACAAATTTATATACAAAAATGTGAATTTTTTTTATTGGTTTGTTTAAAAACTGATTAATTATTGGAGAATTTTCCTCTAACACAGGGGTCAATTTGACTGTATTCAGTAAAGAAAACAAATAGGTTAAGTTTTAGCTGGTTAGCATAGCTCAATTTGCCCCTGCTGGTTGATGCTGTAACTACACCATATGGTTCTATTTCTCTGTATAGAGGGGCGGACTGGGAAGAGAAATCATCCCGGGATTTTACATAGAAACTGGCCCAAAAGTTGTTGAGCTGGGAGTCGCTGTCCTTTTCTGCATATCGCTGACCCCTTCGGCATATTGCGACGCCATTTTGTGGCCTGTTCTGCATAACGCGGCGGTCCATTTCAGCTTATCGCGGCCCATTTGGCCCCATTTCAAGGCCGGCTCACTGGGAAAAGTCCCGGTTCTCCCAATGGCCAGTCTGACCCTGTCCATATACATCCATTTAAAACTAGCTGTGCATTCCAATAAAATAATATTTATGCAGCATACACAGTATATCAATAATATTATAGTATAGTATAGAATATATTTTATTACTGCCCAATTCTTTTTGGAGGACTTAAAACATAAAATGAGCTTACATTTTTCCCTGTCAGCAGCCTTTTACGCCACAGCTCAGGATAATCGCTTGCGAAGGGCTTGGGACTTGCGTGCTCTTGTGGTGCCAAAATTGTCATTTTCTTGTATTGGCAGATTTTAAATTATGTACTTCCATGGGAGTCCTGTGCCAGTTGAGCAACTGCCATTGTGATGAATGGGAATGCTAACTGAGAGATTTCACCATGTATTATTCTGCCGTGTAAAGGCAAATTGCTGTAACTGCATCAACACAGAAACTGAGAAAAATGTATTTAAAGTTACTTGTTTTGTGTGTGGATTTTGTTGTTACTACTGCTTTTTCTCAGTCTGAGCATAGTCGAGCTAAACCTGTCTGTCACAGGACAGATCATAGTTTAAAGGTGTCTTTACACAGCCAAATTAAAGGACTAGTTCACCCCAAAATGAAAATTCTCTCATTTACTCACGCTCATGCCATCACAGATGTATCCAACTTTCTGTCTTCTGTTGAACACAAACAAAGATTTTTAGAAGAATATCTCAGCTCCATAGTTCTTAATGCAAGTGAAGGGGCACTAAAATATATACTAATAAAATATAAAATAAATACTAAAATCGAATAACCCCGCTGCTGAAGAAACCCGCACTTAATCCCACACAAATAGAACACTACAGACCAGTCTCTCTCATCCCATTCATGGGATATATGAATATAACAAAAACACTTGAAAGGGCAGTTTTCAATCAAATCTCTGCCTATCTCTCACAGAACAAGCTGCTGGATGACAATCAGTCAGGCTTCAAAAGTGGACACTCCACCGAGACTGCCATGCTGTCTGTCACTAAGTAGCTTTGACAGGCAAAAGCTGAATCGAGATCATCCGTCCTGATTCTGCTGGACCTTTCTGCAGCCTTTGACACAGTCAACCATCAGATCTTACTCTCTACCCTCTCCTTGCTGGGCATCACAGGAACTGTGCTTGACTGGTTTAATTCCTATCTCTCAGGTAGGTCCTTCAAGGTAGCCTGGAGAGGTGAGGTATCCAAGCCACATCAGCTACTTACTGGGGTACCTCAGGGATCAGTGCTTGGGCCACTTCTCTTCTCTATATACACAACATCACTAGGACCCACCATTCAGGCACATGGTTGCTCTTATCACTGCTACACTGATGACACACAACTCTACTTGTCTTTCCAGCCCAACGACACCACGGTGACTGATCGAATTTCAGCCTGCCTGGCAGACATCTCGGCCTGGATGAAGGAACACCACCTGCAACTAAACCCAGCCAAGACTGAACTCCTTGTCTTACCAGACAACCCTGCTGTTGAACACAACATCACTGTGCAACTGGGTGCAACTACAGTAACGCCTTCCAAAACGATCAGAAATCTAGGGATAACCATCAACAACAGGCTAAATTTCAAAGACCACATCTCAAAGACTGCAAGATCATGTAGATTTACACTCTGCAATATCAGGAAGATAAGGCCCTTCCTCTCTGAACATGCCACACAACTGCTTGTCCAGTCACTTGTCATAACCAGATTGGACTACTGTAAAACTCTCATTGCAGGCCTCCCTGCATATGCAATTAGACCCCTGCAAATGATCCAGAATGCAGCAGCACGTCTGGTCTTTAATGAACCAAAGAGAGCGCATGTTACACCACTCCTTGTCTCTCTCCACTGGCTGCCGGTTGATGCACGTATCAAATTCAAGGCTCTGATGCTGGCATACAGAACAGTCACTGGGTCTGCTCCAGCATACCTAAAATCATTTATGCAGAGCTACGCGCCCACTATATGCCTGCGGTCGGCTAAGGAATGTTGCCTTGTTGTACCAACACAAAGAGGCACCAAAACACTTTCCCGGGCTTTCAGCTTCATCGCCACGATTGTGGAATGACCTTCCCAACTTCATCCGTGAAGCTGACTCACTCTCTGTCTTCAAAAAACTGACTAAAAACACATCTTTTCCATGAGCACTTAACCCAGTTATTAATAAAAATAAATAAATAAATAAATAATAAAAAATAAAAAAAACTTTTCATACCACTGTCTCCTTAAGATGATTCGCTTTTGTTTTCCTCTTTTGTAAGTCACTTTGGATAAAAGTGTCTGCCAAATGAATAAATGTAAATGTAAATGTACAATTTGAAGCTCCAAAAAGCACATAAAGGCAACATAAAAGTAATCCATAATTGTCCAGTGGTTAAATCTGTTGCTGCATCCAAAACCACATACTGTCACATTATGTACTGTATTTGATGAAGGACACACTTATCTGCCGGCAAAACAGTACGTTCTTTTAGGTATGCATGCTAGTACGAATAGAATTCGGACATACTTCATCCGGGGATGTTGGCATCGTCTTGTGACCTGAATATATGATGTAATAACAACAACTGCGAAAAATATCTGCTTTGGTTTTGTTAAACAAGCCCCATTCAAGCGCAAGGAACAATTATCTTGGTGTATATAGCACTTACAGTTGAGAAGAGGCGCCCGCCTCATAATTCACTGTCATTCCTTTAAATCCAGAGTTTTAAACGTGACATTACTTCAGCTCCCGAGGGATTATGGGATCGTTAAATGTTCCGTTGATCCGCACTTAAAAATCTTGCCGGAAATAGTAGGTCATCCAGGTATTTCTGGCTTACTGCTTCATGAATACTGTGGATTCGGACATACTACTCCATTGGCATACTGTTTTTGGCATACTGTATAGTAGATAATTATATATATTCAGGTGCAGCGTGTATCTTTAAAAGCGATATGATAAGTGTGGGTGAGAAACAGATCAATACTTAAGTAATTTTTTCCTATAAATTCTCCTCCCTGCCCAGTCTGTGGTGATATGCACAAAGCATGCGAATCGCCAAAAACAAAAGAAGAAAAATGTGGAAGTGAAAGTGGATATTGATAGTAAAAAATGACTTAAATATAGATCTGTTTCTCACTTATGCTGCCTTTACTGTATGTGCTTTTGGAGCTTCATAGTTTTGGTAGACTTGCGTTGTATGGACCTACAGAGCTGAGATATTCTTCTAAAAATCTTTGTGTTCTGCAGAACAAAGAAAGTCGTACACATGTAGGAGGGCATGAGGGTGAGTAAATAATGAGAGAATTTTTTTTGGGTGAACTATTCCTTTAATTCTTTAAAATTTGGAGTAAAGACACAATGCCACATAAAAGCCAGACAAAATTATGCCTGCTCTGACCCACCTCATCCTCTAGTATCAAAGGCAGTTCTGATGCTGCTTTGGTTTTTTGCTCCTCACACAAAGAGACTTTACTTACAATTAGGGATTGTAGGGAGTTTTTGGTGGTTACATTACTGTCTGAGAAAAATAATCGTGGTTAATCTGTGTCACGATAATTTGCAAATTTTCTTATTATGGAACAACACTGAGGCAAATAAATTAATATATTATCACAACAGAACATGTTAGTGAACGTGTTTCTTAGGGATATATGGACGCTAAGCATGAACCTACAATAGGAAAACTGATAAATACACAACAAAAAAATTGGAGGTATACTCCAATCAACCACAACATTAAAACAACCTGCCTAATATTGTGAAGGTCCTCCTCGTGCCACCAAAACAGCGCCAGCCCGCATCTCAGTATAGCATTCTGAGATTATATTCTTCTCACCACAGTTGTACAGAGCAGTTATCTGAATTACCGTAGACTTTGTCAGTTCAAACCAGTCTGGCCATTTTCTGTTGACCTCTCTCATCAACAAGGAGTTTCCATTGCAGAACTGCCACTCACCTGATATTTTTTGTTTTTGGCATCATTCTGAGTAAATTCTAGAGACTGTTGTGTATGAAAATCCCAGGAGATCAGCAGTAACAGAAATACTCAAACCAGCCCGTCTGGCACCAACGATCATGTCAGAGTCCAAATCACAGATCACATTCTTTCCCCATTCTGATGGTTGATGTGAACATTAACTGAAGCTCCTGAACTGTATTTGCTTGATTTTATGCACTGAACTGCTGCCACATGATTGGCTGATTAGATAATCGCATGGATAATTGTTGGTGCCAGACAGACTGGTTTGATTATTTCTGTAACTGCTGATCTCCTGGGATTTTCACACACAACAGTTTCTAGAATTTACTCCGAATGGTGCCAAAAACAAAAAACATCCAGTGAGGGGCAGTTCTGCGGATGGATATGCCTTTGTGGCAGGGCGGAGGGCGGGGCTGGGTCATGATTCTACACACCCGGCTCCTAATCAGGCTGATTAGCCCAAGAGGGATAAGGGCCGACTGGAGACGGGTGTGTAGAATCACAACTAAGGCCCCGCCCTCCGCCCTGCCACAGCCTTGTTGATGAGAGAGGTCAACAGAGAATGGCCAGACTGGTTCGAACTGACAAAGTCTACAGTAACTCAGATAACCACTCTGTACAATTGTAGTGAGAAGAATATAATCTCAGAATGCTTTTCTGAGATGCAGGTTGGTGCTGTTTTGGCGGCACGAGGGGGACCTACACAGTATTAGGAAGGTGGTTTTAACGTTGTGGCTGATCGGTTTATAATAAGAGACACTCCAACATAGGACACAACGCCGCTTATGAGCATCCTAGGTGCAGAAAAATGCACTTCAATGTAATGAGTGTGCTTGGAGTCGCTTCAAAAGTGCATAACTGTAAGATTATTGTGGGTGCACAACATGTTGTTCACGGTAACAGTTATTTCTTCTGCAACAGTTTATTAAAGCAATCCATTGTCTGTCAGACACACCACCATAAAGAATCAGCAACAGACTCCATAAAAATACTGTCATTTAGTCTCTTCACAACACCTCACAAGTAAACTTGTGGACTGTGCATAATAATGGGAACATTGCTTACAGCAGGTGATTTAAAGTCCAGTGATGACTAAAATTGAACTTTAATTTTGAATGCAGTGAATTTGTGCACAAACAATGCTTTAAGTAATGAGGATGATTTGCTGTATAGATGCAACTTCTCAAAGTTTACAAAACTGATAGTAACTACACGCAAATGCACCGCACACTGTCAGCATGCTTAAACATTCCAAAAAGTTGCAAGTTGCAAGATCCAGTTATCAAAAAGCAGATTAAAGCAGTATAGAAGTAAGACTTCAGTGGTTAAATCCATATCTTAAGCAATAAGATAAGTGTGGGTGAGAAACGATGCACATTTAAGTTCTATTTTACTATAAATGTGAAATCTGAAAGTCACATGTGGCACATGTTAAGTTCAGTGGAGATTTATAGTCAAAAATGACTTAAATATTGATCTGTTTCTTACCCACACTTATCATATCGCTTCTGAAGATATGGATTTAACCACTGGAGTCTTATGGACCTTCATATTTCTGGCCACCATTCACTTGCATTGAAAGGACCTAAAGAGCTGAGATATTCTTCTAAAAATTTTGTTTGTGTTCTGCAGAAGAAAGAAAGTCATACACAAAGTCATACACATCTGGTATGGCATGAGGGTGAGTAACTGATGAGACAATTTTCATTTTTGGGTGAACTATCCCTTTAAAAAGAATTGTGCACAAATTCATGTCATTCAACATCAACCAACATGTGCGCTCTTGGGTGCTCTCAATCTCTTATCAGTACCTCATCCCAGAGCTATTTTCTGTGAACCATGGTTTAAATCAGAGATATATGTTTGTCACAATACCACTAATAACAGCAATAACAGTTTAACCTTCAACAATGGCACCGGGTCTTGACGCAGTTGCTTAATAATTTGTGATTTGTGTTACAACAAAACGGCAAAGATGGTAAACGAATCATAGATACTAGTGATTTCTCACCAGTGCATTTTTGGAGCTTGTAGTGGATATATCTTTCTTATTTTTGAACATAGCCTACCTCTGCTGTGAGTGATGCTATAATGATGCTATCATGTGTTGCTATCACAATGATTGTTGATAGTGACCACAGAACTATTCATAACTGTAAATTAAATAAAATGTTAGCAGTTCACAATTAAGGTAAGTTGAATGTAATTTTACAGTGCGGGCCATAAACATATAACTGCAGTACATAACTTGTAAAAGTGTGGCAAGGGGCACTTTAAAAAGAAATATCAGAATGGTATCGGCCAATCACAGTATTAAAATTTCGGTGTGAGCCTCAAATTTCCTCACTGGTGCACCACTATTTAGAAGTCGTGTAGTGTAATTCAGCCTTTAGATTTAGGTATTTTTATCAATACTTTTCGGTGTTGAATGAAGTATATTTAAAATTGACATTTTTCTCACTTGTCCACCATCTTGGATGGATATTTTCACTGAGCTTGTCACAATGCATAGTGCAATTGTCTTCTTTGCAATGGATATACAGTATGCGATGCCTCCTGAATTTGGCCAAAGCAGCATATTAATTTAGCCTACCTTTTGGAACAGCCTTCACATCATAGTACCGCTGTTACCTTAAAATGCTGTTTAAGAAAGCAGTTCACAAGGTTTTGGAACAGAGCCATTGTGACATTTAAGAGTGTCCTAATGAAGAAGCCACTTTCTTCAAGGATATCATTCCTTCTATTCTTTTGTTGGTCCTGTTTTCACATTAGTAAGACTCTATTTGTCTCACTAGAAAGGCAATTATGCAAAGTCGTCTGTTAGAAGTCCATTACTTCCTGGTACATGGCTTTAGATACTGACTGCACGATTGCACATGTCAGCAAGCCAATCAGAGCGAGCACTGTGGCATCAGCAGGAACAAGAAAATTCTCAGCCATGAAAGAATTAATGAGAGCCGAGCAACGTTAATAAGCTTACATAGCACGAGTGGGTAATGGAGTGAGAACCTCCACTGCCACCATGTTTATCGCTCATTCAGTATTTATGAGCTACTACACAGATTGGAGAGGCACATGTTGTGCATCTTTCAGTGAAGGTTTGTGGGCACCTTTGACACACTAAGGGAACTTATCAAAGGGGTCATGACATAGATTTTTATCCTTTTTTTATTTTTTTTTGCCTGAGGTCCACTTTTAATGTAGTCAAGTATTTTGCACCAAAGACAATCATTAGTTTGTTTTTTTATGGACATTTTCCACCCTTTGTCTGACGCTTAAAATTAAACAGGACTTTTTTTGTTGCTGTATGTTAAGAAACACCCCAAGTATTAAAAATTAGCAACAACAGTGTGCTGCCCTCGCAGATGAAATGTGGGTTTGCTGCCAAGTCCAATATAGTTTTAACTGCCCAATACTGCAATAACTGTATTTTTACAATGCCTGCATTACATTGTGACAGGTTCACAAAACAGTACCTGATAAAATCCACTGCGTAAACTGTTGAGATCAGACTAAAATGATCAGGGACCTTGTTAAAAAGCTGCTTGTTTCTAACGTTGGGAACCTTCAGAAGAATATTTAGAGCTGTAGGTGCTACACATAGCCAGGAGCAGCACAATGTTTGTCATACTTTCCCACATTATAATATTACTATTAGTTCTACTAGGAAGTGTCTACCCTGCTTATATTACCTCATTGTGACTGGGGCAGCCAATATTTGGAACACGCAAAAGGCATCATTGATCTGTAAATTTAGGCGATCATATGTTAATATTTTACAACTTCAGAATGAGTTTAGCTCAGTTTCAGTAAATTATCTTTTTTAACTAGGTACAAAGTTTTGAGTTCTAAAAGCTACAGTACTGTATGTTTTCATTGTGCTTTGAACTTTTATCTAAAAAGATCAAGTGTCCTCATGAAATTACCTTTTTAATTATGCCTCATTTTTGAAAAAATAAAGAAACATTTATTTGTCCTGGCTGTTGAGAACATGACCCCAAAGTTAAGGATACAGATCAAAAAGTAACATTTCTCCAAATTTTACTTAAGTATTTTAAGTATTTTCAAAGCAATCTTTAAAATTGTAGGTAATTTACACATAGGCCTTCAGATTAAAAAACAACAGCTGTCAACTAAACAAATAAATAAAGATAGCCAAAACACTTTCTGCTAATTAAAAGAACTCGGGGCTTGATGGCATAGCCAATATCCCATTTTAATGTGGTCACTCTTTAAGGGGACCTAATGAGATCTGACGATGAATCATTACAAGGAACTTCTAATCGCATTAGACAACAATTTGAGCAGGAAACAATATGCTACGATTGTACAATGATGTGAGAGTGCTGGAGTCTGAATGCACCCAAGCTTTCTGATATATTTCATTGCTGCGCTTGCAGATAACACCATTCATTAAAAATGCATGAAGGCATTAGTAATCAGGACCATTTGCATATGACACGAAGCACAACTTTTGATCATTATATATTTAGTTTTATTTGACATGGTTGTGGTGAGCCAGTAAAGGGGAAGTGCAGTTGGAAAACAAAATAGAAAACAACAAAAGCGCAGGATCCAACATAATACAGAATTGATAAATGGTCAAATAAATAATTCTGATGTGATTAAAGAACTGTAATGTGGACTTTTAGTGTGTTCAAAAAGCTGACTCGGGATTCTTTAACTTTTATGAGCATACATTTCTTTCGACATGTACTCCCTTTGAGATTCCGCATTGTTAGAGTATATGCCACTATTTACATTGTGGTTAAGTTTTCTGGACTCTGACTAGCAACCTTTGGGGTTCAGAACAGTTAGGGGATAATTTGTTATATATTGAAGAAATGTCACCATGATTGGAAGGTTGAAAGGAAGACAGTAAAGCTGTGATTTAATCTAAAAGATTAATAACAGATTGGTTGGCTGTGTTTAAATCTACTGCACTCCAGCAGTTTTAATAGGATCAGAGACGTGGAGATTCACTGCTTGTAATGTTGAGGTAGAACAAAATGCGGTTAATTGCACCACTGTCACCCATTAAAACGCAGTAATGGAGTTCTGTACAATCTTCCCTGCAAAGCTCTTTGTCAAAAAGCATTAACCTGTTCAACAACATTGAAACACAGCCTTTATACTCTCACAATACCACATATAAATGATTCAGTATTCAATCTGCTGCTGTACTATATAAGAAATACTTACTGGAAATGCCTGTACTGTCTGAAACTCATATGTTGGATATGTCTTTTCCTGTTATAAAATGCACCACATAGTGTGTCACATTCTATTACACTATTACATTGTGACACCATCTCAGACTGTTTTTTGAATGAATCTGTAATACATATAGGGTTATATCCCAAGTATTTCATAACAGCACTCTGGTCTCTCTCCAATATTTTATCCTTTATACATTTATACTTGTACAGTGACTTCATATCACTGTACAAGTTCTGTAATTATTGAATGAAGTGTGTAGCAAATTTCTACATTGCAAAGGGCCACAAAGTAATTTGTTTTACCTACACAATTATCTATTTCCAGTAGAGCTGGTACCCATCTAAATAACTAGAATACGCCTGTTAATAAATTCAAAACTTTGGAGATGGTGCTTGAACTTATTTCTAGAAAGTACTTAGTTTTTTAAGCTGTCGTAAAAGGCTCTGTGTAGATAACTTGGATTTAAATATACTATGTTCTGTAGACTTACTCTGTCACAATAAATTGGTTAACTTGCCTTGGGCCTTGTATGTAGTCATGAATATTTAATAGTCACTGGATGGAAAAGCCACAAAAGTGACTGGAGTGAGACTCAACATATTCTTTGCTGATATGTTGGTTGAGCATGCTCTGGCCATCCCGTTAATGGAATAAGAAAAACATTAAAAAGAGTGACATATTGTACCCAAAATACCTGAAAATAACAAATATACTTATGGTAAGTTTTTTTACTTACTTATTGTAAGTTAAATCATTACAATGAGTCACTATTAGCCCTTTTCCACTGAAATGGCAATGGTTCTCATGCCGAGCCTGTGCTCGGCTGCTTCACGGCCAAGGCAATCTGGAGCCTACTGCAAACCAGCCGCAATTTTCCACTGACTTGAAATCTGTGGCTACGTGGTAGTTTTACATGATAAATCACACTAGGACATGTCACGATTTTAATTTGATTAATCGCCCATTTCAGTGTACAAGGAGTAACAGAGCACATGTTCAAAATAAGCCTGTGAGCATTTTAAAGCAGTCGTGTGTTAGTCATACGGCGCGCTGGTACAGAGTTGGTGCTCGATACTGCAGAAACACTGGTATCGTTACATCTTTTTTATTTTAGTATCGACTTGGTACCGAAGTACTGGTACTTTTGACAACACTACTTACAATCTAATCCGTATCCGAGAAGGTGACGAGTGTAAAACTGCTTTCATCTCCTCTAGTGGCCATTATGAATATTGCGTCATGCCGTATGGGTTGGTCAGTGCACCCTCAGTCTTCCAATCTTATATGAACGAGATACTGCATGACTTTCTTAATCATTTTGTCACTGTCCATATCGATGATATCCTCATCTACTCTTCTTCTCCAGACAAACATGTGCAACACGTTAAACAGGTCCTGCAACGATTAGAACACCATTTGTATATAAAAGCAGAAAAATGCCAATTCCATCAATCTTCCATCCATTTCCTGGGGTATGTCATCTCCAATCAAGGCATCCTGATGGATACTGAAAAGGTGCAAGCTGTTACCACTTGGCCCCAACCGACCATTCTTAAAGAGCTCAAACGGTTCCTCGGTTTCGCAGACTTTTACCGCTGCTTCATTCGTAATTTCAGTATGGTAGCCGCTCCATTAACCAACCTCCTCAAGAATAAACCAAAGATCTTTCCTTGGTCTCCTGCCACATCAGAGGCTTTCCAACATCTCAAGAACGCTTTTACCAGTGCCCCTATTCTCTGACACCCTGATCCTGAACTTCCATTCATGGTAGAAGTAGAAGTCTCTACCACCAGGATAGGGGCGGTGCTTTCGCAACTGCAAGGTACACCTCCAAAACTCCATCCTTATGCCTTCTCTAAAAAGCTTTCCCCTTCCAAACAAAATTATGTCACTGGCAACAGAGAACTTTTGTCCATCAAGATGGCACTTGAAGAGTGGAGGCATTTGTTAGAGGGAGCACATTACCCATTCCAAGTCATCACTGACCACCGTAACCTGGAATATCTCCATGCTGTTAAGAGGTTAAACTCTCGTCAAGCTCATTGGGCCTTATTCTTCACCCAATTTCAATTCACGATCACCTATCGGCCGGGTCCCAAGACTACCAAGGCAGACGCCCTCTCCCGGTTATTTTCCCCTAATCAACCTTCCTCCTCTCCTTAAGCTATACTCCCTACTTCAATCTTCGTCAACCCTATTCAGTGGGATATTGACCAGGAAATCTCTTGGGACACTGACCTCTATGTTCCAGAAGCTGTTTGACCTTGACTCTTGGACTGACTTCATTCCACACCTGGTTCTGGTCATCCTGGAGTGACTTGCACATTAAACTTGGTTCAAAGCAAGTACTGGTGGCCCCACTTGTCCCAAGATGTTACCAAGTTTGTTGGTGCCTGCTCGGAATGCACTACCACCAAGGTGCCACGCCATCTCCATGGTGGCAAATTGTTACCTCTACTGGTTCCACGGAGACCCTGGTCCCACATAGGAGTGGACTTTATCACTGATCTTTCTTATTCTGGTGGACACACCTGTGTGCTGGTAGCTGTGGAACATTTTTCTAAAGCTTACTGCCTGGTACCACTCAAGGGACTACCTACTACAATGGAAATGGCGGAGGCTTTATTCCATCATGTTTTCCGGAATTATGGTCAACCCCAAGACATAGGATCAGACCGGGGTTCCCAGTTCATCTCCAGTCTTCTGGGAGTCTTTGTCAGTTTATCCTCTGGCTATCATCCCCAGTCAAATGGGCAGGCGGAGAGAATGATTCAGGAAATAGGTCGCTTCCAGAGGACTTACTGCAGTCATAATCAGACCGAATGGAGCCACTATCTTCACTGGGTGGAATTGTATTTGGATTTTTGCCTTAGCATATAATATAATATAATGTTTAGGTCTTGACTGAGAATCCCACCGGTTTACTTAACAGATAGCCACATTCTTCTTAACTTAGTGAGTAGCTATTCAAAAATCCCCTTACTGAACAAAACAATGCACAAAATAATATGAGAAGAGTGCAAGGAAAGCTAACAAAGTTGGCAAATCTAACTGAGATCAGCTGCAGAAGACACCAAGCACCATAATTTCTTATCTTGTAGACTCTTTTTATTTCCTTTTGCGATCTCGTTTATCTCGGATCTCCGTAGAAAGCCATTTTGCAAGCACAGTGCTCATTTTGTCCACGTTTCCTCAACGCTTTTGATGTCTGACATTTTTGTTGTTGTAGAGTGATGAAGTACTCCTTGCTGCAGACAGTAGGTACAGTTGTTGTTTGAAAAATGTACCTGGTGATGAAACATTATTCTGCCCTCTGCCCCCTGATGTTAATGGTTCCACCGTAGAGACAAGTAAGCTTTAAGGGCCAGTGTGGAACCAGTTTTTCTGCCCCAGAATGGCATTTCCTATGGTGTAAATGCACGAAACAGTTTGAGAATTCGCACTGGCCCTGGAACATGCCCCAGAACCATGACGGTGGAAAAAGGCTAAATGACTATATCTCTAGTCTTTAACAATTGCAAGTAACAGCCCAGCCTGATCTCATGAAAATTATGTGACTGTGGCAACATTTTTGCAAAAGGAAATTACGTGCTTCATTACGTTTTTGCTGCAGTTTCCCAGAATAATGTCCAGCGTGGGTGCCAAAGTGAGTGAAATGGAGTTGTAATCAGACAAGGTTTTTAAGGTGAATGTAAGATGGAGGTATCAATAAGTAAAACATACCTCCCTAACCTAAAACTTTAACCTAAAACCTAACCAATAGTGTTAAAAAAAATAATGAGAGGTGAACAAAATAAATATTCTTACCCTAAACCAACACCTAAACCTAACCAAAAGTGTTGTAAAAGCAAATACTGAAGCAACCACTTCATTACATGTCTCTTCTATGACACTTTCGGTTTACTTGTCAGCTTGCGTGCTCAGCTAAGCTCGACATTTGGCCTTCAGAGTGAGCTACTGTGCAAGCTAATTACTTTGGAATAAGTTTATAAATGAAAGTGGGTCTGTAATACAAGCATTAAACTGTTTCGTTTTTCAAATGATTCATTAGAGTAAAAGTGTTTAGATACCATAATATAGCAGTGTGTGAGTAATAGAGTGAACATGTTGTGTTTATAAAGTCACTGGTGGCCATCTTTGGTTTAACTGGTCATACAAACAAAATCACTTTGTAACATTGTACATTGTACCAACATTGTAAGTGGACATTACAATGTATATGACCCCACTAAATCTTGTCTTCCACCTGAGCTCTCAATTTTGCTAATATTTTGCATCATTAGAGCTATGTTTTTCTTGCATAGCTGATTAGTATTTTAATAGTATCAATTCAATAATAAGGTTCTAAAACTCAGTCACATCTGCAACATCAACAAACTGTGGCACAATAATTCTAAACAATGCTTTTTGCAAATAATTGCATATTCATACTTAATCATATCCATTCTGATAATCCATTCTGGAGTCCAGCAGGGGGTGCTCACCCTGTGGACTGTGTAGGTCCTAATGCCCCAGTACAGTGATTGGGACACTATACTGTAAAAAGGCACCGTCCTTCGGATGAGACGTTAAACCGTGGTCCTGACTCTCTGTGGTCATTAAAAATCCCAGGACACTTCTTGAAAAGAGTAGGGGTGTAACCCCAGTGTCCTGACCAAATTCTCCCCATTGGCCCTTATCAATCATGGCTTCCTAATAATCCCCATCCATTAATTGGGTCTATCACTCCACTCCCTCCTCTCGTGGTGAGCGTACTGGTGCACTATGGCTGCCATCGCATCATCCAGGTGGATGCTGCACACTGGTGGTGGTCGAGGAGAGTCCCCTGTTCACTGTGTAAAGTGCTTTGAGTATAGTGACAGATAAGCACTATATAAATGTAACATTCATTCATTCATTCATTCATTCAGTACAACAGCACTTGCTTGTGTGATTTTACTTTATCGTTTGTCAGACACTTATATAAAGTAACATACAATGCATTCACAGCACTCTCTTTATCAGTATGTGTGTTGCCTGGCAATCTAACCATGTCCTTGGCATTGCTAGCACCGTGCACCAAAGAGCAACTTCAACCTGACTGATGGATGCTTATATAAGAATTTCTGTTCAGTCTGTAGAACTGCTGAGTTCCATATTTAACAAGCACTGAGGAGAGTGAGCCAGACATATAGGTTGCAGAAAGCTGTTCTAAAGAAGCAGGAAGTTCTCTCTCTTTCTCTGAAGAAGCTACAGTTGAAGTCAGAAGTTTACATACAAATAGGTTGAAGTCATTAATATTCAAATGTTCATTTTTTTTAACCACTCCACAGATTTAATATTAGCAAACTATAGTTTTGGCAATTAATTAAAAAAAAAAAAGTAATTTTTCCAACAATTGTTTACAGACAGATTGTTTCACTTTTAATTGACTATATCAGAATTCTGTGGAGGCAAGGCATAGATCTAGTAGGGTCAGAGACGAATAATAAAATATCATCTGCGTAAAGCAAAAGCTTATGTGCCACACCTCCCACCACCACCCCTGGAAAATCATCCTCCTTTCAAGACAGAACAATGGGAAAGAGGGCAACCCTGCCGGGTGCCCCAATCAAGAGTAAAATAATCCAAAATTAATCCATTTGTTTGTACCGCTGCTACCGGGAGTCTATAAAGTAACTTAATCCATCCAATAAAAGTATTCCCAAACCCGTACATTTCCAAAATATTTAAAAGATAATCCCATTCTACCATATCAAACACCTATTCGGCGTCAAGTGAGATGGCAGCGACTAGAGTCTGATCATTTGCCACTGACCACATGATATTGATGAAATGCCTAATGTTATCAGAAGAGCTATGGCCCCGAATAAACCCCACCTGATCTATATGTATAAGAGATGTCATAAGTTTACTTAATTGGTTAGCCAAAATTTTTGACAATATTTTAGCATCTAGCTGGATCAGGGAAATTGGATGGTAACTCTTACACTTGCTTAGATCTTTGTCCTTTTTAAGAATCAGACTGATCCGGGCTTGTGTCATGGTTGGCGGAAGCTTTCCATTCTTTAATAATTCCGTATAAACTTTTAGAAAAAGTGGAGCCAGTTCTGTAGCACAAGATCTAAATAAATTCAGCAGCAAAGCCATCTGGCCCCGGAGCCTTGCCTGCAGGCAAGGCCTTAATTACTTCAAAAATTTCCAGAATTTAAATACTTGTTACAATCTCTCCCTGAATATGTCCCCCTCTCTTATTTGAAGCAATTTGATAGTATAGCGAAGTCCTTCATTTGGAATGGTAAACGTCCCAGATTACATTTTAACAAGTTATATAGGCTGATTGACAAAGGTGGACTAGGCCTACCCAAGATTATTTTTTATTATTATGCATTCGGTCTCAGACATTTAGCTCATTGATCGCTTCCACCTGAGAGAGCCTCTCCCTGGTTTTGTATTGAACAGGAAGTTCTTGCCCCAATTTTGTCATTATAAAGCCTTTCTATTAAACTAACCGGAGTAGTTAAGTCACACCCAGTTATCCCGCATTTGCACTCGGTATGGACAAAAGTGTCCAGAGTGTTTAATTTGTACATTTATTTAAATGTTGCATCGAGCATATGGCTGAACCCTAAATTATGTATTGAAAGGTCACCTTTCTGCTGGTCAGAGTGGATTGTGAGGGGGATTGCTACACTCGGTGACCTATATAAGAGTGGAGTGTTGAGATCTTTTGAAAATTTGGTTCAACACTTTGAGATTCCCAGATCTCAGTTCTTTAGGTATTTACAGCTGCGCCACCTGCTTTGTAATATTTTTGGGAGTAGCTCACACCCCCTAAAGCGAGCTCGATTTCCAGATACTCTGGGAGAGGTGATTGCTGCTTTTGGAAAAGGTCATGAGGCATCAGTGTATTACTCCCTGCTAATTCAGAGTCTGGGGGACAGAGCTTTAACTTCTATTAAGAGATTATGGGAGAAAGATTTGAGCTTGGTATTGGAGGAGGAAGTGTGGGCTAGGATTCTGAAAAATGTCAAGTCTGCATCTAGAGATGCAAGGGTTTGCCTTATGCAATTTAAGATTTTTTCATAGATTCTATTGAACCCCCTCTAGATTATATAGGCTTGGTCTTAAAGACACACCTACCTGCTGGCGATGCCAATCAGAAGATGGAGACACAATCCATGTTTTTTGGGGGTGTGCTAAGATTCAAGAATTTTGGTTGAAAGTTCAGAGTTGTATGTGTGACGTTTTGAGCACTCAGATTTTACTTTGCCCCAGACTCTGTATTTTGGGTGATGGGGCGGTCTTAAATTTAGGGGATAATCACATTAAAAATTGGGTTTTGTCCAGTCTCATGATCTGCAGGCAAATAATATTAAGGGGTTGGAAGTCGAATGAAGCGCCCTCTTTTGTGTATGAGTGGTGTATGGAAATGGGGAGGGTGGCTGCATTTGAGGAAGTGATAAGTAGAAGGCTGGAGTTTAGGGATTTATTTGTTAAAAAATGGGGCAATTATTTAGTTTTTTGGGGGGGCTCTTGGGGAGGGAATGTGAAGAGAGTAGTTTAGTTGAATAATGTTTGTTTATTATTTATTTATTTATTTTATTTTATTTTTAAAAACTTTTTGCGGGGGAGGGGTTGTGTGTGTGTGTTATTATGTGGGACCACAGGGGTGTTTGTTGGGGGTCAGGGTGGGATTGTTTTAGTGGGGTTTGATTGTAAAATATTGATTCCTTGTATATGTGTTGGGTTTTTCTTTGTCATGTATATATGAATCAATAAAAAATGTGTGAATACGCATGCCCGACCCCAAATCGGGCTAATCAGCCGAGGAGAGGGATAAATGCAACGAGATGTGGCAGTTCGGGAGGGAGAGAGCTACAGGCAGCTGCCCTGTATGCGTTTATGTTTGTGTGTTTTTGTGTTTGAGTTTATTAGAATATTACTTTGATGCTTCGTCCAGTTCCCGCCGCCTCCTTTCCATTGAACCCTGTTACAAAATGTTAATAACAAAAAAAAAAAGATTAAAGTCTCCTCCCAATATTATATCATAAGGGGTGCCAGCGGCTTCCAACATCCCTTCAAGAGCTCCTTCTTTTTATGGGGTGCCCCAACCCATTCACATTCCACGCAGAGAGAGACAATCCACTCATATTAACATATGACATTTTGACATATTAGAAAAAAATAGATTGTGTGTCAAAAACAAAATGATAAAGACCATGTTCCAACATTAGTGCAACCATCAAAGCCCAAACATCCCCCAGAACAAAACAAACAGAAAAAAGAAAAAAATTCCGCATTAACCCCTCAAACTCGAACAGTCCATGCATGCCAACGGGAACCCCTGCAACAGCTTTGCCGTCGGATTGCTCAAGTCTGGTGTTTCTATACAAAATTTGTGAGACAGAATTACACAGCAAAAGATCTATAAAACAAACTCCAGCCAATAGGCAGAATAAACACAAAGAGCATGTAGATTCATCCATAAAACTGTCCTGAAGGTGTGACACTCTACAAAATAAAATCCAGCCACTAGGCGGAACCAGGTTAAAAAAATAAATTAAAAAAATAAAAAGGGCATGCAGATTTCTCAAACAGTCAAGCGAATGTTCAGTGTGCTGTTCCACTTGGCTGCAACATAAGTGCAAGCAAATGACTTACTCCAATGACTTTGCTAGAAATACTCCACAAAACAAACTCCAGCCCATAGGTGGAATAAGCAGAAAGAGCGTGTTGATTCATCCATAAAACTGTCCTGAAGGTGAGTTGCTCTACAAAATAAACTCCAGCCGATAGGCGAACTAAGCACAAAGAGCATGTAGATTCATCCATAATACTGTCCTGATGGTGTGTTACTTTACAAAACAATCTCCAGCTGCTAGGCAGAACAGCACAAAAACAGCACGCAGATTCTTCAAACAGTCAAGCGAATGTTCAGTGGTGTTCACTCAGTTCAGCCAATCCACTCGGCTGCAACATGAGCACATCAAGATGACCCACTCACTCCACTGACTTTATGAAGGACATCGCTGGCTGTGGGCATGTAATTTTTTTACAGCCATCCTTAGCATCTATTCTCAATTTAGCCAGGAATATCAGTGCAAAAGTGACCTTCCATTGATGTAAAAGTTTCTTGCATTCCTTGAATCCATCACATTTCTCTCTTGTCAAATTCACAAAGTCTGGGAACATGAAAATGCAGTGGTACTTCAAAGAATGCCTTCCCTTACTACTCGCCTTGCGTAACACAAGATCTTTATCGGATGATCTCAGAAATTTGGACAGAATTGATCAGGGCCTGTCTCCCTCTGCGGATCATCGAGCAGGAACCCTGTGAGCTTGCTCGATTTCCAGCTTTTGGCCTGCAATGTCGAGCAGATTCGGAAAGATCTCGTCCAGGAATTTCACCATATTCTGTCCCTCTTCGCCCTCAGGAATTCCAACATTTCGGACGTTATTCTGCCGGCTATGGTTCTCCATGTCCTCCAACTTCTCCCAGACATGCTCCAAATCCAACTTGGTCTTAGAGGATTAGCAGATAATTCCCTCTCCAATGATTCCAGGTAATCAATCCGTTTCTCGACATCCCCCACTCTTTTAACCACATCAGTGAACTTTGCCTCCATGGCAGTGATCGATCAACGTATCACAGCAAAATCCTCCAAGTCAGCAACGACCTTCGTAGGTATTGCCAACATGTTCAGCATCTCTCGCCGCATTTCCCGCACCTCTCTGACTAAATCGACTCCCAGGCTCGGGGCCTGCTCGGGGGCGTCCGCTTGAGCAGGTAAGTGTCTTTTAATGTCTCCAGAGCCCAAGGATGTTTAATTCTTTGACTTATTGTCCTCCTTGAACAGCTATGGAACAGAGTGTATCGAATCTCAATGGTTTATGTCATTAAAAGTGTTAAAACTAGCATAGTGCGCAGAGCTCGCCGTTCACATGTCTGATGCTCACATGGCATCACATGACACTTCCCCTACATTTAATTATTAAATTGAATAACTTGTTTGTTTTTTAAAAACACACCATTTACAGATTAAAGACACACCAGTTACAGATTAACCTGAGAACACCCAAAGCTTGCCAGAATCAATCAATAACAGGTTTTTGTGTACTAGTGCTGATTTTTGTTGTTAAATTCAAGAAGATTTTCTGTGTTCATTACTGTATTAAAAAGTCAAATTAAAATATATTTCTCACATTTTATACAGCTGTAACACTGTAAAAAGAAATCACATGTAATTGTTACTTTAAAGCTGAAATGTCTAACTTTGTTGTTGTTAAAATACTTTCTTCTATCCCATCTTAATATGCAGAGACAACTATAAGTAAGCCACTTGAAGGTTTATTTTCTCAAAAACTGTAAACATTTGCAGCTTTTCCACTATCGGGCTAGTACGAGCCAGGGCTATCAACTGGCCAGCTGGGGCCAATAGCCTCGGACCTTGAGCTGCAAGACCAAAAATGATCCACCATCTGGCCAATAACTCTCAATAATGCCCTTAATACGCTGCTGCGGTGCCAAAATCACACACCTCGCCCATTTCAGAAGCAAGAGTTAAGTTTGAGCTTGATACCTCAAGCTGAGGTATCATGTTACCTAATTATCTATAATATCAAGTTTATATCGAATGTAAACAGCAAGATAAGTTAGCGTTGACAACTCACCAACTGTAACTGTCATAGTGTCCTGAGTGGTCTCTCCACTAACAGCGGGATGATGTCCCAGCACACCATCTATGAAAGTTCACCGAACCATGGCAAGTAATTTCTTTGGGCACCGCTTTGTCCATTGGGTGTTTTAATGGATTTGTACTGTAATTTTTATTCCTGAACCTTGAACCCGCCTCAATCCCCGGTTGGCCTTGTCCGGCCCAAGAGTAATCGACAGGCCAAAGAAAGCCCAGAGGAGGCACGATGAAGCCCCTGAAGTGATAGTGGAAACGCAACTGGCCTGGTACGCACTAGCATGCCCTCATTTGGCCCGATAGTGGAAACGTGGCTACTGTGTCTCCGTGGGACATTTATTCCCAGGATTTTATTTTTGTAATAATTTAACACATTCAGTAACCATTCAGGGAAAGAAAACAAAACAAGGTGTTGGTAACCCACTCTCAGGACAAAACATCACTGGGGCAGTGTTTTGGTGGTGCAGGCAAAAAGTTGATCCAGTGACGTTTTGTCATGAGAGTTTTGCCTACACGTTATTTAGTTTTCTTTCCTTGTTTCATATGATAAATGTCATTCTGATGCCATATTCAACTAATTTCAGAGCTTTTCCCAAGGCTAAATTAAAAAAAAGTATAATTTGAAAATGATTGCTTTATCAATTAATGTTAATTATTTATTTTCTTTTTCTTTCTTTTATTATTATTATTTGCCGTTGGACACAAGAGAATATTCAGAATGCCCAAATTGCTCATCATACAATCAATTTCTGCCTCAAGAAGCTTTACAACAGCTTTGACATCAATTATGTCAAATGCTATTGGTTCTCTTTCGATTCAGTTCACTCGACAGTGCTGTAAGCAGTATGGGGAAATACTTTCCTCAGCGACCTAGTTGAAATCCTTGTACAATTACTCCAGTCTTCTGATTGCAATGGCGATTTGAGCTCTGCTCCTTTAGGTGCGCAGTCAGCCTATATTAGTGGGCACTCAATCACCATTACTTCACAACTATGAGCATTCGACTTTGTTTAGGAAACCCTCTCTTCTGCGTCGAGATACACTTTCATCAGATGGTTCTTCTCTGTGAGACGCGAACAGGATGACTTATCACCTGTGCTCTTGCGCCTGTAGCGAGAAGGATTACTGCTCCCCTGTGTGTTCCAGTGAAGTTTTCACCACCTCCCCATCGAAAACACTCTTGGTGAATGGGTCTTCACTTTAGATGCTCTTCGCTTTGACAATGCAGCGCCTCAGCGACTTCTTACCCGCTTCTTTGGAGCATTTAGGAGGGGTATTGTATCCATTCATATATATACTGTGTATATAGTTTTGGCAAGTCGTTTAGGACATCTACTTTGTGAATGACACAAGTAATTTTTCCAACAATTGTTTACAGACAGATTGTTTCAATTTTAATTGACTATATCAGAATTCCAGTAGGTTTAGAATTTCAGAAGTTTACATACACTAAGTTAACTGTGCCTTTAAGCAGCTTGGAAAATTCCAGAAAATTATGTCAAGCCTTTAGATAATTAGCCAATTAGCTTCTGATAGGAGGTATACTGAATTGGAGGTGTACCTGTGGACGTATTTTAAGGCCTATCATCAAACTCAGTGCCTCTTTGCTTGAAATCATGGGAAAATCAAAAGAAATCAGCCAAGACCACAAAAAAGCAAGTTCCAAACATCTGAAGGTACCACGTTCATCTGTAAAAACAATAGTACGCAAGTATAAACACAATGGGACCACGCAGCCATCATACTGCTCAAGAAGGAGACGCATTCTGTCTCCTTGAGATGAATGTAGTTTGGTGCAAAAAATGCAAATCAATCCCAGAACAACAGCAAAGGACCTTGTGAAGATGCTGGAGGAAACAGGTAGACAAGTATCCATATCCACAGTAAAACAAGTCCTATATCGACATAACCTGAAAGGCTGCTCAGCAAGGAAGAAGCCACTGCTCCAGAACTGCCATAAAAAAGCCAGACTACAGTTTGCAAGTGCACATGGGGACAAAGATCTTACTTTTTGGAGAAATGTCCTCTGGTCTGATGAAACAAATATTGAACTGTTTGGCCATAATGACCATCATTATGTTTGGAGGAAAAAGGGTGAGGCATGTAAGCTGCAGAACACGATCCCAACCGTGAAGCATGGGGGTGGCAGCATCATGCTGTGGGGGTGCTTTGCTGCAGGAGGGACTGGTGCACTTCACAAAATAGATGGCATCATGAGGAAGGAAAATTATGTGGATACATTGAAGCAACATCTCAAGATGCAACTTATTGTGAGAAACTTGTGGAAGGCTACTCAAAACCTTTGACCCAAGTTAAACAATTTAAAGGCAATGATACCAAATACTAACAAAGTGTATGTAAACTTCTGACCCACTAGGAATGTAATGAAAGAAATAAAAGCTAAAATAAATCATTCTCTCTACTATAATTCTGACATTTCACATTCTTAAAATTAAGCATTGATTCTAACTGACCTAAGACAGGGAATGTTTTCTACGATTAAATGTCAGGAATTGTGAAAAACTGAGTTTAAATGTATTTGGCTAAGGTGTATGTAAACTTCTGACTTCAACTGTATTTTCCACAACAATACAACACTCTGTTCTATTTTCATCCCATCAGATGTCTCAACCAATCAAACCAATATCAACTACTAAATGCTAAATATTATGTATACAGTATATAAAACATTCTATATTCTCAAACTGTTTGAGTTTCAGTGGAAGCTTCTTGATGAGTCTGTTTTATTTTCACCCACATTATTGACTGTTTTTTAGTTTGAAAGTTTTTAGTCTTAATATTTTAATCATATTAAGAATGCTAAATGATATATGGTTTGGCATTGATGGGTACTTTATTCTTGCTGATGGAGCTATGGGGGTGCATAAGAGAAAAAAAAAGGTTGAAAAACACTTCTCTAGCACTCCGAGCAATATTGTATCCCACTATAGCAGAATTTCAATGTTTGTTTAATGTAATTAAATAATATCTGTTTACAGTATTTTTTATCAGGCTTCTTAACAACACTTTCAAAGAGAAAACAAAAATCTATATCAATTCTTGGGTCTCTGAGGGCTAGAGTTTTGTGAAGCAGGTAACACATCAACAAACATAGGTTCCCTATCTGTCACTCACTCGACGTTGTGTCGATGTAGTGACACTAGGGGTCACTCTTGGGAGCCCCAATCACCTCTGCTTTTTGAAAAAAGGCCAATGGGAATTGGCGAGTGGAATTTGCATGCCACTCCCCCGGACATATGGGTATAAAAGGAGCCTGTATGCAACGACTCATTCAGATTTTCTCTTCGGAGCCGAGCGGTTGCATTCAGTACAATTTCTGAATTCTCTACCGTTCACCTCAAACTGCTGGATTTACGGTGCATTTCAGCGGCTTCTCCCCCTCTGCACCCGTGGAGTGCAGAGAACGCCCCTGGGTGCTTTGGCACGACAAAAGAAAAGAGTATATTCTAAAATAATTTCAACTCTAAAAGAGCAGCACACATGCAACGTCTTTTTAAAGATGCTTTTCCGTTTGTGTGTTATTCCTGGTTGCGGTCATTATCTCTCACATCTCTCACGTGATCCTGAGACCCCAACTAGGCTATGTGCCAAAGTTCCCACGACCCTTTTAGGGATCAGGTGGTGAACCTGCAAGCACTGCCCCAGGAGGAGGCAGACCCAGCCTTGCCGTTGCTGTGTCCGGTGCACGCTTTACGCATCTATTTGGATTGCACGCAGAGCTTTAGAAGCTCTGAGAAGCTCTTTGTCTGCTTTGGTGGACAGCAGAAAGGAAGCGCTGTCTCCAAACAGAGGATCGCCCACTGGGTCGTTGACACCATCGTGATGGCATATCACGCTCAGGACGTGCCGCCCCACATGGGGTTACGAGCCCACTCTACTACGAGTGTGGCGGCCTCCTGGGCCCTGAACAGTGGCGCCTCTTTGGCAGACATCTGCAGAGCAGCGGGCTGGGCAACACCCAATACCTTTGCGAGGTTCTACAATCTCCGGGTTGAGCTGGTCTCATCCCGTGTATTGGCAGGCACGAAAAGGTAAGTTCCGGGACAGATGGCCGGGTGTTCCGCTTGTGCATAGCACCTTTCCCCTCCCTTGAGGTGAAGACGTGCACTTTTGACTCCCAGTCGTGTTCACAAGCTGTGATCCCTGGATGACTTTCCCCCCTTAGCCCTGTGGCAGATGAGTTTGTGGAGAAACTCGCTGCTGGCCCAGTACGTGTACTGATTAGGCCCTGTTCTGTGGTAGGTGCTCCACATGTGCTGGTTCCCCATAGGTGACCCCATGTGATATCTTCCACTAAATCATTTCCCTGTCGGTAAACTGCGTCTTCCTTGGGCAGAGGCCCCTCTGCCCCCAGTCACCATGTTTGTAGAAACTCCTCCCCCCTCATATAGGACCTACCATGGGACTTCTCCACATGACATACTTCCGACAAGACTAGGCAAGACCATGTGATGTATTTCCACTCAAATACACCCCCCCCCCCTTCTCTGGGCGGGGTGTGGTCTCTGCGGTATCTTCCCCTTGGGCGTGATACCCCCGATGTAAGCACTTATGGCCCCCAGTCAGTTAACAAATTCCACTCTTTTTGGGGAGAAAAAATAGGAAAAGAGGCCATTGCTGGGCTAGCCTGTCCCTATTTGTTGGGCAGTCGACTTATTCCCGAAGGACCGTTCGACGCTCATAAGAGCGTTGGGGGAGGTTACGTGTCAGCCTGGTGCTCTGGCTATGTGGCACACAGCGGTCTGCCCGTCTCGCACCGCCAGTCCACGTAACATAGTTCAGCTAGTTGTGGCGTTTTGTATAGGGACCCCTAGTGTCACTTCATCGACACAACGTCGAGTGAGTGACAGATAGGGAACGTCCTTGTTACTTTCATAACCTCCGTTCCCTGATGGAGGGAACGAGACGTTGTGTCCCTCTTGCCACAACACTGAACTACCCACTGAAATGGCTGGGACCTTGTCTCAGCTCCTCAACACAAAACCTGGATGAGAGGTTGCATACCAGCTCCTTTTATACCCATATGTCCGGGGGAGTGGCATTCAAATTCCACTCTCCAATTCCCATTGGCCTTTTTTCAAAAAGCAGAGGTGTTTGGGGCTCCCAAGAGTGACCCCTAGTGCCACTACATCGACACAACGTCTCGTTCCCTCCATCAGGGAACGGAGGTTACGAAAGTAACCAGGACATTTTCAGTTGTCTTTTAAGCTGTCATCTAACAAAATGTTTTAAAATGTAAATATTTAGAGATGTAGAAGTTCCATAAGCTTCTCTCAAAGAGTATAATACAACCAGCCTATTTGTTTTACTCACAGACATAAATATAGTAATAGCTAAGTAAATGTTTTTGACATACATGTTACATGTAAACAGGTGATGCTTATATGCCTTGTTTTCGCTTATAACTTCACAAAAAATAAACAGAACATGATGTATCACATACCTTTATTTAGAGGAGGCGATTATCTTTAAAACAAGCCCCCACACAATGTAAAATGCATAGATCATTAAATAATACACACAAAGCACAATGTGCACACAGAACATATTGTGCTATATGGCTATAAACTCGTTAGCTTTCCAGGATCAGATGACTTCATCGGAAACGATGCAGTACTTTTGTACAGCATCATGGAACGCTAAACCAGTTGTACTAGGATTCAGATAGCTGCAACCAAAGGTGGAAGTCATCCAAATATGTGCAGAGAGGATCGTTCACTCTAATTACATATGGCCAACAGCAGATGGTGCCAAGTACATGATACAGACTCAATGATGGCTCAAATGACACAGAATGGAACTGAATGAGATCTCATTACTCATGCCTGTGTGCTTTGGAGAGAGAGAGCATTCCTTTAGTCATTGTTGTGTAATTAGTTCTTATGTATAATTATTATGTTTTGTTTGGAGAGGCTTTTGGACACTTGGAGACATTTTTGGATGCTAGGATAAATTATATTTGTAATGCTATAACTTTTGATTATTTTGTCATATCAATGCAAAATTTTAATCAGTTGCAGGTGACATGACTGGGAACAAAAAAATGCTGTTTTTCAGAGCTACCTTATTTACACCCTGAGATATATAATGTCAAATCTGAAAAATAAGAAAAAAAGATAATTTGGGGAATTTTTAGCAGTTTCTGAGGCTGAGAGTCTCATTTGACCCTCTTTGATTTTGTTGTTGAGTTATAAGCCTTACATATTAGGTAAGCCACTGAAACAGGAAAGAAAACGAACACCCTCTAAAGCTAAAGGGTTAACTTAGTTTGAAATTGCATAATAAATACTTTTTCTTTCTTTTTTAATGAGATTTATTTTGCAAATATTTAAATATTTCAGTACACGGCACATACTGTAGCTGGGACGTTTGTGTGTACTGTATTGTTCAACATCCTCTCAGTTATTGCATCAAAAAAGTTTCCTCAGGAGATTGTTCCTATGACAGGAGATGGCCTGTTTTCTTAAAATCCTGCAGAGGGTTTGCATCAGTCAGAACACATATGTAGACATTGGCTGTGAGGACAGGGTTATCTGAGTGGATGGGATGGAGACCTGTCGAGACTTACCACAGGGGGTTCAAAGTGTAAATGAGGTGCCAAAGCCACTGACTGCAGCACATGGATTTTGCTCTGTTCTGGAGAGATAGACACGCAGGAATTAAAAGAGCATCTGACAGGCGGAATGAGACCCAAAAGAAAGCTCTTAAAACTGGCAGATGATTGTAAATATCCCAGCAGATTTATGCCACTCTGGGTATTTTTAACCCAAACTTTCAAACCTGGAGCAAAACCTGGACATAATAGAGAAAGTTTAGCTTCAAGCTTTGGACAGTAATGTGACGCATTTAGGACTAGGCATCTGCATTGCTGAACAAAATCACAGTTTAAATATCATGCAGTGATGTCTGTGATAAAGTCTGTGCAGAGAGTGTACAGATACAGTAGATACAATGAAAGATCTTATCTCTTTTGTTTGCAAGACTTACTTTCATAAGCAATCACAACTTTTGACATTTCAAAAGCAATTTCACTGGTTGCTAAATAATACTGTAGGATACGTTTAATATAATATGTAATATGTATAATATTCTGTTGAAGAAAAGTGACAGAAATGTATAGGAGACACGGTAATTGAAAGAACTGGTATTGTATGTTCATATGTTTATGCAGGGGTGAAAAAACAATCATAAATGATAATGTTTAGATACTTCACAATTGTAAATCTTAAAATGGATGTAATGAAAATATCATAATGACCATCTTTTCCCGCATTGCAGTAATGAGAATTCGGGGATAAAATGTATACAACTGTCATGAAAATGTCACAATGTAAAAAATCTTAATGGCACTAAAATAGGCTTCATTTTCTATATGCAAAATATAATTTATAACAAATATGAAAAATATTTGTTTCTTTTGATTTTAGAGTAAAATAGGACCAAGACATTTTCTTGACATCTTTCATGACAATAGCCTTTATAAACATCAAGAATTATGTAAAAAAAAAATAAAAAAAAAAAATAAAAAGATTTTTGATGGAGTATAGAAAGTCACACTGCAGGGTATGTCAACAACTCTTTAAATAAAAAGTTCAAAATTAGTTGTACAAAACACGCTAACTCTACTTTGGTTCACCACATAGAAAATTACATCAGGGATGTAATTTGATCCTTTTTTCAGATTAAATTCCAATAATGTAAAATATGGATTAGTAACCATAGCCATGTGCCGTCAAATCCAACCTCTTGAAAAGTGGCAAACTAAGTGCTGTGTTGTGTGGAAAAGACGTGGGAGTTTTTATTTGACATAGAATCACTGTAGCAACAAGAACGTGGGGCATAACATAGCTGAATAGCTTGATTTGCTTTTACTTTGTTATTTTGCTTTAAAAAAATATGGAAACCTGTGAGTCATGTCCTGGGTTTAGAACCAGGGGCGTCCAACCATGGGTAATGATGGACTTTAGTAACAGGGGCCCTCACTACAGGGGGGGCCACAGAAAAGCAACATTGATATCCAATTATATTATTATTTGTTATATCTATATAATAATAACATCCTATTGGTTTGAATAAAACCAATGAAAAACGGACAAAATATAACTTGTAAAACTCATATTATAAAATTGTACATAGAAGGGTTATCTAGAAGGTTAGAATGTCCCTTCATAGTTAGCAGCATGAGCTGAGAAATAATTTATTTTATATTTAAGTTAAATGGATATTGTAACCAAAATATACCTATATGAATCCATATAGAATACAATTATTGACTGTTTTTTAGTTTGAAAGTTTTTAGTCTTAATATTTTAATCATATTAAGAATGCTAAATGATATATAGTTTGGCATTGATGGGTACTTTATTCTTGCTGATGGGGCTATGGGGGTGCATAAGAGAAAAGCACTCTAGCACTCCGAGCAATATTGTATCCCACTATAGCAGAATTTCAATGTTTGTTTAATGTAATTAAATAATATCTGTTTACAGTATTTTTTATCAGGCTTCTTAACAACACTTTCAAAGAGAAAAAAAAAATCTATATCAATTCTTGGGTCTCTGAGGGCTAGAGTTTTGTGAAGCAGGTAACACATCAACAAACATAGGTTCCCTATCTGTCACTCACTCGACGTTGTGTCGATGTAGTGACACTAGGGGTCACTCTTGGGAGCCCCAATCACCTCTGCTTTTTGAAAAAAGGCCAATGGGAATTGGCCAGTGGAATTTGCATGCCACTCCCCCGGACATATGGGTATAAAAGGAGCCTGTATGCAACCACTCATTCAAATTTTCTCTTCGGAGCCGAGCGGTTATATTCAGTGCAATTTCTGAATTCTCTACCGTTCACCTCAAACTGCTGGATTTACGGTGCATTTCAGCGGCTTCTCCCCCTCTGCACCCATGGAGTGCAGAGAACACCCCTGGGTGCTTTGGCAGGACAAAAGAAAAGAGTATATTCTAAAATAATTTCAACTCTAAAAGAGCAGCACACATGCAACGTCTTTTTAAAGATGCTTTTCCGTTTGTGTGTTATTCCTGGTTGCGGTCGTTATCTCTCACATCTCTCACGTGATCTTGAGACCCCAACCAGGCTATGTGCCAAAGTTCCCACGACCCCTTTTAGGGATCAGGTGGTGAACCTGCAAGCGCTGCCCCAGGAGGAGGCAGACCCAGCCTTGGCGTTGCTGTGTCCAGTGCACGCTTTACGCATCTATTTGGATTGCACGCAGAGCTTTAGAAGCTCTGAGAAGCTCTTTGTCTGCTTTGGTGGACAGCAGAAAGGAAGCGCTGTCTCCAAACAGAGGATCGCCCACTGGGTCGTTGACACCATCGTGATGGCATATCACGCTCAGGATGTGCCGCCCCGCATGGGGTTACAAGCCCACTCTACTAGGAGTGTGGCGGCCTCCTGGGCCTTGAACAGTGGCGCCTCTTTGGCAGACATCTGCAGAGCAGCGGGCTGGGCAACACCCAATACCAAATCCGTATCTGGAAATATGTAACAATACCCAGCCCTAATTTTAAGGAAATTTTGGACCTTGTGTAAATGTCAGTTAGCAAGTTAAGACTTTCTAAAACTACCTAAGAGCAGAAATGTCTCAGGATAGACTGAACAACCTGGAACACTTCTCATTTCAGAAATGTTATGTGACTTTGCCAACAAGAAAACTCAGGAATTTATACATGTATAATTCATTTTGTTAGTAGGCTTATATATATATATATATATATATATATATATATATATATATATATATATATATATATAATGTATTGCTTAATTCAAATTATATTTGCATTTGAAAATAAAAAGTTGTGAATTAGCACTGTTAAATATCCATCTAAAATGTTTATACTGGATATTATCTCCACCACGAACCCAGATTGTTAAGGGGGCCCTGAAATAGTGATGTGCACAGGGCCCAAAATATGGTGCTATGCCCCTGGTTATAGCTCAAACCATACCGGTACATAGAAACGAATTTCATAGGTATAAGACAAATACAGTTTGTTTCTTTTGAACTGAATTCTAACTCACATCCAAACCTCAGCATCACAACAACTGATCTCCCATTATACTGCTTCTATGTAGTGTTGTGTGAGCTGGCTTTAAATAAGATAAAAAAAGAAAGAAAAAAATGATATCAGAAAGCCAGAAACCATCTTTATTAGGGTGGTTACAAGTCAACTGAGGTCTGCTGAAATGCTGTGGGAAAAGACCCATAACATCCACTGCAACACTGAGGCCAATTATCAGACATTGTTTGTAAGACCCCACTGTGGTTAGGGGTTGTCACAATCTGTTACCCTCAATATAGTCTCATGACAACTCATAATAATTTGTACGAGATGGTGAAATGTTAAGATTTTCGTACAAATTGGCTTGTACAAAAGGTACAACTTTTTTCCCATAGAGATCAATAAACAAAATGTTATATTGATACAATACAGGTATCAAATTCTAACTAGTCTCCTATCCAACACTTTATTTTAAGAATGGAAATGTCAGTGAACAAATTTGTTTACTCATTCCATATTTATTTATGCATTATAAATGACTGATGTATGCCAATAACCTGTAATACACTTCCCTCGTCTCGTTACAAACCCTGATGGGTTTTTTATAAGTTATGGTTAGGTTTAGGGTTTGGGTAAGGGGTTAGACTTTATGGTTAGGTTCAGGGTAAAAGTTGTAAATTTTTGTACAAGCCAACTTATATGATTTCTTATGATTTCGCCATCTTGTACTAGTACAGTGGAAAGAAAAAGTATGTGAACCCTTTGGAATTACCTGCAATCTGTCTTAAAATCTGGTTTGACCTTCAACTAATTTACAATAATGAACAATCACAATCTGTTTTAACTAATAACACACAAATTATTGTATTGTTCTTGTACATACTGAATACATCATTCAAACATTCACAGTTTAGGTTGTAAACAGTGTTTGACCCCCTAGGCTAATGACATCAACAAAAGCTAATTAGAGTCAGGTGTTGGCAAACCTGGCATTAAATTAATGAAATGACATTGGAGGTGTGGGTTAGAGCTACTTTGACTTATAAAAAGCACACTTAAACATTTTGAGTTTTCTATTCACATGAAGCATCTGCTGATGTGGGCCATGCCTTGCAAAAAGAAATCTCAGAAGATCTACATTCAAGAATTGTTGCTTTGCATAAAGCTGGAAAGGGTTACAAAGTTATCTCAAAGACCTTAGATATTCATCTATCCACAGTTAAATGAATTGTCTATAAATGGAGACGATTTAGTACTGTGGCTACTCTCCCTAGAAGTGGCCGTCCAGCCAAGATGACTCAAAGGGCACACCGCAGAATGCTCAATGAGGTAAAAAAAAAGAACCCTAGAGTGACAGCTGAACACTTGAAGGAATCATTAGAACAGGTTAACATCTCTGTTCATGAGTCTAATATACAGAAAACAGTAAACAGGCATGGTGTCCATAGCAGGACATCACAAAGGGAGCCGCTGCTTTCCAACAAAAACATTGCTGCACATCTGAAGTTTGCCAAAGACCACCTTGACACTCAATGCTACTGGGAAAATGTTTTGTGGACTGATGAAACTAAGGTTGAAATTTGGAAGTTTGGAAAGAGCACACAGGACTATCCTACAGGGTAATGTCAGGGTGGCTGTGCGCTAGCTGAAGCTTAGTAGAAGTTGGGTGATGCAGCTGGACAATGACCCTAAACACCACTAAAATCCACTACAGAATGGCTTCAAAAAAAGACCCACATTTTGGAGTGGCCCAGTCAGGTCCCGGACATTATAGTACAGTTTTTGTGTAACTTGCACAAGTATTGAGTATTGCTATGTAATTAATGTACATTATTACTACTAAAATGCATACCATGGAGACTGTCATGTAAAGCTTTGTAATGTTCAAGCTTTTCAAGAAAAATTAATAGTGAAACCTGTTGCTCTTAACCTTCATCTCACTTACTTTATAAGACCACATGGTTATCAGATTTTATTTAGTCATGAGGAAAGGTAGACATGATGAATGTTATAGCAATCTAGATTTACTCCCGGTGTTATTCTGCACAAAGATATCTGCAGATAATGTAATCTCCCCCTCTACAGTCTTCACTGAATATCTCACAAAATGTGACACATCTATATGATGATGCTGTTTATTGGCAGTGGTTATGCTTTAGCACTAACAGAGGCTATAGGATCGCCTTCAGACTCATAGATCTTGGTATGTGTAACACTGTCATTTAAACTGGATTGTCTGACGGAAAGTCTGTAAGTGGTAATAAATGGGTAATGGGTAATAAAATCTCATGTTAAGATACTTGACTTTCTCAAAAAATAAAAAGTTGAGAAAACTTAAAAATGTAAGGCAACCAGCTGCAAAGCATTTTTGAGTTTACTCAACATGCGGCAAATTAGTTGTACCAGCTTAACAATAGTGATGTCCAGTCCGTGAACGAATCGTTCTTTTGAACTGGTTCTTTTTAGTGAACGAGTTTAACCAGTTCGCCAAATCGGACTGAATCATTTGAAATAGTTTGTGTCTTGAGTCAACACTGATCCACAAGTTACTCTATCTTAACCTGACTCTCAGATGTGCCTGACACTCCAAATAAAAATGAGCTGATAACCGGGAGCAATATGATCCTAGAACTGGTGATATCTGCTTTGGCCAACTCATCTTTGCAATGAACCACTCCATCCAGTTCACAAATCGGACTGAACGCTCGGGTCGCAACAGTTCTCTAGGCAACAGTACAATGAGTTGCTCATAACAGTTCTCGAGTCAACAGTACACTGAACTGAAAATCGCCTCTTTCAGAGGTGTCCGACATACTGAGAACCGATGAGCTGCTGACATTGAGCATGCATGTGATTAAGGGTCGAAATGTCTGTTTCTGGTGTATTTTTCAGAACAGCAGAAAGTATAACAAATAAAATATACTGGAAATACACTATATTGCCAAAAGTATTCGCTCATCTGCCTTTAGACGCATATGAACTTAAGTGACATCCCATTCTTAATCCATAGGGTTTAATATGACGTCGGCCCACCCTTTGCAGCTATAACAGCTTCAACTCTTCTGGGAAGGCTTTCCACAAGGTTTAGGAGTGTGTTTATGGGAATTTTTGACCATTCTTCCAGAAGCGCATTTGTGAGGTCAGACACTGATGTTGGATGAGAAGGCCTGGCTCACAGTCTTCGCTCTAATTCATCCCATAGGTGCTCTATCGGGTTGAGGTCAGGACTCTGTGCAGGCCAGTCAAGTTCTTCCACACCAAACTCGCTCATCCATGTCTTTATGGACCTTGCTTTGTGCACTGGTGCGCAGTCATGTTGGAACAGGAAGGGGCCATCCCCAAACTGTTCCCACAAAGTTGGGAGCATAGAATTGTCCAAAATCTCTTGGTATGCTGAAGCATTCAGAGTTCCTTTCACTGGAGCTAAGGGGCCAAGCCCAGCTCCTGAAAAACAACCCCACACCATAATCCCCCCTCCACCAAACTTCACAGTTGGCACAATGCAGTCAGACAAGTACCGTTCTCCTGGCAACCGCCAAACCCAGACTCGTCCATCAGATTGCCAGATGGAGAAGTGTGATTCGTCACTCCAGAGAACACGTCTCCACTGCTCTAGAGTCCAGTGGCGGCGTGCTTTACACCACTGCATCCGACGCTTTGCATTGCACTTGGTGATGTATGGCATGGATGCAGCTGCTCGGCCATGGAAACCCATTCCATGAAGCTCTCTACGCACTGTTCTTGAGCTAATCTGAAGGCCACATGAAATTTGGAGGTCTGTAGCGATTGACTCTGCAGAAAGTTGGTGACCTCTGCGCACTATGCGCCTCAACATCCGCTGACCCCACTCTGTCATTTTACGTGGCCTACCACGTCGTGGCTGAGTTGCTGTCATTCCCAATCACTTCCACTTTGTTATAATACCACTGACAGTTGACTGTGGAATATTTAGTAGCGAGGAAATTTCGCGACTGGACTTGTTGCACAGGTGGCATCCTATCACAGTACCATGCTGGAATTCACTGAGCTCCTGAGAGCGGCCCATTCTTTCACAAATGTTTGTAGAAGCAGTCTGCATGCCTAGGTGCTTCATTTTAAACACCTGTGGCCATGGAAGTGATTGGAACACCTGAATTCAATTATTTGGATGGGTGAGGGAATACTTTTGGCAATATAGTGTATGTTTATGACTTGCTTGCGATACCGTTTTATCAACGTATGATGATGATCCGGTCGCAACAGTTCTCGAGTCAACAGTACACTCACTGATCCGGGGACAGCGCAACTGTTCTTGAGTCAACAGTAAACTGAACTGAGAATCATCCAGTCAACAGTACACTGATCCCAGGACAGCAGCTCTCGAGTCAGCAGCACATTGAGTCGTTTGCAGCAGTTCTCGAATCAACAATACACTGATCCAAGGACAGCATCTCTCACGTCAACAGTACATTTAGTCGATCACAGCATTTCGCAAGTCACCAGTACACTGAACTGAGAATTGCCTCTATTGGACATAAAACTGAGAACTGCTGATCAGTGAGCAGCTGTTGAGCATGTGTGAAACGAGGACTTGAATGAGGAGGTGAAATGTTTCAGTTGAGACATGTAAACAAATTTTATTATTGCGTATTGTGCATGCAGATTATATCTGAAGTTGTGATGAGATGGATCATGGTTTCTGTAAAAAAGGGTGAGTTGATTAAGACTAGTTTAATCACTTTATATGCTTTAGACGTGTAGAACATCCACGTTTGTATATCGGTGTCAGTACTGAGTGCTTTAGATTCAAAACTTTAATGTCGGATGTGTTGTAAGATCACTGAATGAAACACTTATGATAATAAACATGTAATAAAATGTAATAATCAGCAATATGCGCTTACATATGGCTTTATTTAATGTGTTTGTGCATGTATTCTACGACGCTGGCGTATTAGCATTAGGTATAGTGACGTCATTACGTGATGGCGTAAATGAACTGGTGATGGTGATGATCTTTTTTTGAACCGGTTCATTGAAATGAACCATCCGAAAGAACCGGTTCGCAGAAAAGAATCGACTTCCCATCACTACTTAATTCAAGTTGGATTGTAAATCGATGAACAAAATACAATAAATTTAGCAAACTCAAAAATGTCAGTGACTATTAAAGGAGCAATATGTAATATATTTACTGAACTAAAGCATAAAATTATCATAATATGTTATCAGAGATTTATGAAACATGCTAAGTTGAAATACTGGCTTCTCCAAAAACAATGCTACAGCCAGAATATTCTATTTTGAAATGTCCGTTCTGGGCTGGAATTTCTGTTTGTGTTTTGGCTTGTGATCTCGCCCACTGCCCATTTCCCAGTAGTATTTCAACACCCTGGGTTGCCTGATTTGCCACAAGTTAGCGGACAAACACAGTACGCTGCAGCCATGGACATTGACAGAGTTATAAAAAATCCACATGAGCTGGTTTATAATTTGCAAACAATAAAAACATTGTAAACTTATACATTAGCTGATCAAATTATAGTGTAAGGCTCGTTGCTGGCCATTGTCAGTTTGCTCGTTCCTGTTGCGTGTCCTCACCTGGCAACCCGTGTGAGCTTTGAGTCTGGAGAGGAGGGGGTGGGTTGCCAGGTGCAAAAGAATTAGTCTTACTTAATAGTTGGAGTAATTAACAAGTAACTTCTTCAAAGTTAACACTAATCACCCTGATGGTGACTTTAAACAAAACACAACTTTATACAGCAAAACATCATTAAAAACGCACAGAGCTAAAACATCTATTAATTCAAAACAGATTATTTACGAATTATTTACATGTCCTCATGAATCGGCACACTAAAATATATTCAAGTGCAAGGGATTGTGGGTGTTGTTAGTAATTTTATGTTTAGTCTTTTTAAATTTGTTGGTATGGTGGTTGCTGTTGTATGTTATGTGTTTATTCAATCTTGTAGCGCTTTGAGTGTAAGAAAAGCACATTATAAATAAAAGGTATTATTATTATTATTATTCAGCCACAATGCTTCTCCAGTGGGCATGCTCAGCAGCAGATGCAGCAATATGAAGTTCAGTGCTTAGCCTTACAAGGTTGCACAGATTTTGACCCATGAATTTTCAAGACCTTTCCATGACTTTAACAGATGTTTATGACTAATAGATAACATCCTTAAGATAGCATCACATTACCTTGACTTTTTTCAAGATGTTGAACTCCTCTGAACTATTTACTTTTTTAACAGTGCAAATACATATTTTATTTGTGTAAGGTTGGTATAAAAAAACAAAAAACTTGTAAAAAGTCAAGAATTCTTGCATCATATTTCTATTATATTTAGTGTTTTCTCTCCTTTTTTTCCTGTAGAAAACTTGGGTTTAAGGCAAAAGTTTAGCCATGGCCTTAAGGAATTTGTTTTATCCAATGTATGGGATGAGCTAGTGGATATGATCAATGGGGTGGGGTGGGGCACAATTGAATATCAGTGAAAGTGCAATTTCATTCATGAAATATTCATCAGCAGTACTGGAAAGAATGTGCAAGTTTTAGATGATTTATACTCTCAAACAAAATGGTAATACAACTCCTACAATGTCCGCAGCGCCCCAGAGGAAGGTATCATTTTGGAACACAACGAACCCTGTTCATTGATTACGCTTAAAGTGCTACAACTTCAAAATGGTGGCTTATATGGAGGCAAGATATTAATTTACAATAGCTAGCTCTATTTGAGATACCTGTACATTTCCAAGGTATTCTCTCATTTTATCAAGAACAGATTGAGAGCTGTTCATGTACTTGTTAGGGCAACAAAGAAATAGGAAAGCACTGGATTATAACAGTTTTCACAATTAACAGCAATCCATTTCAGCAAAAATGCATGAATGTTGTTTATGCCTGGTTATGTTCGGGAGAGTCCTGACAGGTATACTTGATGGATGCCAAAAGTTCTGTTAGATGAAATGACCACAAACAAATAGGAAATTGTGTTTTCTTTGCATAAAGGAATAGTTCACCCAAAAGTGAAAATTCTGTCATTAATTATTCACCCTTATGGTAATTCTATCCAAACTTAATTTTTAAACAAACTATTCCTTTCATTTTTAAAAAGGATCTCAAAAATCGTTGGTCAAAACAGCAGTGTTGATGCAATTGAAACAATAAAACTTGAAAGGACTTCTAGCTTCATAAAAAAATAAATAAAAAAATAAATAATTATCTCTTTGTATTAAACATGTTTGTAAGTAACAAGCTCTGAACGAAAATATATATTGCACTTTGCAACCTTTATTCTGCACAACTCAAGTACTCTCACAGATATTCATCATTGGTTTTGCAAAGCATAACACATCTTTCTGGAATAATATTCTTATTTTAAACAAAGTACTTACTAGTATTAAGTTGGCCAATGAAATGTGCAGACACTTAGGAAGCCAGGAACATATGAACCTAGTGCAGGGAACAGCAGTATAAGTACCATTACGCCACACATCCCGCAAGTGCCATTTCCAGTTTCACAGTAAGTCAGCTTTGTCGTCTATCGGGGTTGAGTCACAGCTCCTTAGAGTCACAGTAAATGAGAGCAAGCTTCATTTAAATACAAATAAGACTGATGCCCATGGACACAAAGGATCAACTAAGGCTGTATTATAGCAATCTGAAATGTGCAGCTCAGCACAAATGCAGCACACATACATGTAATGGCATCTAATAAATGCTGTTTAAAGTGATGTACACTATAATACAATGCAGCAAAATACATACAGTGGTGGCGGTAGACTTGTTGTGAGAGATGGTAATCTAAAAGTTTCTAATAAAAGAAAGAATGATCCGTGAACAGGAGAGTTCCTTCGTTACCCTATTATGATCACCATTATGCCCCAAAGCAAGGGTCTTAAATAGGGGGTCTGCGATCCCAGGGGGTCAGCAAATTTTTGTTTGATCCACCATTGGTGGCATTTGTAATAATCACTCACTCGCACGCGAGTGACAGTGAGAGACAGGAGTATGAATTATCGACATGTTGAAGTCCTTCGCAGCTGCATGCCAAATCTTAAAGTGTGACTATACAGCGCTAGTCAGCAGAAGAGCGCAGCCCAGACAAACCCTTCACATGACCATTGCTCATCACAAGCTGCTCAAAGCGTGACATACATCAGGTTCAGCAGTGCTGCAGTGGAGGGTCACGTGGGTAAACACGTCTGCTTTGCGTTGGTCGCGCTGTACGGTTTAGCAGATGACAGCCTGCTTTCAGAACAATAGCGTACTTACCTGGTGTAAATAAATGGTTACCGCTGAGATTATCAAGATGGCATACACGGTCTTTAACATTCCATACACACAAGACGGTGACTCTCAAATCAACATAATTAAAGGTGCACTTAGTAATTTTTTTCCTCATTACAAATCTTTACTCAATGAAATCAACAGTAATTTTAAAATATATGTATTAAATGGATCACTCACATGAGATGAGGACTGTAACCTTATAAAAGTTGTTTTATTCTGCATAGACAGGGTCTGTCTGTTTGTCTGTCTGTCTATCTATCTGTCTGTCTTTTCTTTCTTTTTGAAGGAGGTTTGGCACAGGGATTTACAGGGGAATTTAAAAATGTCACTTCATGTCAAAAATGTTGCAGACCCCTGCTGTACATCCCTGCTAAAAAGACCAGCTAAAACCATCCAACCAGCAAGGCTGGTCATTTAGCTGGTTTCAGAGGGGGTTTGAACACTTTTTAGCTGGTCAGGCTGGGAGACCAGCTAAGACCATCCTGACCAGCCAAGACCACCCTGACCAGCTAAGGTCAGCTAAGACCAGCCTGACCAGCTAAAAAAAAGGGTTCAAAACCCCTTTAAAACCAGCTATGACCAGGCTGGATGACCAGCTAAAACCAGCCAACCAGCTGGTTGATACATTAAACTTTGAACCCGTTGCCGCTGATCTTTTGAAATGTCAGCTAATGATTACCAGACAATTCAGATGAAGTGTCATTATGTGGGTAGTGCCTGCACTAAAAGCAGAACTCAGCAGCGCTTTTCATCGAAATTCAAAGCGTTGCTTGACGCACTGACACGAATCATGTGAATTCCATATCCAAAGTGGATTGCCACAGCCTGCCGGCCGATTATTATTGTGGGGGATGAGAGTTTAAGAAATGTAATTCGCATTGCAATGAATACACAACCTATGGGGACTAGTTCTTTTAATAAGTCAACCTCACAATTCGAAATATGGAAATGTATAATGTTGTTTGAACTGATGATATTTTAGTGCATTTCAATCTTTGTTGACTTTGTTTGGAAAATGTTAATAAAGCATTATTGTTACATATTGTACATAAGTACATATAGAGTCAGATTTCAGCACTTTTTAAAATTTGCGATTAACTATGAAAAATTATGCGTTTAATTGTGATTAAAATTTTCAATCGACTGACAGCACTAATTTTTAGTTCTTAATGATGTAATACACTCAACAGGAAAGCATACATGTTTCTAGTTTACAGTCGTGAGATGCCATCATTTTGCTATATCTATTGCTATGTCAATCAATTTTACACTCACCCTTGGGACTTTGTTGTTTGTGTACTTTTATTAAATATAAAATAAATGCTCTATAAATTTGATCAACTCTATCTCCAAACCCAACCAACAACCCTAAACCTAACCATCGGTGGAGTCAAATTGTAATTTGAGAGCAAATATGCAACCTCTGAATCGGGCTCACCATTGTTTATGTGAACATGATTACTTCCAGGTTTCCACGGAACCAGAACCAGTGTGCAACACGCTATCAGTAGCGCTAGAGCGAAATGTGTTCATGCATGAATTGATTGGGAAGGCGCTTGTCAGTAATTCGGCAGTATGAGTTGATTTCAGGGTACATGAACTTTTGGAAACAACATGTAGATTTCCTGTGTGATCATGTTGGCAAAACATTCCCTTTTTTAGTCTGAGACAGCAACATTAGCTAAATCAATGGAGTGAGGCGGGGCTTTTTTCGGGGTGTGGGGGCACAGAATTTACACACTTCAGTTTGAAAACAAGGTTGCTTTGAGGGGACTGTTCCTCTGCTAGGTGAACTGTCTCTTTTGATAGCGAGTATTAATTGTACTTAATTAAGAATACCTACCAAAAAAGGTTTTATCGATGCATACAGTTAATACATTTGGATATTTCAGTTATTTGTGCATTCATCAATATGGCACATGCATTTACACATTCCATTCCTTTAGGAGTGAACTCCATCGAGAAGTTCTGAATTTTGATAGAATTGTAAGGACAGACTGGGCATTTTGAATGGAAGAAATAAGGTTTTACATTTATATGAAAGCCTTCATATTAAACTACAGTGAGTCAATAATACAAACACCTTGAAAACAGGGCACCAGGGTGATCTATTGTAAGAAAGCCCTTGAGTGAGGATGCTACAACAATATTTCAATGGAGCGTGAGATAAGTGTTTACTCTTGGGGCCCTCTTTGACTGTGCGTCAGCTAAAAAGCTCAGCGGATGCGATAAGGTACTTAAGTGCTATCAGTGTTCAGCCCTGCTCCATTCTCTCAATTCACCATGAGATCTTCTAACAACAAAGGGGTCTATACACTCTCAATCACTGCCATAAACGCCAACAAAAACTCAGTAGAGCATTTACTCAGGGGAGCCATCACTGTCCATAAGACGCCCCCAGCTCAGTTTATCATTACCGCCCTTCAATTTATAGGTCTAATGTGCCGTATCTGCTTCTCACTGCTTATTTAGCACATCTCACTACATACCATCATAGCGAGAAATGACTGTATCCCAGGTAGGGCCTCTAAAGAGGCATGCTGTAATATACTTCAACCCCACCAGTCAACTTCTTTTCTGAAGAGCCCATTAATGACTGAGTAGTGATTGTATTGCACATAGGTCAGTTATCTTTGATTACACAAAGGGAAAGCCAACACCTACCCTTATTACTGCTGTTACTTTAAAAGAGCTATAGGATTGCATGTGCCGGTTATATTAAGTTATGATAGATCTACAAATAAGACTTTTACTCAGTCACTCAAATGTTGCCAAAGGCAAGGAGAAAACGCTCTGCCTGGGTGGCCGTTTCCTGGTGATTTATTTATCCCTGGGGTCTTTGTTTGAGTCATGTTGATTTGTATGTGTTTGTTCTCAGAGCTCTGTAGACGAGGATACCGGGGTCTGTGCTAGTTCACATGTTGTGTAAGGTCTTGACTTGATGCTTCCCTGGAGGCCACGCAAGAAATACGAAAGACATTAGAGCTTATTAGGTACATTTTGATATGGCTATTTCAAGAATATTCCACTGGATTCATATTTTGTTATTTTTCAATTTTAATCATGGAAAACCTTACCTTCAGTTTTGGTCCAGGCTAAAAAAAGAAATCAAATCAGATTGAGGGGGAATTCAACAAGATCACAATGGAACTCGATATGTTGCTACTGCGATTGTGTTGTGACACCTTCCACCCGTAATCATCATTACAATTTTCTGTGATTTGTGCCAGAGTAGACCTTCTATCGTTTCAGACCAGACAGGATATCCTTCATTTATCCTCGTGCATCAATGAACCTTTGGCGCCCAACACCCTGTCGCCGGTTTGTGGTTTGTCCCTCCTCGGAACACTGTTGGTAGGTACTCACCGATCTTGACTGGGAGCACCCCACAAGCCTTGTCGTTTCAGAGATACTCTGACCCAGTTGTCTGGTTATAATAATTTGGCCCTTGTAAATGATGCTCAGGTCTTTACTCCTGCCCATTTCTCCTGCATTCAACACATTGACTATGACAACTGATTGTTCGCTTACCATCTAATCTACCCAGACCTTGACCTTGTTGAGAAGTTATCACTATCACATAATTAATAATGAGCATGATTCGGAGGTTGCATTTTCTCTCTAAAATTAAACTTTTACTCCACTGACGGTTAGGTTTAGGGTTGGGGCTTGGGTTAGGGCATATGGTTAATAAAATATGCTTTCCTGTTGACTGTATTACATCATTTACAACTATAAACAACTCACTTTTGGCGCCATTCTGTGGATGTTTCACCCAGAAACTGGAGCTCACCCATGCCCATAAGTTTAACAACCTTTTCGGTTTCTGGAATGGTTCCAGAATGGTTAGAATTGCGGTAAGCACAGACCGATTTCAGCATCAGAACTTCCGACCAACTTTTGCCAAATTTACTGTGAGATCAGTCTGAATTCACTGCCCACTGTTAGCATATTATTCCTGTTGTTTTAGTGCCCAGTTCACTGTAGACATTATGCAAATCAGATTATGCTGCAAACAGGGCTGTAAAGTCTGTGCTGAATGCAATATGCAAGGTGCAATTCTGCAGCTTCAGGTCAGTTCTGAGTGATTGGTTGGGGGATGCTGCAGATTAGCATAATCTAGCATACTTTACTGGGACCGAACAACATCACTACACCATGATCCAGGCACCTGGTTAAACTGGATTGTGGGTGGACAGTGAATAAGATGCAGGTTTTTGCGCTGAAATACCTCGCGCAACAGTGGCACAACTGTTTAGTAAATTCACCTTTCAGAATCTGAATTATGCACACAGGACCAAAAAAAGGTTGGAATTACCTTCATTAGAAAACTAAACTAGCTAAATAAAGATAAATAAAAGCTGACATTAAGAAACAACATAAAAAGGAATATGTCATGCCTTGTTGCTCATAATGAGATAAATGTACAGTGCACTCAAAGGTTAATTAAGTCTGAGAATGACACTTTGTTTTTGTTTTTTTAAGAAGAGCTGAGCTGTGTCATGTACTACAATTACATAGTGAAATATCAATGCCACATGTGTTTGAGGTATGCAATGACTCCTTTGACACTAAGGACAGATGGACAGTGTTGTCATCTTGATCATTATGTTATGGCCTCTTTATCTGATTTCCTTTTGAAAGGCTTTAATAATAACAGTTAACACTTTAAAAGTTATGCATATCATGCTGTCACGAGTAGTTGCTGAGATGAGACAGGAGACGCAGGATCTATTTGCAGGCTTTAATAAAAAATGATGACAGTGAAACAACAAACGGGAACTCAAAACAACAACAAACAAGAACTGACAAAGGAATGTAAAAACTAAAGGGCATTTATACAAACAAAAGCTAATGAGGGAATGGGAAATAGGTGAGAACAATAAGGAACAGATGGCAGTGATGAGGGCAGTGCATACTGGGTAACGTAGTACAGGGGAAACACTTCAAAATAAGAGTCCTAGGAAACACGAGGGAGACAGGCTGTGACACATGCATGCTAAGAATAAACCTATGAAGTGGATAAATTTCACTGTTGTGATTATAATTATAATGTTAATGTAATACACAATTATATACAATAATATATAATTATACTTAGTCTAGTCATGTATGGGTTAATTATCTTCTTATTATGCATGCATTTGAGTTGCTATTTATTTGGCATGTGGTGTGCTCTAAAATTTAGGCTCAAGAAATTGTGTCCTGTGAGAACCAACACATAAAAACGTATCATGAACAACAAGCATTTTTTCACAAGTTTATCACATTTGGCACAGTTATTTACAACAGGAAAGCATGCTATTTAGATGTAAAACTGTTCTTTGAATTCAGAATTACTTACCCCAGCAGGACTGCTCATGAGTAACAAGGTAGAAACCTTTGTATAATCAGATCTAATCAGCAGTTAGCCATCCAGTTCTGCAATCTGCATAACTGGTTCTGAGAGCAAACCTTTTTGAAGAAGTTGAATGGACAAGCTGTGAAACATATGGACGAGAGGCCTGGGATCACACGAAAGGGATTTCTGCTTCACTTGAATATTTTTTAAAACTACTGTGCATTGGGTAATTGATGCAAGACCATTAATAAGCAAGCGGGGTAGAGGTGTAAGCACAGCTGGACACTTTAGATGATCATGTGTCTCTGGGACCCCTGTAGAAAATTAGATGCTCATGAAAGACCTCAAAATCTGAAGGAACGTAGAGGAATGTGTGAATATAGAATGCTGCATCCTCTGAGGAACTGAAACATGTTCCAGATATGCCCACCTGTCATCCAGAGTATGTGGGAGGTTACAACATACATTTTTAATCTCTGTGCTAAATACTTTAAATTGTGTATTTTAGAAGTTGCTTTGCGTCATAGGATGCAACACACGAATTAGATTGCAGAACACAGTCTCTCTGTGCCAATAAATTGTCTGATTCCTTTAATGTGGGAAATCTTCTTCTTGAGCCAATAGCTGGGTTTCCATCCACTTATTTTAATGCAGATTTTGGGACATCATATAAAAAATGCTGCATGGAAATACTACAGTAGGATGCAAATAAAAATATAAAAATACGCTTTAAAAAACTTAAATACTGCACTGACTTGAAGTAGATAATTGTTTATGGTAGAGGCTATTTGCAATAAGTGCAAATAGCAATAGATGCTATTTACACCTCGGTGCAAATAGTGGAAGATACTATTTGCACTCCTAATTAAATACTAACATACCTATCACTGATACATACGTATCACCGCAGTGTGTTTATTTAGAGTCCCACAGAAACACACTACACCATCCCCTACCCCTAAACCTAACCCTAAACTTACCTTACAAAAACTGTATCACAATGGTATTTTGTAGAAAAATCATAGTAACCACAAAATTAAATATGGTTACTATATAAACACCATATTACTGTAGGAACATCATGGTGAATTGCATTAAAACTATGGCTTCCGCCAAAAGTTTGGTTGGTTACTACAATATTACTATAGTAAAACTATGGTTAATTTTATCCGGATCAATCCTTTCTCTCAACTCCCCAACCGTCATCATGACCAAATCACTGCAAGGCATTCAACCTTCATATTAATTTGTTTTTATTATTATAAGTAGTATTAAAGGAAATATTAAGAGTGGAAACAGGAAACAGGATGGGAAACAATGGGCAAAAATGTGGATTAGAACCCAGGTTGTCCGCATGAAAAAGCACATCCACTCTGTCTTTACACACTATGCCACTGGAGCTAAACTAGGGGTTGCAGTTTGTCTTAAATTCATTTGTTTCCACCAGTCTGTTTGAGTGCAAATAGCCACGTTGTGTGGCAGGTGCTATTTACACCTAGTGCAAATAGTCACTCCTTTATTTTATTTATTTAGAAGACATGTACATATAAACTACAATGGAAACAATTTTAGTGATTAAATACTTGATATGCATCAAAAAGGTCATGTTACTAAATAATTCACTCATAATTGGACTAATTAGCAGACCAATATCTTTATATGGCATCTCAGATATTGCTTCAGTCATTCTGATATGCCGGAGCCAAAGCTTATCATCAAAATGGCTGGCTACTATTACATGCTGTCGCTCCCAGACATAAGGCATTTGCTGCATATCGCTAGCAAATTTTAATCAGAGTGTTTTGCCTGCATGCTCTAAACTGCAAGTGATATATTACATTTAATAAAAAAGCAACACTGGCTTTCCCAGTGGCTACAACTTCTATTTCCATTTCTATGTTGTGCCAGTTTCCCCAGAAGTGACGAATTTGTTCTCCTAAATACATAAAATACAAAGGCTGTTTTATTTGCAAATGTTTTGTGTGATTCTCTGATTTATTTATTAAATTAAATTAGCTAGATGGAAACCTGACTATTTAACATGATCACACATGAAATCGACATGTTGCTTCCGAAAGTTCAAGTTCCTGAAACCAACCTCTTTCAGAAGAATTACAGACAAGTGCCATCCCCCATCTGATATTTTTGCATCAGTTAAAGCATGAACACATTTCCCTCTTACGCTACTGAAAGCTCCTTGCGCGAACAACCTCCGAGACACGTGTTCTGGTCCTGTGGAAACCAGAAAGTAATCCCGTTCCCATAAACAATGCTGAGCACGATTCACAGGTTGCATTTTCTCTCTAAAATTACATTTTTACTCCACTGATGTTTAGGTTTAGGGTTGGGGTTTGGGTCAAGGGGTAGAGTTAATAAAATATGCATTCCTGTTGACCCTATTACATCATTTGCAACTAAAAATACAACTCGCTATCACCACCCTATGGACATTTCACCCACAAACTGGAGCATACACCTGCCCGTACGTTCAGCAGCAGTTCCAGCTTTGGCAGTGGAACTTTTTCGACCTACTTTCCCAGAATTCACATTGTGATCTGTCTGGACTATTGAGATGAGAGAAGAAAAAAAGGCATTAAAAAGGACACAAACATCGAAGTCCCAAGAGTGAGTGTAAAAATTTTGATGATTGACATAGCAATAGCCAAAGCAACAATTTGGTATCTCGCGACTGTAAATTAGAAACATATTTGGTGTCAACTATTTTCGACAAAAAAAATACAAGCAACCAGAGATGTTTGAACGGCAATTTTTATATTTATATAGCGCTGTTGTTCGGTTGTAGAATTTATTTTTCACACCCCCAAATAACTTGAATCTGTGTGTACAGAGTGGGATAAAGTACTAAGCAGAGGAGTGATAACTGTAATTAACCAAAGTCTTTCTAGCAAGTCAGTCCACTTGGCAGCCATCTTTGGAACGCTCTCGGGCAGCTGTTTTTCTATGTAAACAAGCGGCATACAAGTGCAGCTCCTATCTACTTGAATAGGGAAAGATGGAAATCTCCAACACGGTTGGTCAGTATTATGATCAAAGAACATATTTCAAATCAGTAATAAAATCTGACAACGTTGGAATTACGCAAAAAAAAAACAAAAAAAAAATTTTCCCATCTTGTATAGCTAATGCTCATGCGTGTTCTCAAGTTGATTGACAGGTGATGTCTGTATCTAAAAAGTGATTGGCTGTTTTACCTGTAAGGCAGGACTGTCTTTCTACATCCGTTGAGCATTGGGCATTCCAATTTCTCCCATTCATTTTAATAGAAGTGGCCTGTCTCTGCTAAATAGTGTCTGATTTAACTAAACTGTGTATGTTGGCCTTAAGTACACAGACAAACATCGTACAGTATATGGAGCTACTGATATGTCTGTGGTGCCCTATAAACTACCATTCAACATTAATCGTCTTTATCCGTTTCAGAAAAAAACTATCATAGATAATACGTTTCAAGTATTGCATGGTCATTGCAGGTCTGAGCCATCTGTCCTAGTTAATTTGTCCTAAATAACATTGCTTTAGAAAAAAAAAGCCTCTCAGCTGCATCCAACAAAGTTGTCTGGACAATTTCTATTATTATACAATGTTGTGCAACATGACTGGATCTTTTTATGCAGAGCAAATGTTTTAATCATGAGACTAAATATTTATTTATTTAATTTCTTCTACTTTGAGAGCTTCAATATATGCTCTTCATGATTTTGGCAGGCAATCTGTTGGCAAACTCTCCTTCATATTTACCTAATATTGTAGACAACAGACAACCTGTATAGGGAATAAAAACTCCCTTCTCTTGTTTCACATTCATAAAAATTTTTCCCATTTAATGTATACATTCTTTTCAGTTTTTCCTTGAATGGTGGGAATTTTGATAAGCACGTGGTGATTTCTCCAGGACACTAATTGACTTGCAGCAGCTAATTAAATGTAGGTTGTAAGGTTGTGATAACTGCATAATGACAGGGGGATGTGAGGAAGTCACTGAAAATTACTCTGCTAAAATTAGATCAGATATTGTTCAACATACTGTCTATGGGGAAATCACTTTCAAAAGTGTTGCGATGAACAGATGGTGACATTGAGGGTACAAATACATTACAACCTTGTGTGTGTAGTTCTCGACATGAGTTTCGCAGTATACTAAATTAATTTGCTTCAACAAACCTTGTGGATTTGATGACAGTCTTTCCCATTAAGGGTATTTCATCACTGCTGGTCAGATCTTGGAAGTGAATATTCACAGACAAATTGATGAAGTTTATTGGCTTTTATTGCAGCATCCCAGTCACAGAAATTCTATGAGCTGAATAAATGTGCGGTCACACTAAACAACCTTTCCCCACCCCTATTAGGGCAAGTTGTCACAAAAGGTCAACACATGTTCAGTGAACTCTATCTTTCTTCCTGGACAATAATGGTGGAAATATTCAAGCTTTTTTTGTAGCTGAGACTTTAAGGTATGTGTCTATACAGAAAGTGACTTACAAAAATAAATCTACCCTTAGAAATATTCACAAAAAAAGAACATTTTTTTTTTTTTTTTTTTTTTTTTTTTTTAAATCCTATTACTACACATGAGCACAGCAAGTTCACTCAGTAAGGTCTGATGGTAAATTAGATTTATTTTAAAAAAAATTACTTAATGATGGTCCTCAAGGAATGGAACTGAATAAGCCTGGTCATAGCCTTAATTGCAATTTGTTACTTCTTTGCAGGTCATCTAGCTCATTACAAAAGAAGAACAGGGCAGTACCTGCCAGATTCTTTTTTATCTTACAATTTCACTTTGTTTTAGCACAATCAGTTATTTTACTAAGTAATGATACAGTTAAGTTGTCTATTATATCCTTGTACAATTTGTCATAATTACTCAAATATGTGAGTGGGTGTGTTTAATTAATGATAATGTGAATGTAATTATCTATAAAAGGTGTGAGGTTGTCAACTGCATACATGAGTATTCTTTCCAGTAAACTAGAAAATGTTTGTGAAGCGACCAGAAGCTCTAGCAACTCTGAGACACTTTATTTGGTTGTTGCAATAATAAGTTTATGTAGATTCTTTCCAACAATTTATTTGTATTTAATTTATGGGTGATATTTTTTATTAGGGTAACTATTGATAGTTGATTTGAATAGCTTTAAAGAACAGTGGCGATTTTAGGGGGTGGCCTGTGGTGGCCTGGGCCACCCCTGAAAGCTCTTTGGCCACCCTGTGGCCACCCCAGAACTGATTGGTAGTTCATCATGTTCATCAACACAAGAACGAAGAACCAATAGAAACACCTGTCAATCAAAGATGACATCTCAGGTCATTTGTTGATTTAGAGCCACACTGACCCAAGGTCAGTTTTATATTTCTGACCATTATAGTAGTGGTGGAACTGAAGCTGTGTGAGCTGATCTTTGATCAGTGGCGGGAGGGGCAGGCCACGGGTGGCCAGGCAGGTGCCGCAGGTCGCGGGCGCAGCGGGCGCCAGGTCTGGAGTATAACGGTCGTTCAGAAGCACGAAGCTGATACGAGCTAGCGTCTACCTCCAACTTCCAATGAGTTGACGACGTCGATTTGTGGTCAAAAAGAAAGCTGTTATTTGAGAGGTATGTTCATCTAATCTATTGTTTAATTTATCCTGAATTTCAATGTGAATGTGAAAATATCTTTTCATTGTTAACAGTAGCTAGGTTAAAGAGTAAGCTAGACCCTACACCACATTCAGCATGTTATCTTTATATTGACATGAAATATGAAATGCCATGTTTTCTGATTTAATGACGGAGGTGTGTAAAGCGTTTTACAGATGTATATGTTCAATAGCTAAAGTTATATATATATGGCTAACCTGTGTGTGAAATGGAAAGGTTTGTGTTGTGACTGTACTTTAAATCTTTACATGAGTTAGTTATGAGCTCTTTATGTGTTTTATTGGTCAGTCAGACCAATAAAATCTTAAAAGTTTTTATTATTTGACATTTTAAATATGCAGAGGCAGGGCAAATTGCACTTAAATGCCGCACATGATTTGACTAACTATTTTATTTGGTAATATTCAAAGTAATTGAAGCTATCAGAACATGTGGAAAATAAACCTGAGTAGACACTGTAAACAGAGTTTTGTTTTTTACTGTATTCAGAGCTCAATCTGCAATTTTGGGGTTTCCAGACAGACACCTATAAGCCCTCATAGCCAATTTCACACACTGATTTGTACCCAATTTAACAATATTTCTGCTGGACAGTGCAGTTATAGCTAATAAATGAATGAATAATTGATTGAATGATTGATTGAATTGCGCCTCAATCAGTTATCACCTGTACTTGTATCTTTTTATGATTATACACTATACCTGATGTTATACACAGATTCATTCTCTACAATGAGAATAGCTCTTAAAATGTGTAACTGACTTTTCCGAAACAATTACTGATTTAAAAATGGATGTTATGTTAAAATAACCAGAGATTCCCAAAAACTGTAATAGGTTGAAATAGAACAGGAATAGAAAACTGTCAAATGTCAAAACAACAGTCTGATATTGAATACAAACAATTCAGTGAATGCTAACATGAGTTTAAGAATTCATTTATTCTACATGTGTAGATGTTGAAGCAAAGCAATGTGATATTTACACATTTTGATCATGTGCCATTCATAAAGGTTCTCCCGGTATCGCCACCCCACACTAGGTGCCCCATCTTGGCCACCCCAGTAAAAATGTCCTGGATACGCCACTGTTAAAGAAGGAAAAGGTATATACCGCTTTCTAATTTTTAAGAGTGTTTAGAGGTTAAATTTGCCAGAATTTCTCTATTTTGGGCTTGTCCAATTATTTTTATTTCTCATTTTTCAACATTTCAAGTTGTGTCCCTAATTGAGGGATCACCCTTTTTTGGTTGAACATATATTAATATGTATTTATGTATTTATTAATTCACATAGAAAGTGGCACATAGAAAAAAATAGTAATAATCTCAGGACTGCAAACAGCAAACTCCAACAGAGTTAACAGGCTAACCTTCCCATAGGTTTATTCAGGAGCTTTCACAATTCCCTAACCTCTGCCAATAATACAACAGTAATATGTGTTATACAGTACTTAACGCAATAAAGCGTAAAATGAACTCAGAAATGAGTTCAGGCCTGGTAAAAAAAAAAACAGCTTTCAGATGCTAGACTAGACTAAATGTTTTCGACACAGTGCTTATGTCAGTCAGAGCTGAAGCTTGTACGAGCAGTTAAGGGAAATTGTGCAGGTAAGAACCTTTCGCTGGCAGATAATACTATACCTCAGTGGAACATGTAAGACATATGGATTAAAAAAAAAGAAAGCTGCTGTTAAAGGGGGAAAAAATGTCATCAAGCTACAGATGGAGGCTTAGAGTACTTTCCACTAAGACGGCTTAGTCAAACAGATCACGGATTTAATGTAAGTTGGAGATTTTCAATAGACATGAAAATAGACTGGGTTTTCTAACACTTTCTGATGTGAATTTCAATCTATTTTCAGAAACTTAACTTGGAACCTTAATGAGATGAAATGTCATTTTACTTGCTAAATGAGCATCCAAATTTTAAATTTGTAAAAAAAAACAAGGACTTTTCCAGCAAACGGTCAACTTGGCCATTTGTTAAAACATTTATAATATTGTTGTAATTTTTCCATAATTTTTAACCAGGAATCCGCAGACCTCTGAAGGTTTAATAATGGTTCTAAAGGGGGTCCGAGGACAGATACATGAAACATATAGGATTTTCTTAAAGAATATAAAGGTATTGTACAGGGCTGAATGAACTGATGCTCTTGTGCACTCTCATGAATGTGCAAAGGAGAGCAACAGTCGGTTAAGAGTTTCACTAAATAATCAATTCGATTTTGGTTTGTTTCTCACTGAAGCCTATCGTTTGCCTTCAGAACAAGGCATAAGTTGCATACAATAATTTATTAGACTTCTTAATTATATTTTTGCATCCTTTTGAAGCTTGAAGAGGTAGTCATCTTCCACTGCCATTGTATGATATCACTGAGCACATTTTTTTTTCATTATTATTCTCCTTTTGTGTTAAGAAAAAAGAAAGAAAGTAACATGGATTTATGACAATAAGGGGGTGAGTAAATAATGACTGAATTTTCATTTTTTTTGCATAAAATATCCCTTTGATTCGCTGTTTGTGTTTGAAATGTTTAAATGTGACAGTGTTGTGTCGCTCGTCATTGTACCTTCATTATATTTTTCAATAATTGTATAAATACTTATAATTTACTTCGCTGAGAAATGTTTACATTTATTTATTTAAATACTCAACCAAATAACTACATAAATGTAGTTTTGAGATCATTTTGTGCAGAAGGATATATTACTGTTAAACAAAGTGATAATGGTCAATGCTCTACAACATTGTGGTACTGCTGAGAATGCCTTGAGTGTCAGACAGGAAGCAGAGACGGGGATGGCGATCCAAGATGTGCAGTATTGCCTATGGCCAGTTTGTTGTTACCTTTGTTGTCACCAACTATGTGGCCATCCACACAATTCAGTGTAATTTATTTATTTATCAATTTATCTGTTTGTTCATTTATGTATGTTATGCATGTATTTATTTTTTTAATTGTTGATTAATATAAATGAATGAAACGTAAAGGTAGCTAATATTATATTCTAATTGTAATCTGCATAAAGTAATCATCATAAAATTATGTATATATTATTGTTATGGTCAAAACCTTTGTTTTGACTCAAACAATCATTTAAAGAAATGGCCGAACATATATAGTAAATCACAGAGGCTTGAGGTTGTTTTTAGATGACCAACGCCTCAGATTTTATTACAAACAATAAACAGTTTAATAAAAAAATAAATAAATAAATATTAAACATTGATCAAGCAAAAATAAATATGTTACCAATAATTATAACACAAAAACTAGTGATCAGATATAACTACACCTGTTCTCCTCAAAAGGTCTTACCTGACTTCCGACTAAGGGGGGAAAAAAACAGGTGAGCCTTCCGTGCCACTGCTTCCCTGGCATGGTCTCCACTAAATAAACAAACGTGTACCAAAGAAAACAAAAAGAATGAATATAAACTCCTACCTGCTCAAAAATAAACTTTATAGCATAAGTTAAAGAAAACAAATAATCAAAAGAGCATGTTAGCTGATACGCTTCAGCAATGAGGGGAAAGCTGGCGATGCCGCCATAGGGGAAATGAAGGATAGCGTGAGAGAGACACCATTATCGCCCACGTGGCTTTTATTCAAAATTCCCCAGTTATGTCAGAGATCTTTTCAGGAATGGGGAGATTCGCGACGCGAACTGGGCACAGGGAACTGAATGATGGCCTCTACCTTAGACTCCATGGGCCAAACTTGCCCACAACCCACAATTTTCCACAAATAGGTTACCATGGCTTGACCAAATTCACATTTGGCCAGGTTCACAGTAAGGTTGGCACTGGACAAATGATCAAACAAATCACCAATGTGCTCCAAATGTTCGGACCAGGACGCATTATAGACCACAAGATCATCTAAACATGCCTCATAATTACGCAACCCTGCGATGTCTTGGTTGACCAACTTCTGAAAGGTTGCAGGTGCTTTACGTAACCCAAAAGCCATCACGGTGTACTGGAGGAAATCATCAGGTGTTTCAAACGCGGAAATCTCTTTTGCACGTGCTGACAAAGGTACCTGCCAATGCCCTTTTAAAAGATCGATCTTGGTAATAAAACCAACATTTCCAACATGATCAACGCAATCTTCCATGCGGGGTAAAGGGTAACAGTCAGGTTTTGTAATAGCATTAACACTGAAAAAATGTATGCAAAAACGAAATGTATTATCCGCTTTTATTTTTTTACAAGCAGAGAGGGTGAACTCCATTTTCGGCATGAAGGCCACCTCTTTCTGCAACTGAGTTAGTTTCTCAGGACTTACACTGTAGGCATGTTGTTTAATCGACGAAGTATCACCAACATCAATATCGTGTTTTACCAGGGACGTCCGAGAAGGAACATCAGAGAACAAGATATTATGAGACCAAATCACATTAATTAGGCCAGATTGTTCTTCAACTGTCAAATGAGAAAGATACGAATCAAGATTTTGCATTATTTCTGAGTTTTTTAACCTTCCCTCTACCAATTCATTAGCAGGCACATCAGCATCCTCCTCCTCCCCCTCCGGAGGTGATGGAACAACACCCTTAACAAGAACAGTGGAGCAAGGCGTAGGGGTGGAAGATTCAGCACTAGACAGCGACATCACCTGTCCATCACTTACATCAGCAGAGAGATCAGCACTAGAAAGCTCCTTTTTGATTCAAATCTGTCTGGGAAAGAATTAAAGCAGCCAACTTCTGCACAAACCTAACTGGCAATCTTTTATTAAACATGTTAATATGACAAAGCCTGGACTTTTTCTTTCTGTCATGTGTACCTATTACATAGTCAAGCTCGATTACTTTTCTCTCCAGACGATAAGGGCCATAGTAACGAGCCTGCAGGGATGATCCAGGCACAGGCATCAACATTAGTACCTTATCACCAGGAACAAAACTATAAGTCTTGCATTACGATCGAACCGTTTTTTCATTCGTTGTTGTGACATCACTAGATTTTCCTTAGCCAACTCGCATGCTCATTGCAACTTGAACCCGAACTCTGAGACATAATCAAGAATATTATTTGGTGTCAGATCAGTGGACCAGTGGTCCTTGAGCAATTTCAATGGACCACGGACTGTTTGTCCGAAAATAGAGAGAGAGAGAATTGCAGGCAGCTGTGCTGTGTTTTTAGTTGTGTGTTTTTGGTTGTGTTTTTAGTTAATAAATTATTATTTAAGTTGTCAAGCCGGTTCTCGCCTCCTCCTTTCCTCTAAACCACCTTACACTGGTGCCGAAACCCGGGAGGAGGAGGGATTCCCGTCGCAGGGGCCTCGACACTGCCGTTCACCCAGGGGAGCGCCGCTGCCGTCCGACGGGGGATGGAGTAGCCCGACTACCCGGACGCGGGGAACGGCCGCCGTCCGCGAGGCGAGTGGGGACGGGACACCCCGACCGCCTGGAGCGAGGGAGCCGCTGCCGGGGGCGGAGGAGTGCCCTGCCGTCCCCCGGGAACGCGGAGGGGTCGAGAGAAGACCGCCGTCCGCGGGGGGAGGAGGGAAGCGACTCCCCGACTGCCTGGAGTGGTAGGGCCGCTGCCAGGGGCGGAGGAGAGTCCCCATGGGACGCCGGGAACGCGGAGGGGCGTTCTGTCCGCTGGGGGTCGGAGGTCTGACTCCGGTCCGCCCGGGGAGGAGCGGCTGCAGTCCGCCTGAGAGGGTGGAGTAGTGATCGAGGACCATGCGACGGCGCATCAGAGAACCGGTGAGTTTCTTTTTCTCTCTCTCCTCTCTCTCTCTCTCTCTGCCGCTCCGTGTTGGCCTTTCCCTCACCATTTTGTGTTGTTGTTTTTTCCCCTCCTGTCTCCTCCCAGGTCGAGGAAGGCGGGGAGGACCCGCCGGCAGTTGGGGCATAAGGCACGCCCCCCCCCCCGGAGAGGAAGGGTGGGGGAGATGTACGTCATGCCGGGGTCTCCCCGGCCTGAGGCAACGCCGGGAGGAGTGTAGAGCCGAGGAGGGCGGGGCCGGGCTGGAATGAGACACACCCGGTCCCCAATCAGCCTGATGGGGCGCGCGAGGGATAAAGGCGGCCGGGGACGACAGCTCGAGAGAGAGAGAGAATTGCAGGCAGCTGTGCTGTGTTTTTAGTTGTGTGTTTTTGGTTGTGTTTTTAGTTAATAAATTATTATTTAAGTTGTCAAGCCGGTTCTCGCCTCCTCCTTTCCTCTAAACCCCCTTACAAAGTTATTAATGAAAGTTATCTTAAAAAGTTTTTTTTTAATTGGGGGTCCCTGGGCTGCCTGAGAGTCTGGATGATGAGTCTTTAAACATTAAAACCCCTTATCTAAACGATTATTTTAAAACCTTCATATATAATGTCACAGGAGAGGATTGTCTGATTTCTAACAGGTAAAATTGCAGTACCTACATTTTTCTTGTTTGTTCATTTCAAATAAAATCCCACAAAGTGAATCATATTCATAATGACAACATCAAGCACACAGTTAACATGAGCATGACAGAAAACTTTAACGTCCTCTGTAACACGCCTCCGCACAAATATAAATGAACTGTCATACAGAAATATGAAGTGCTGTCAAATGAGAGAACGCTGAGACAGAATAAGTCTTGCACACAAGGGCGTAGATTTGGCTTGAATATTGGGGGGGTTGAAGCGTGAAGCATTTACATGTTTCCATGGATCATGGTATAAATATTGGGGGGGTGGGGGTTGTACTTGCTCATTTTGATTATGGGGTGGGGGGTACCTCCCTCCCATCCACCCAATAAAAAAGGATTGACAATCAAACACAACAAGATAAACCTGAAATGCATGGCTTTTCAACACTTCTGTTTAACAAATCAGAAGATTGCTTTTTGGATCAACAAAGATTAACATCATATTATGCGACTACACATTGCTTTATATAGTGCTTATGACCAACTAGCTAACTCTTGCGTTAAGATCTGGTGGTGCAAGCAAATTAAGCACTGACTTAGTTACAAACTAACAAGTTACTAAGCCCATAGTTTGAACTTTACATCCCAACTTAATTAGTGATACCTTATGCACAGCTGGTGCAGCCAGGGCCATAGCAAATGGGGTGAAAGGTGGTAACAATTCTAGGGGCCCACAGGTCCAGAGGGGCCCCACAACAAATTATAAACTGTATTATTTAATAGAAAAGGGGCCCAGAGCAATATACAGTCAGGGGGCCCAGACTCAGGGCCAAAATGAAACCTCCTGATTACCTCCTGAGATGAAGGAGCTGAATTATACATGACATTTGTATAGTCGAACTCAAGATGGCGCCGAGTATGGCTGCTGCGTTGCGAGCTCCAACACAACATAGTAGTGTTTTGTTTGTTTTGTTCACAATTCTTATGTTTTTTGTCTTGGATGTTGTCTGCCTTATTGTCTACGACAGACAAACACTTTTGGACATTGGTTCAGCAATTTCACACCGTAAACCGGACTTCACATTCCTCAATGCCGACCCGCTGTTTACAAACACACAAGCGGAGCCCTTTGTCTGGGCATCACGGCCACGGAAACACAGAAGGAAAAGGGGAAACAGAGCCGGCGTTCTCATCAGAGTAAGACGCCGTGCAAATCGACCCCCGCTACCCACTATTCTACTGGCAAATGTTCAGTCTCTGGATAACAAGCTCTGCGAGCTGAAAGCGCAGATCTCTTTCCAACGAGATACAAGGGACTGCTGCATTATCTGCCTTACGGAAACTTGGATGTCTGCGGAGATTCCAGACTCAGCCATTGAACCCGCGGGGTTCTCAGTGCACCAAGTGGACAGAGCAAAAGACCTCTCAGGTAAAGCAGAGGAGGTGGTGTATGTTTTTTGATCAACAAATCCTGGTGTGATCAGAGGAACGTACATTCTATCAAGTCTTTCTGCTCTCCTGATCTGGAATTTCTCATGCTTCTGTGTCGACCATTCTGGCTACTGAGGGAATTCACAGCGGTCATTACCACAGCTGTGTACATTCCCCCACAAGCCGACACAGACCGGGCACTCAAGGAACTGTATGGGAGTATAAGTGAGCAGGAAACCGCGCACCCTGAGGCCGCGTTCATTGTGACCGGGGACTTTAATAAAGCCAGTTTCAAATCAGTCGCACCAAAATACCACCAGCACATTAGTTTCAACACACGAGGGGACCGGGTTTTGGACCATTGCTACTCTCCCTTCCAGGATGGCTACAAATCCCTCCCCTGCCTACCATTTGGCAAATTGGACCACTCTTCCATTCTGCTTCTGCCCGCTTACAGGCAGAAATTGAAACAGGAAGCACCCACCCTCAGAATGATCCAGTGCTGGTCCGACCAATCAGATTCTACGCTACAAGACTGTTTTGATCACACGGACTGGGAGATGTTCCGGTCCGCCTCTGATGATGACATCGAGCTTTACGCTGATAGCGTAATGTGTTTCATCAGAACGTGCGTAGAAGACGTGGTTCCGACCAGAACAATACGGATCTATCCGAATCAGAAACCTTGGATTAATAGCAATGTTCGCGCGGCACTTAATGTGCGGACCTCCGCTTTTAATTCTGGGAATGCGGAGGAGCATAAACAAGCCAGTTATGCCCTCCGAAAAAATCAGAACAGCAAAACGCCAGTACAGGAGCAAGATTGAAGGACAGTTTAACACCACCAACTCTAGAAGCATGTGGCAGGGAATTAACATCATCACGGACTTTAAAGGGAATAAAAACTCAGCCGTGAACACCGCTGCCTCTCTCCCGGATGAGCTAAATACTTTTTATGCTCGTTTTGAGGGAAATAACACCGCCCTCACGGAGAGAGCTCTCGCGGCTGAAGCTACAGAGGTTAGTTCACTCTCCGTCTCTGTAGCGGATGTAACCCGATCCTTCAGACGGGTGAATATCCGCAAAGCCGCGGCCCAGACGGCATTCCGGGCCGCGTCATCAGAGTGTGCGCAAACCAGATGGCTGGTGTTTTATGGATATTTTCAACATTTCCCTCTCTTTGTCTGTAGTCCCCACATGCTTTAAAACATCCACCATTGTGCCTGTTCCAAAACAATGAAAAATAACTTGCTTAAATGACTGGCGTCCTGTTGCCCTGACCCCCATCATCAGCAAATGCTTTGAGAGACTAATCAGAGATTACATCTGCTCTGTATTGCCTCTCTCTCTTGACCCGCTGCAGTTTGCTTACCGCAACAACCGCTCCATTGATGATGCCATTGCATCTACAATACACACTGCTCTCTCCCACCTGGAAAAAAAGAACACTTATGTGAGAATGCTGTTTGTAGACTACAGCTCAGCATTCAACACCATAGTGCCCTCCAAGCTAGATGAGGAACTCCAGGCTTAAACAGCTTGCTGTGCAGCTGGATCCTGGACTTCCTGTCAAGCAGACGCCAGGTGGTTAGAATAGGCAGCAACATCTCCTCCTCACTGACCCTCAACACTGGAGCCCCACAGGGCTGTGTTCTCAGCCCACTCCTGTATTCCCTGTACACACATGACTGTGTGGCAACACATAGCTCCAATGCCATCATTAAGTTTGCTGATGACACGACGGTGGTAGGTCTGATCACTGACAATGATCAAACAGCCTACAGAGAGGAGGTGCACACTCTAACACACTGGTGTCAGGAGCACAACCTCTCCCTCAACGTCAGTAAGACAAAGGAGCTTGTGGTGGACTTCAGAAGAAAAGACAGATAACACAGTCCTATCACCATCAATGGAGCACCAGTGGAGAGAGTCAGCAGCTTCAAGTTCCTGGGTGTCCACATCACTGAGGAACTCACATGGTCCATCCACACTGAAGTCGTTGTGAAGAAGGCTTATCAGCACCTCTTCTTCCTGAGACGGCTGAGGAAGTTTGGAATGAACCGCCACATCCTCACACGGTTCTACACCTGCACTGTAGAGAGCATCCTGACTGGCTGCATCTCCGCCTGGTACGGCAATAGCACCGCCCACAACCGCAAAGCACTGCAAAGGGTGGTGCGAACTGCCAGACACATCATCGGAGGTGAGCTTCCCTCCCTCCAGGAAATATATACAAGGCGGAGTGTGAAAAAAGCTCGGAGGATCATCAGAGACTCCGGCCACCCGAGCCATGGGCTGTTCTCACTGCTACCATCAGGTAGGCGGTATCGCAGCATCAGGACCCGCACCAGCCGACTCCATGATAGCTTCTTCCCCCAAGCAATCAGACTTCTGAACTCTTAATCTCCCACGATCAAATACATCAGCACTGCACTTTATTACTCTTACTCTTATATCTCACACCGGACTGTCATAAATTATATTATTATTATATTATATTCTCTCTTAACAACTGACTATCAACAGACAGCCTGAATGTCAATACAGTACAATACTGTACATTCTATATATACTATATACTTTTTTATATATTTGTATTTTTTATTTTTATTGAATAATGTGTAAATATATAGTGCGTATTGTATACTGTACAGTGTATGTTATTATTTGTATATTGTTGAGTGTAATTACATGTATATTAGATTTTAAATTGTGTTGTAAATCTGATGTTTGTTGTAAATTGATATATGTCTCATCACTGTCACGACTGCTATGTTGATCGGAACTGCACCCAAGAATTTCACACACCATTGCACTTGTGTATATGGCTGTGTGACAATAAAGTGATTTGATTTGATTTGATTTGACGTTTGGTTTGGTATTGTTTTAACATCATTCGTCTCTATTGTCAATATTACAGCTGTGCACTTCAGATATTCTGTCCAGAACACAATAGCCAGTGCTGGTTTGAAGTGAGGACTATTTGGCAACAATGGAAATCTAATTACAGCTAGCTGGAAGCAAACCACGCACAAAAAGAAATAGGCCAAAGCTATACCAATTTTTGTCTTTTTGATGGAGAAAATGTCTGTCTCAAAAGAACAAAGAAACGTTCTTCCTACAAAAAAAAAGAAATTAATAAAAATAAAAAAAAGTACTACCTTTTTTCTTGGCTTCTCACTTCTTAAAATGCATTAAAAGTCTTTAAGTTTTAAGTCTGATTATGCATGCGCTTTACATGTTTGTTTGTTTGTTTTTTGTTGTTGTTTTTTCTATCGCTCTCATAATCAATAAACAGGATAAAGGTTTTTTCCACCACTATACATTGTAAAAAGTGGTAACCTGCAATTGTTAGCTTAAGAAGCTATTTCTACCTGATCTAACCCTTAAAATTAGTTTTGTTGGAGTAACCTAATGTATTCAGGTTGATTCAGTGATATTTTTGTCTGAACAACTTGTTCAGAACAAGATACTTTAAGTTAACATCTGATAACTGGAAATAAATGAAGGGCTTCACTTACTCTCATTTAAATTATTTACTCTCATTTACTCCTACTCTTACTGAAAGGTGATTTAATGACATTTAACAGTTTCAATAAATGTGTATTTATTTCTAAAGTCTAATTTCTTTTTTTTTATTTCTTTTTTTATTTTTTTATTATTAATACAAGATGCATTCATATTTCATTGTTAAGATGCTGTGCAGATACTTTGTACAACAATATATTTACAGATAATGCATGCTTTCAAAGCAGGGGGTAAATGAGGACACAAAATGAAGCTGAAAGTAAACAATAGTGCAGGTACATCGCACATGTTTATTACTGTTTTCAGAAATGTTATGTTTAAATGTCAGATAATACAGTGAACCTGTAAAAAGAAAAAAAAAACTGTTTTCTTTTTGGTTTGCCTGTGGTTCAGTGCTTCTCAATCTGTGGATGTTGAATCTGACAGAAACCTGAGGTGAGAGCAGAGCTGAGGGCTGGTACACAGCAAGGATTTGCTGAACAAACAAATACAGCTGCGTTTGCCTCTTTCTCTCTGAGGAAATGCAGCCAGTCAACCACTGGCACAAATTAAAGCATAAGAAAGAGAAAAATTGATTTGTGGTGTTAACCATGTGGCTGACTGGCTGCAATGAGTTTGTGTGATGTTAAATCCAATAAAAGCTAAATGACAAATGTTTTATTGGGAAATCAGTGGGCATTCATCATTTTAACAGTTAACTATTTGGTTAATTTCAATGGTATCCATGAATCTTTACACTTATTTACAGCTGTATCATAATGTTTCTCTTACAGATGTTATTCCATTGAAAGATGGTATTACAATGAAAATACCACTGACAGATATTTTTATTGGAACATTTAAAAGGAGAGTTTTGAGAGAATCAGAACTGTGTTTCAGCCAGCCCCCTGGTGTTGAAACCTGTTTCATGTATACATATTCAGCATATAGAACAGAATTAGTATTTTGACACTGGAAATTAGTGTACAAACATGTAAAGGAACAGAGCACAGGATAAATGGAAGGAAAGTCTGGTTTGTGGAAGTAAAAAACCCATTATTTTTTTCCATGAGCAAATTAATAAAAAACAAAAACTTATAAACCTTTAAAGACAGACCTACCTTGAGCTCTGAGGCTTTCTTTTTTAAATTGTAAATTGTAATAATGTAATTCCTGTTAAAGAACTACACTACCCATGATTCTGTAGGCAAACAGTCCACCAATCAGAGAGACTGCTCACTCACATGACGCACTGTGAATGACGCAATCAAGTCGGTCTTTCTACACTCTCAAACTATTTATATATTTGCAAATATCAGAACCTTTTGCAATAAAATTAAAATATTGTTTTATACTTATAATCAACAACTTTAAATCAGTAGTTTTTTATTTTTCCATTGTTTACACTTTCATTATGTCATTTGCAATGCTTCATAGGATTGCAGTTCATTCCCTCATTAAAGGCGTCAAGTTCACAATCTTGTACCTTTGTCTTTTTGTCCAATTTTTTATTCTTTTTACCCTTAAAGCTAGGGTATGTAATCCAGAGAGGCTAGCAGTTAGCAAGCTAGCTTTGAAAGCGTAGAGCCTGCCCTCGCTTCAGAGGTGTCTCCAAAGCCACGCCTCCTCTATCACACATCTAGTTAAAACATGGCATTTTACTCACTGTTTTGGGAGAGACTAGTGAGGGGCATTCCGGCTCTTTTCAGTGAGCCGGCTCCTTCGGCTCAGCTCACCAAAAAGAGCCGGCTCTTTTGGCTCCCAAACGGCTCTTTAAAAAAGAAAAATGTTTTATATTTTTTCAAGTCAAACAGTTTGCGATAGTTTGACTATGATTGGTGTTAAAACAATTATAATTAAATTAATAAATTAAATCAGACTCTACCTTAACCACAATGTATTTAAAAATGCATTGGTTTGTTATGAAATACATCTCCACGTGTGGAGGTGCTGGCTCCACCACAATCACTAGCAGGCCCGCTAGTTTCTCGAAGCTCCGCTACAGCTTGCTTCACGGTTAGGTGCACAGTTCGCATATGCCGGTGTAGATTGTGCATAGAACTGGCTTTATATGAAATTTTGTTTTGGCAAATTCTACACTGTGCTCTAACATTGTCTACATTATTAAAATGAATCCAAATGCTACTGTGCTTCTGACTCATTTTCCAGCTGTTGTTTTTTCAGCTGTCCTTCCTCTCTCTCCTCGGCTGCTAAGTGTGTGACTGGGTCTGTGAGTGAATTGGCTCCGCCCTCCCTCACGCATCTTTGGTTCATTGGTTGACACTGCGTGTCTGATTGACAGGAACAACAGGTGAGGCTGTTAGTCTGAGCAGACAGTCAGAATGAATGTGTGTGCGCTTGAGTATTTAGGCCTATATTATTTTATTTCTTTTTTTGTTCTTTGAATTAGTTAATTCTATTCATTTAAATCTTTTGATTATTCATATCTTAATTTTTTTATATTTTTATAAATAGATTTGGCTCTTCTGATATGCGAGCTGGCTCCCAATGTTCAACTACAAGACTCGTTCGCGAGCGACCCATCACTAGGAGAGACTGATGAAATAGTCTAAACAGTGGGTGGTGTTGGCCTTATGAATCCATGCACCAAAGGTGTGGATGTTGCAGTGTTTTCGTAACTTTGAAAACATAAATAGTTTCGTTTTACACCGTAGCTGCTGTTAGCATTGAGATAATTTGTACAAGTACACAAACTACATAAACTAAATACTTCATTACTTCATTAACAAAATATATCAAAAACAAATCAAACCATGTAATTACCTGTCCAAAAGAAAAATAGCAATCATGACATCATTTTTCAGACCCTTTGAGTCCCACAGTTGCCTCCAGCGTGGAAAAGCAACGCCAATGTTAATTCTGCTTTTAGCACGCTCTTGATCCAGATGTTTTTTCGTTGTAGACATTTCTAACACGGTCTTTCTCTTCTTGTTTCCTTTTACTGGTGGTTCAGGAGGAACATAAGGTAGCTGCGGTTCGCCTTCCATTATCACGCTCGCTCTGCACAGGGTCAAGGAATCCATGCTGATGACGTGTGATCGTCTGCGCGAACAAGTTAAAATATAGATTAACAGACAGGAAGGACATCCTATCATTACATTCGGACCGAATGCAATGATTGGTCGATAATTTTTTTAGTCCTGTTCCTTCCACAGAAGATATATATATATATATTTACATTTAGACCACTTAAATTATTGATTGCTATCAGGATGTGACTTTCAACCAATATAACAAAAAATGTTTCTGGAAAAGATTGCACACCCTAGCTTTAAATCAAACTTTGTAATGTTATGATTCACCTCAGAGCTGATTGGTTTGGCTCATGGCTAAGAACTCTTTTATGAAGGATTTTATGAAATCCTTTTGGAAGAAATTAATATGAAAAATACTTCTGGAACCAAGATAACTGAAAAAGTGAATGTGCACTGTTGCACTCTATAGAAAAAAGAAAATTCTGACATTATTTACACACCCTCATTTCATTCCCTGTATGCTGTTAATTTTTCTGTAAAATGCAAAAGGAGAATGCACAGGTTGCTTTTTTCCATTCAGCGTCTGAACGAGTTCATATGTTGTCCACATCTGACAACCTCCACAGAGGATGAACACCCCCACCCCGATAGAATAATGTCCGAAATGTAAGTTGTTATTCACTGAAAACTACCCTTCCGCTGCAGCTCCTAAATATCATTTTCCATTCAGCAAATTTAAACTGGCATGCCCACAGTTGATTATTGTAGTTCAGCACCTTTGTGTTAATGCAACCTGTTGCATTTCTCCCATTTGTGTGTTTCAGTTTGTAGAACAACTTAAGTATTTTGACACTGCAAACCAGTGCTCAAAAGTGTTTTTAATAGACTATGACTCAGTCTACACTATTGCCCAGAGCACTCCATTAGCACTTTTTATCAAAACATCACAAGGCTCAAACTCCTCCCTAAACATCAACAGGGCCATTGCTGTCAACAATTAACAACTATATAGGCTTCTGAACAAATACTTTCTCTTGATGCTTTTCTATTGCCTCATGTTCAAGTTCATGTCCATCTAATCCTTGAAAGTGGTAAAGGTAAACAGACTGGTAAAGAGTTATGGACAACTTAAAGGGTTAGTTCACCCAAAAATTAAAATTCTATCATCATTTACTCACCCTCATCCCATCCCAGGTGTGTATACCTTTCTTTCTTCAGCAGAACTCATTTGAAGAAAAATAGAAAAAATATCTTAGCTTTGTAAGTCCTTAAAATGCAAGTGGATGGTGATCTGACCTTTGAAGCTCCAAAAAGAATAGACAGTCAACATAAACGTCATCCATACGACTTCACTGGTTAAATTAACGTCTTGTAAAGCTAAACGATTGCTTTTGGTGTGAAAAAGATCAATATTTAAGTACTTTTTAACTATAAATTATTGCTTCCAGTTAGTAGCAGTACGTGCTTGCAACGTAATCGCGATGGCCTGTTCATGCGAGAACAGACACACGTGCGACACACCCGGAAGCGCTGTTTACAACTGAGTATGAGGAACGCTGTACAGAAGCTCCGTTGGTTTTGGTGTAGATCTGTATTTTTATCTGTTTTTTACTCACAATGGTGCATTTCTGTGCTCATCCTGGATGTCTCAACAGAGAGAAAAATGTGAGATTACATCCGAACATGCCAACATGAATACGTCACACGAGAGACTGTGTGAACTCCACCCACTTGTAAATGCGTATATTGCTGCTGACTGGAAGCGACGGTTTATAGTTAAAAAATACTTAAATATTGATCTTTTTTGCACCAAAAGCAATCGTTTTGCTTAAGTAGACATTCATTTAACCAGTGGAGTCATGTGGATGACGTTAATGCTGACTGTCTGTTCATTTTGGAGCTTCAAAGGTTGTATCACCACCCACTTGCATTTTAAGGACCTACTGAGCTAAGATATGTTTCTATTTTTCTTCAAATGGGTTTTGCTAAAGAAAGGAAGTCATACACATCTGGGACGGCATGAGGGTGAGTAAATGATGAGAGAATTTGTATTTTTGGGTGAACTATCCCTTTAATTAATGAGACTAAGTTCTGGACTACTTAATTAATGTGAGATGGTTAAAATATAGAGAAGAGTAATTAAAATAAACTCAAACTTGCATCAGGTACACGAGCACCACTGCTCAACATCTCAGGACCACATGCATCAACCACTGCAAAAGGCTGTATTACTGAAGTTCAAGAAGGCACAGAGCACTACATTCAAACACTGCTCTACTGACAACAAAAATGTTTCTTCAAGTAACATTTCATCGTCTCACCAAAGCAGAATATCAAATGAGCCCCATTGTCCTCATTATGCCATCTATAACATTCCTGAGCTCTTTTGCCTCCTTGCTGTTCATGTGTCATCTTTTTATCGTGGCCTTTTCCTCACATGCCACCCGGTGGAGGGAGGATCATGTGGGCTTGTCACTATCATAGCTTACTGTCAAAGTGCTCTGACATATATCAAAAGGTGAACTCCACTCTCAGTCAAACCTTTTGGCTGAGCTAGTACACTCTCAGATGAGTCATGGTCCTGCACACAATATTAAGCTGGTAGAAAATGAATGGGTTTTGTTTAATTGCAAGGGGATAACATGTTGTTTTAGAATCACAATTCACGTTTATTGGACAATAATTTGCACTTACAAGGAATTTGACTTGCTGGTTAGGTCCCAAAAGAAAAGAAAAAAATGCCCCCCACAAAAACGTACATTAAACAGTATACTGTATACACAAATACAATGTACAGAATACAGTACACAAAATACACATGTGTGGTATTAAAGCAATAAGTTTATAGTGATTTTACCATAGTTAAGTGGTGCTGTGAGGCACAATGCGAAGAAGAGTGTATAAAATGTGTACACCAATGTTTAATAAATTATTGTATTTATTAACAGAGTAACTGCAGGGGATATATAGTAGATATATAGACTTGCTGCACTACAGTAATATAGAACTCAGCTGATGTGCAGTCTGACTATTTTACAACGACTTTTAATGTGGATCATCCATTTAAAATTTGGAACTATCCAAATTTTTTTAATTATAGGATGCAATGATGGATGGATGGATGGATGGACAGTACCTCATGTACCTGGCAGTGACATCAGGGATTTAATCACTTATATAAAAAGACAGTTGAGTGATGCCAAATCCAAGATTAATCAAATGAATTATTTATATTATCAACCTTCCGTTGATGTCTGGTTATGCAACACACTATTTCAGTAAGACTTGTTAGGTGCTATTTTAAAGCTTCTCTGCATTTGCTTACGTGTGAAGGTGAGCTTGCATGGGCGTCTTGAGAAAATCATCAGAGATGAAAAGACTGCTGGAAATATTTCAGCATCTTTTCAAATAGCAGGCAATGAGATGTTTTGTAGAATATCATGTATAATGATTTCCAATGCTTTTTTTTCTTTCATCTTTCTTTCTATCTCCAATAGAACAAGTTAAATAGTGTTGACTTAGTTCAGAATAACCCAGAAATGTACAAGCAATCAATTAGTTGTTTAAAGATAAGAAAAAACTGGCACATTGTGGCTGTGTCTCGTTTGGAAGGATGCGTCTCATTTCATAAAAGTGAGTAGGACACTTCAAATGCAGCCTGCAAATGTGACCTTCTTTCACGGGAATTCGGAGTATGCATGAGGTGTATCCTTGGTGTGCACTCACAACCCACAATTCTTTGCTTCAATGGAAATGTCTAAAAAAAAATGATGCCAATTTGCCCGTAAATATGATATTCAAATGCAAGGAATGTTAATTCACAAGTTTAAGTAAAAGTACTAAAATTACACCTGTAAAATCTATTTTCTTTTCTCTTTACATCATTATAACTCTCCTAAAATGTACCTCATATATTCCCTTCCAGAGGGTCTTTGTTCCATTCTCACTCAAAGCGCTCGTTAAAGAGTGGCGTGCTGTCATAGCAACCATGTTACGTTCCATTTCCGTTTGTCCTACAAAGGCCGTCTTGTTTAAACGAGATTTGTTTAAAGGAGGACACTCGGTATACTGCATCCTTCAAAGGATGCGTCCTACCTAGCACGCAGCCTTCCAAACGAGACACAGCCTGTGATTTTCCAAAGTACTATATGTCATAATCGGCTTCTGCGTTGTGTGCATGCTTTGAATGACAGATGATGTGCAACATGTATTTAACCCGGTATATTTGATGTCCTTTCTTCAATTATATTTGAAAAATTCTTCAATTATACACAAAAACCTGTTGCAGCTCAATTATAACAGTGCATGTTAATGTACTGAACATATCAAACTTTGTACTGATTTGCCAAGATACCAAAGTCTGCAAACAGATGTCAGAGATTTCAATATGAACTTTTCTCCAGACCATCCAGGGGTAAAACAACGTAATTCACTGCTTGACGACAATATGCATCATTGGAGATGCTAGTCATGACTGTTTCCCAAAACTAGTAACTATATCACACATCCGTCATTCGAAACACATTGGTTTAACAATTTAGAGCTGTCCTTAATGATGTTACACAGGGGGTGGAGTAATAACTGCAGCTGAAATCAAATGGATATCTAATTATAATAGCTTGCAAGTTGTTTATTGCAAGAAAGCTGCTTTATACACAAAAGCAGCATTTGTGTTTACATGCACTGTGTAAGCACATAGTCTTTTCTTCCATATACATGCGGCTCAGTCAGTAAGCAGCTTTCTCCATATCAACGTAATTTACCCTTGTCGCTAGTGTAAATGGCGTCTGAGGATGACTTTGCTATTTTTGTTTTCCGTTGCTTTGTTTTATTTCCACATGTCCCAAAGTTGCTGTTGTGTTTGTTTCCTTAACGTTCTGCCAGCTGCAATGCAATAGTGGGGTTCCCCTCTTACGTCATACTCCGAGGTTTCCTTGGCGCACTTGAACACATACACAGGCACACTCTTCAAAAACCCCAATAGTATTTTTATGCATTCACATGCAACATAAGCCATGTAAACTTGAGTGTGTTAAACCACTTTGTCTTAATGCCTTAAAAGGTGTAAGGATATCTGCATTCACGTTCACATCACATTTCAGAACACCGCTGTTGGCAAAAACCTTGGAATAAGCTGTTTTCTTAAATGCATGTAAATGGGGTCAACACCTTTCACAGAATAAAAAATATAATGTGAAAAATGCATTTGGTATGAAAGAAATAGAAGCAACAGCAAAGTCAAATGACGACCACACAACAAACTGTCAAGAAATTGTGCTTCAAACCACAGGTGGAGAGACATAATTCCAACCACACAACTTTGCAATGCTGTTTGTGAATGTTAGTTGGAGCTATGGTATCAGGAAATACCAAATCATTGAAATATGTTGGTAATGATACAATGATTGTGACCATAGTTGGCTAACAATGCCAAATAGGCAATTTTACCTATTTGATCCACATTAATATTCTAACTCTTTACTCTTTCTCAATATCAACAATTACCATTTGTATCTTTTTTTTATTTTGCAAAGAAAGAGAGACAAAGAAACCTCTGGGTTTTCCTCCGGGTTATTTAACAGTGAGCTAATTTCTAGGTGTGTAAGCTCATCTCTACTGGTGTCAATGTTTACCTGTTTTTTAGTAGAGGATAATGAGTACCTCTACTGAAACATCTAAAGAGACTAAAGGCCACATTATACTTCATACGAAATTGAAGAACGAACAGGTTGTGATGTCATTTAGAACAAAATATGGCCAAAAAGAAGGTGTTTTTGAGTTTGTTTTGGTGGTTTGTAACAGCTCGTCTGGGTGAACTTTTAGGAAAATGTCTTACCGGCTGCTAAACACCTTCTTACTGCCATTTGTCCAAGTCATCAGTAGGTGTGATCTGGAGCTCCACCTGCTTATTCTGTTAACACTGTTCAGTCAGTCAAGTCAAGTCATTTTTATTTGTATAGCGCCTTTCACAACACACATCGTTTCAAAGCAGCTTTACAGAAGATCAGGCATTAACAGAAGATACACTGTAAAAAATTGCTGTAAAAATACAGGGAATTTTGTACAGTAATGTACCATTCTTTGTAAATAAAGTTAAATACTGTAAATGAGGATTCCTTTGAAAAACAAATTATAAACAGCAATCTACTGTTCAGTCTTATGGTATAATACAGTATTTTTTCTTTTTCAGTTAAATCAGACTCATGTTTGACTCTGTTGCTTGACCCCGTCCATAACTCATCTGAGAATGCATCAACTAATTTAACACACAGTCAATATAAAGAAATAAAAAAATAGGCCTAAATATTATATATCAATGATTTTATTCAAGATTGAAGGAAGAATAAGAAGAAGAGAATTGAAGAAGATGATTTTCACCCTGACTCTGACCCTGCCAGCACCAAAGTGGACAGAGAATTCACCTGCTGCATTCCTTCTCGCCTACATACAGTTAAGGTAATTGCAATCTCATCAAAGTCAGCATTATCTTGTTATGTCATTTTCTTGTTGAATTTACATTGTATTGAAGTCAAAATTACCGCTTGACATTACTTGGACTTAACCGGCAAGTAAGTGTTTTCAGTTAACATTAGCTACTAGCTGCTGAGTGGACAAAATGTTATATATTTCCGTTGAACCACATTACCTGTAACGTGTTGATGTATTTGATTTTCATAGTTTTTCATAGAATTTCTAAGCAGTCAAATCAACAAACTATGTAAGCTAGCTTGGTCATTCGCATTTAACTTTTTTAATTCTCCATCTAATCAAATGTCCGAGGTAAAATGTGATCCTCCGTTGATTTGTTGTAAAATCTACATCAGAGACTAGGCTCTATTTTACTATTTGTTGTGGGGCTGTTATTTCAATTGTAAAGGATTGTAGGTGTGTCATGTTGCTTTTCTCCCCACCTAGAGAGGGAATCTTTCTTATGCGAGTTATTAAGTATTATTCTGTGAGAGAGAAGCATAAAGATTGTCTGTATTGGACCTGTGAGATTATTTTGCTTTAAAGGCCTGTAGGCTGCAGCAAAAAGATGATAACTTGCAACATATGTGCTAAGACCTGCAGCAGTACATTTGCATATGTCAGGCACATGAGAACTCCTAATGCATCTTTTAAGTGTGGTTACCCTGAATGCACGAGAGCTTTTTCTAAATTTTCAGCCTTCAAGTTTCACACTTATCACCATAAAGATGGAAAGAATAGGACTAAACTGGATAGTGCAGGAGATTTAACATGTCACATTGACTGATGTAGCTCTAAATGTGAGGATATCCGGGGTCTTCTCTTACATCTGAAAAGTCATATTACCGAAGGCAAGAGAGTTACATGCCCTTTCAGACTGTGGCAAATTAGCTTAAAAAGGGAATTATTTATAATTAATTATAACTGGTTATAATTAATAATAAATATTTAGATTAGATCTTAGAATTAACTGTAGCAGAATCGATATTACAATTATTTGATCTGTCCGCCCACCGAGCAGACAATATAATTATTCATCAATTCTGAGTTGCCTTCCTACTTATACAGTGCTAGCAGTAGTTTAGCATGTAGCAAGGAGCAACATTCAGTGACTTTGAATTGTGAGTGGAACACAGAGACAATCAATTGTGAATATAAGGCATTTAATAAATGAAACTATAACTAACATACAAACAACTAAGCAAAACATACATATATAGAATGAAGGAAAGTAAGAAAAGGAGAGACAGAGAGCAAAGAATGGCAGTATTTCACATCAATTAACCACAACCTAAATGAGAATCATCAGAGGCACAATTCACCTTAAAAGGGGTTCAAACTTAAACGCGCATCTAATCAGTTGTAAATGGTTACTTGCATTGGTTTGTTGCTGAATAAGAGTCTTGATGCGGTAGACGAGGTTCTCGACGATTTCTTTAGGAGTGAGTTGAAGAAGTCCACAGGAAATCCACAAAGTTACTTGAAGGTAAACACTGCCAGAAGGTTAAACTCAAGAGGAGAGTTTTGGAGTGTGTTGGTCTCAAGAAGAAGAGTTTTGAGCGATGATTAGTCTACGTTCTGGAGTTTTAATAGTTCATTGCCGCACCCATTTTGTGGGTGGAGTGGCCAATCAGAGGCATGCATTTTGAGCGGGAGAGACATCCTTTGTCTCCGTTTATGGCCCATTCGCATTTTATTGCTGATCTGGACCGCTAGTGCAGCTTTTAATTCAAAACATAGTAAGAATTGTTCGATGCATTTCATGATCACATGGTGTACATTATTGTGTGAGAAATAAAGAGAAGATCATTTTGATACCAAGAAGGTAACCTCCAGACGATATTAAAGCAGAGATACACTCATACACTTGAATATAGGCATTTAACGTCTAACTAATACAAGTAAAGGGTTTTAACTAAGTTAATATAATAGGGGAATATACATACAACACATGCACATAGCAGATACATTTATAACTGCTTACTATGGCCTAAATAGAGAAAATGTCTTTAGGTGTGTGTGTGACGTGTATTGGAATTACTGGAGACAGACAACTGCTCTGGTGCCTGGCACGGGGGTCACCCCCCTTTCTGTGGAATGTGTTTGAAGCTTGATGGAGACACTCCAGAGGCGACCTGTTTTAGCATCCTTTTGATAGTGATAAAGACCATCTGCAATTTAGCACCCATATAAATGTAAACGCGGAGGCCAGATCAGTAATTTATATGCAAATGTCAAAAGGCTAAAAGGTTTTTTTTTTTAAACAAAGTGTAATTAGCCATCACTGATCTTACACAGACGTTACAAGACAATGTGACAAAAAATTTATAAAGTGTCAGAAAAGTATACACATTACATGCTAATATATAGTGTAATACACCAGATAGTTATACAGAACGTTATTAGGTTGCTCTCACATCTGCCATATTTCCCAATAAAGGTCATTTACATTTGAATTTTATATCAAAAGAGAGAGAGGGATAGAGAGAGAAAGAAACATAGAAATAGAGTGATAAAATAGTTTATCTATGAGACACAGAGGTCATTATCATAAGAAAACTTCTTAGACTTTTTATTTGGTCAGTGTGATGGGGTCCCGTGCAAATAATCTTTACTTACCACACCTAATATCTTTATATGCTTTCTCTTTTTTTATATTTTAGGCACTTCATTGGTATAAACCCCGAGAGGGGAACAAAGGCCAGCCAGGTGAAGGTGGTGTCCAAGAAGATGGGGAAGGTGGTCCAGAAAAAGGCAGCAACTGTGAATCCCCATGTTGCCACTCTTATAAAAAACCTCATGGACTTTGATTGGGGCTTATGTAGTCCACAACACATCTCCACACAGGACCTCACTTTCACAAAGGAATAGCCCACACTGTAACCAGATGTTCATGCCATCGTTTTAAGGTGACAAG